>NC_066367.1:19560454-19886818 GCF_013377495.2 Cygnus atratus
CCAGACTGCTTTTTACCAAACACTTAAACAAATCACTCCAGCTCTGCTCAAAACTCAGAACCACAAAGCGAAGCAGCAACAACGAGGGAGCACTGGCCGAGGCACATCCCTCCTGCTGGCTGGCTAGTCATGCCAAACCAAAGCAAACAATCCTAATCTGGGAATAAATCACATTTCACTTCACTCTTCAATAAGCCCCTCTCACTCAGGGCCAAACAGCTTGACCAGCTGTTTGAGCACCCAGGACAAGACGAGGAAAAAGGATGTTCCTCTCAAAGACAAGGCTGTCAGCACGGCCAGGACTGCTGGTCCAGTCTAATGAATGGCAACATTTTTCTCACGCTTCTAAAAGCTCTGAGGTGCAGGGCAAGAAGAAATTACTTTCAAAGTGGTATGCCATCAGGCTTGTCTCCCTCAGTAAATCTCACATCCCTGTTTTTCATACTCCATGCAGGAAGCCCCCATACTCCAGTAGTATTGAGCAGAGTGTCACGTATTATATCAGAGAGACAGGTCTGTGGTGAAGGACAGTTAATGCAGTAAAATGGGAATGCATTCTTAATCTAAATTACCTATTTCTTAGTCTAAATTACCTAGTTCTTACGCTGGGAAATGAGACAGAGAGAGACTATGGTGCTGCACTGCTGGGACTCCAATACCCAAATGGTACAGCTCCATCACACAAGTCACTTTTAAACCCAAGTAATTGGATTCAGGAGAAACCGATGAGTGACCATCACTGACTGCTTCTCAGGAGGCCACAGGAAACCAAAAGGGACCATTTTCCACATTTTTCATCTTAAAATAAGAAAGTCTGGAGGAAAAAAACCCAACAAGTGCAATTTCTTCAGTCTCATCAGATTAAAATTATAAAATGCTGTGATCCTCATCAATGCACCAGAGTACGGGGTTGAACAATCACGTTCTTCTCCTGTCAAAATTGTTACAGAAGTTAGTCGAATAGCTGCCCATAAAAACTGAACCGGGCTCCTGATTTGCTACATTTTTCACTTCCACTGCTACACACACAAAGTATACTTGGCACACGGAGTGATTCAGAAAGAAGCTATTCTACAGTGCCAATGATTCTCTTTAATGAGATATAGCTATCAGTTGATTTATGAATTTCTCCTGCCTGTTCTCATTTACTTGGCTCTAAATTAAGGATAAGATCATTTGCATTCTAGAAGTTAAACAGTGTTTATAAGAGAACAGAGTAATCAAAATCACTCTTAAATCAAGATTTAGAAATACACACGGAGAGGTTAGAAGTAGTTCTCCCCAACCTCCCTGAAAAGGATAAAAAATAGTTCTAGCAATATGCATAGCCTTATCCATTAAACTCTCCAGCAAAGGCTCAAGAAAAAGCATTGCATTTCCAATTTTATCTAGTTTTCCATATTAGTATAGCATTACCTTATCTCAGGAATTTAATGTAAGAAGAGACAAAAGGAACCTTCTGCCTCAGCTTTCTGATACCCCGATGACCTCCTCCTGGGAGATTCTACGCTCTCTGTTAATTTAGATACCATATGCCTCATTGGTCATCAATTCAGTTGCTGCTCTCTATTTTATAGCCCTCGCAGGGATTTTGATCACATTGTCTATAAAACTAATCACTTCCTCTGTTTACTGTTGCTCCACCAGTCAGGCACGCCTCAGCTGATCAGTATTTTCTTATCCTTACTTACAAATAGCATGATTTTGTTACCTTTGTTCTTTCCTTTGGTATATGCTTCACTACTGTTTATTTGCTACTTGCACTGCTTTAAGTAAAGCATCAAAAACTGGAAAGCACTTCAGGAGGGATGCAGGAAACAGAAAACACAGCTACACAGACCCTGAATCAACACTGATGCATGGAGCCAGGAGGTAGCAGCCTGGAGACCAGGACTTTCTTGTTACATTACAGCCCAACTTTATCTGCTGACATTCCTGCAGCCCCTTGGTTGGCCAGGGTCTCAGCTCTTGTTTGTGTGTGTTACAGGGTGGGTATGTTTGATCTCCTTTTCCTGTGCAAGCCAGCACTTTGGGAGGGGGCAGAGGCAAAAGGCTATCACTTTAGGTGGGGAGGCAGAAAAGGTAACCTCAGAGCATGCACCACTTCAGTGCTGAGGCTGGAGAAGCTAACAAGGAGCATGGCCTCATGTATGCTGATGCTGGGGTCACTGCTAATGAGAATACCAAGACGAATGACTGGAATGCTCTGAATGATAGATTGAAGCTGTTTTCATCTCTGTGGGGTGTTCTTTTTTGGCTAAAATAACATTTCACTCAGAAGTCCCTACAAAGGCATATACAGCTTCTTACACTTAACCCATTTACGCATACTCAACAGATAGGGGATGGAACAATAGATAAGGGGTGGGAACTTTGTCTCCACTTTCCTGTTCTCACCTGCCACCAGCCAGTAGCACAAGTATTTTTCATAGCCCACCTTACTTCATCTTTGTGTAAGTCAGCCAAGCTTACCAGGGACAGGGTATGTCACCCAGGTGTGTTGTGGGGACAGGGAGGAGTATGAAAGTAATGGGCACAATTCAGGACATTTTTCTGTATCACAGGAGTGCAGCTGGGGAGGTGGGGGAAAATATGGCAATTGGATCAGTGACCAAAATCTTGGTACAGACCTGAGTAAGAAGAAGTTCAAATTGTGCAGCAAGCGTTTTGGGAGGAGCTTTAGTCAGTGTGTCGGTGGTACTTGTCACTGCAGTCCTAAGCACATTTATCTTCACAACTCCTCTATAAAGCAGTAGAATGCTGTTATTCTGTTCCTACTAAAGGAAACAACAGGAGACAACACCCCTTGTCCCACACCACATACTGATCTTACTGAAGAGCAAAGAGTTGAACTGAGTAGCCCAACTGAGAAGCAGAGGCACATATCGTGGGACCGTATTGTTAAGATGTCCCACATCATTCCCCTTGCAAAATCCACACTCTTTTATAAATCCCTTCCATCCCACAATTTCATGTCAGTCTCTCCTAACACTTGTACACTCTCTCAGCAACTTGGAATTATAAGCAGATATCAATCTTTCTGTGGGAAAGATAGCTGAGGAGTAGAGACCAGATAAGAAACACGCAGCCTATGCAAGCACAGTGATAAGCCAACATGCCCACAACATATATATTTCTAATGTGCCTAGTGGACAGTGTTTAGAGCAGATGGTAACTGAAAAACAGAGCCTAACACCTTTGCTTTATGAAGATAAAACACATATTATGTGGGCTGTACTGAACAGACAAGTGTGCCTCCACAGTTCTAACACTGAACATACTGAGCAGAAACAACCAGATACTTGCTAACTTTTATAGCCTATCCCTTCTCTGCTTTGGCAAATATTTCATCTTCACTTCAGGATTCTGTCCAAGGCTCTAGTTCACTTGCCAGTCATCAAAATACCACTTTTAGAGGTGAAAAGCTGTGCTGAAGAAAGACCTTAAGATTTACTACCGATACAACCCCTGAATTCAGTAATGCTACCATCCATATTTCCTTGAGCACACATATATGGCAGGAGTCAGAAGAGCTGATTTTCCTCCACCCTCCCTGTACCATAGCTTTCTTCTCACCTTAGTCAGTGTTCCACCAACCTTTCCCAGTGAATCCTTCTACTCCCATGTATGATGAAACAGTGAATGTAGCTCTACAGCACGTGGATATCTCCAGCACCTACTGCTGGTTGCAGCATTGTGTGTAACAAATTTCAGATTTTGATTTTAAAAAGTGAATAGTTTTGTGGCCATCACTTTGTTTGCTAGCTATCAAGAATCTGATGCTCTACAAATACATAAGGGACCACCAGACAACCATATTTCTATATCAGTCGAGTTTTGAGATACTTAGTTTTTTCCCTTACCAGCTCCTTGTTGATCTGTGTTTGGTTGATTCCCTCAGTCTTACAGGCATTATTTAGGACATAGCTGGCATGCTCACATCATGGAAGTCTGGAGAGTTCAAAAGAGGAATAAAAGTTTGGGTTGCTTTTCGTTCTTGGCTACTCAGAACAACTAAGAGGATACAGAAAATGTTTTCTATTATCCCTTATTCAACAGTCTTCCTGCATGTCTTAAATTTCAGTCCAGGTTTTGTTGCTATCATTTACAGCTATACATTAATATACAGGGAGCTAAATGAAGACTCACAGGATATTGAGAAGAAGCTTGTCATGCTACCTGTGTGTACATGTGCTATTGTTAAACACAATTTTGCAGCTACTGATAAATTATTTTGTCAAAACCACAAACACTGTGATTTTAATGAAAGTACCCAGATTAAGTCTGGCTGAGCAGACAGATTACATATTTAATTGTAAATGGGCTATGAACATCTGAGATCTTTACATATGGAGGAAATAATAGTATCTATATTTAGATATTTGAGTGAAGGTTGGGTTCTTACAGGATTGAGCTTGAAAAATCAAAGTGATACATTTTGATCTCTTGGTATTTGTCTGGTATCTCTTGATCAGTTTAATTTGAAGGTGAAAACATAAATATATGTTAAGAGATATGCATCTCTGTGCAATTTGGCTGAAAAAGCAAATCATTTCTTGCAACATAATGAAGCCACGAAACTAAGGGGAAAATGAGTTCTTTTCAGACTGTATCATTCACACAGCAGAAAACAATCCTCCTCAGAGGAAGGCTCACAACTATATTTGCCACAATATGTTTATAAATACGAAGGATAAATCACAAAGCTATTTACATCAAGCCATCTAACATCATATTCATGGTGGTATGTTTGGAGATGTATTTCCTAATTAAATATACTATTTATCACCTACCTACGATTTTTATCACCTACCCAGTAGGCTATCTATCTCTCTGGTGTTGCAACTACTAAGTTTCTAGCATACTGAACAATTAGTATTTCTGAAAATTAAATAACACCAGAAACATCTCTTCCTATTCTTCTCATGTTGGTATTTTCTGTAAACTCAAACTGACTTATGACAGGAAAGATTCTTTCCAAAGCTTACGGTAGATTTATAAAAGACAATGGTTTTAATGGTTTTAAAACCTGATTCCTTGCAGTACTGCAGGCTTAGGGAAAAAAAAAAAAAAAGTTCTACTCTGAACCATCAAAAAGTGAAGATTTTCTGTCATTTTAGAAAGAGGAACCAGATCCCAAGACACTGAGTTTTAATGTCATGGTGATCTTCTATTGTTGAAAAGCTAATATTTGGAATACCTAGGAGTTTTATATCTGATTTTATTTGTCTTTGGTTATGGAATTCCAATCACTGGTCCATTTGTCATTTTGTATTCTAAAGCCACTTATGTGGATTCACAGTAACAACACCACTAGCCTTCTCAAGAAGCTGCAACGCACCTCAAAGTGTTCTACCATAGGTATTTAATGCATTTTAAGAGTCTCTGAAAGATCTTTTGAGGCTTTATCATAGCCCATAATAAGGATAATCTTCAAAATTTACTCAAGGTTGCCTCTTCCTTGAAACCTAATGGTTCCTTTTATTTATTTTTTTCCTCCTTCTCTCAGATACTTTCCTCTCTTTTCTTCTAAGCCTCTCACACTGTAGTTTTCTACTTCATTGTTACTGAGTCCGTTATTTTTTTCCTTCATCAGAAATCATTAATATTTCTCTGTTCATGTCCATCCTTTAAAATTCTTCCAAGTGTCACCCACAAATTGGATACAACAGAGATTAGCACTGTAGGAAGCATCAGGGTGAAACATGAGGGCTTTGCCCTCAGAAATAACAAATTATGTGCTCTCTGTTTAGGTCTGTGCAGCAGTTGGAAGAAGCAGTGAACCCGGCATCTTGTCACTGTGCTGTGGCAGAGACAATGAAGAATCCACCTCTAATTCTTTTTGACACAAAAGAAGACATGAGAAACATCTTGACCACCTTGATCTTCAGTTCCCTCTTCCTATGAAAGCAGGATGACTATGATGTTTCCTGCATGTTGTAGCTGAAGAGAATAAAAGTATAGGGGTATGTGAAATACTGAGTATTCCCAAGAAAATATCTAATAGTGCTCAAAGAGCTGTCTATAGCTCAAAAATACCTTAAAGGAAGGAAAAGTAGCCTTTAACGTAGTCAAATCAATACCTGTCATAAACACTACACTTCCTTTGAAAGTTGCTATCACTGTACTTTTAGCTGGTCAGCAACATTTCCAAGTACTAAGTGTATTTTTCTTATTATCAAAGCAAAGAAATATTTATATCCTCAGGACTTCCATTTGCAAATTAAAAAAAAACATTTTAAAAATGTAAACTATAAATGAACCAGTGACTGGAATTTCTTTCTGAAAACACCATGTGGAGTTACTACCAAGTTTCTAATAGAGATTTTTAATTTACTTACAGCTAATCATGGGTACACTCACCTTCTTCGGATTTTCTGTTGCAAAAGGAGTCCAAGGTGTCTGTCCCTTTTGCACTTTGCCTCCTATTTTCTTCATAATTTGCAGGTACACTCTAAAAATCATTGGGAATTTCCAGCTTAAGTGAAAAAAATATGCAGAAGATCTAAGTTCAACAAAGGTGGCTGTTTCTAACAATCTATAGCAAACACAAACAACACAGCTGTCAGCTGAATGTTACAAATGGGGCCCCATAAACAGAGCTTAACAATTTTGTTTAAGATCACAAGTTCCCAACCAACACTTGAGCCACAGAAGAATGTCCATTAGCTGCTATAAAAGCAAAATTGGTAGGGCTTTGTGATTCAGTGGAGAGCCCGAAAGTCACACACAAGCAGACAAACACCAATACACTGGAGAGTAGTATAAATTCTTTAATTTGAATAATTCCCACTCTTTTTCTCCCTCTTACTAGTAGGAAATCATGTTTCATTTCAGTTAAAAACATTTTTCTGCTCTACATTTAATCATGTTCACATTTTTTTTCAGGCTTAGCTCCCACAAGTCTCCTTACATAGTATCCAGTATGATTTCCAGTATGATTTTATATCATGAAGGAAAAAAAAAACAACAAAAAAAAACCAACGAAACTGTAGCTAGGGCTGTTTTGTCCTGCTGTTGTTTTCTTTAATCTTTTGTTCAATGTATGGAAAGAGCTAACATTTCTGGGCTATCTTAACCACAGTGATCTGGGAGCAAAGTAAATGAGATTTAGTAGATATGTTTCTGTTGTCATTATTAAACTTCATATGCTTTGCTATGTAGGCAACGTGTTTTATTCCTCTTAACTTGAAAGAGGTTTCTGTCTTATTGTTGCAATTTATTAAGGGCAAACAATCTAGGGCTTATAATAGGCCTGTAGGCAGAACAAAGCCCTTGTCAAATGGAAGGGTTGGCTGCTCAGCTGGGTAGCATGTAAATGTGCAAAAAGAACTGTTCTGTTCAAAGACACTAGACATGCTTTTTAAATAAAACATCTCATATAATTGAGAGTTGCCATTTATTTAAGTGTTATGTTGGAAATTATAATTAAAAAATAATAATTTAACTGAAGAAACAGAGTTGCAGTGTACTTTTTTTGTAAACTGTCATAATAAGCAACCCCCCACATATTACTAAGGTTGTTAGAGCCTGAATGTTATATGCTTCTAAAATGGCAGTTCATTTTCATTTTATATCACTGTGTTATGCAGGTCAGAATAAGTTCACTGCTTGCTGTATTCACCTGGGCAGACAGTGTGAACTTTATCTTACCCTCAACATACATTTGGGTTTGTTTTTTTATACAAGACATCACTCTGGCTGTTACTTTGACATGGTATCACGTCTCAAAAAGTAAGACAGTTTCTCATTCTACAGCTCATTTAAAATTTCTCATTATGTGCCTCCTTTGCAAGAGCTGAAATTAAAATGACAGATAAAGATAACAACATAATAGGCGTTTTTTCATGCACTGGTCCACTTGGGCACAGACAGTTCTTTTTTCCTCTTCTGTTGAAATGGATAATCAGGACAGTACCATCAATTAGATTTTTCACTTTAACTTTTCATAATGTTTCCAGACTTTACTATTTGGCAAAGACAATTGGGACAGATTTCTTTATTTTTTCCTCTGGCCTAAAACTCAAAACCCCCCACTTCCCAAACTGTTACCACCGAAGAGTTTATTAAATGGCTGAAAAAGACAGCTGGTCCCACCATCTGTTAAAAATTTTCAGGGGCCAAATGAAACAGGTTACACCTTTAGCCATGCCAAGTCTTCCAATACCCCCTCCCTCTCACAGCCTGTGGAGGGCTAATCTGAATTTCACGCTCTGATTTTGCTATTGCTAATGTCTGAGCTTCTTATGTGTGCTTCTTGTAGTTGCTTATATTAGTTCTCTAGCAGTAACAAAAGCTGCCCTCTCCTTTCAACCTAGCTCATTTGCAATCAACGGAATCCTGGGTCTATAGTCTCCTTTACAATAAGATACTGTACCTTGAAGGAAACCCACAGAGAACCTAATATCTGACTTTTTGGAGCAGCAGAGAAAACCAGGGGTACGTTTCTGTTGTTTTGCAGCCACTTTTCTATAAATGCTAATGGAAGTAATTCAGACATGCCAACAAAGACAGAATCTGCAACACACTGCAGGTGTGAGGGGGCTGAAACAAAAGGGATGCTAACCCTAATGGTATTTCTTGTCATTAACAATTCTTTGATGTTCATACTCGAGGCTCTCTTTTATCTTCTAGTTTTTCAGCCATCTTTGTTAACATGCAGTGCAACGAAATCTTATTTTTTTCCCTAACCTTTAAAGACATCTGCAAAATGTTTATGCTAAGTTAGTTTCCATAGCATCTTTCTGTAACACACGTTGAAGTAAAATGAGATAAAGCTTGCAAGGTTATTATTAAAACATCAGTAAGTTCCTACCATTAAGTGAAAGGAGCAGATCAATAAAAAGAAGCTCTTAATGTTACCTTAATAAGGATGAGTTTCTTGTAACAGGACTGGGGATTAACTTCAGTGTAACAGAAGTGTTGTTTATAATATAGCAGCTCTGTTGATAAGAACCAATTGGTTTTACTTGTACTCATTAAAAAAAAAATTCAATTGTAAGAGATCAGTAATTTCCTATACTAAAGAGCTTTTCACAATATAATATATTTAAGGGCATTTTAATTTTCCAGAAGGGATTTTTCTACCACTAAGTGGGCAATGGCATTCAGTCAAGGCACTGTAGGTGGAGTTTTTCCATATCCATCTGTCTTTCCATGACTTACAGATGGAAAAACGCTGTGTCTTTTAAAATGTTCAACTCAGTAGGATGACAGTAAAATGAAATGAACAATCAAAGCACAGAAGATGCCAACCTGAACTACTGCACAGCACTACCAGCAGATCCAGTGTTTTGCACTCGTCCCATCGGTCATGTCCTGTTAGATCACATCCCATTTTATCACAGTCTGTTGCATTATTGTTGCTGCATGCTGGAATGTTAAATGAGCAACATAATCAATCAATACCAATTTCCAATTGGAATTCAGCTGTAAATCTGCATTGAGTTCAAAACGCTGGAGACTAACACAAATTATCAAAAGATACAGTTTTATGAAGCCTTTCATTTTGTTTTTCCTTCAAAACTTTATTTTTAACAGATCCATTTTATCAAATAAATTGTCTCTGCCTGCATTAAATACAGGACTTACCTTGAATTTAGACGTAAACTTCCATCACACTAATCCTATGTATGAAGAATACAAAGAACAGTGGTTAGATTTGTTATTTTTCTTTTACAGCTTACTTTCATCTTGAAGCATAAAGACAAACTAGGGACAGCGTACTTAATATACTGTCTTGTCCCAAGTTTCAGCTGTATGGATTGACAGATTTAGCCGCCTCTCTTTTTTCACCTACAGTATTCAGCTGTCTTAGAAACGCATATGGGACTTGGGGATCTTAGATTATTGTCAATTTTCTCAAATTAGTAGATTATTTGTAATTATGTTTCTTGTGGCAATGCTGAGCAGTGATCATTCCTGTGGTGGCAGAAATTGCAAAATCAAGTTTCTGTTTCAAAGATTTTGTGACCTCAGTACAAGCCGTTCTATCAGAGAAGCCTATAGATAATCTAACACAGTTAATGCAGCTGGAGAATTTGTTGCTTGTAACAGGAACTAGAAGTAAGAACAAAAATTACTGAATAAACTATCAGACAATTCTGTGAAACTTCTGTGTACTTTTTCTACATTTCTCTCCCCTTGCTAAGGGCTCCAATGTAGCAAATCCATACTGTCACCTCCCAGTCATACAACAATGCCATACTTCAGCACTGAGCTTTCCATGGGTCACTTCCACCAGAATCACAAGACCCTGTTACTCTCTTCCTGGCCTCAGCCATCCCCACCAGCACATTTCACATCACGATGTCCCAGCTCTGCTGCTGCAGTTTTAGACAGGCCTTCATCAGAGGCTTGCCATAGTCAGTATCATGATAATTTTGGGACACAGCCCACTCATGCCTTCCTCCCTCTCTCCCTCCTTCTTTTCCTCCCTCTTTCCCTCCCTCCCAGCACTGTACTCCAGCCCAGTGGACTGCCTCCAGCCTATGTTGCGGCCATATTAGTTTCACTGAAAGATCAAGATGAGAGTTTCAAGTCTAATTTTCACTGAAGATGGGTCAGAAATTGGTACTTTGGCCTTTTGCAGAAGAATGCAAATATGTTGCTCCACCTACTTACCATTTCCATGTGCCAATGATCTTATAAAATGGTATTTAAATTATGGAAAAATAATCTCTCTCTGCAACTTAGTTAAAAAAAAATACACAATAGGCCTTCCAAGCAAAAGCCAGGAATTTAATCAATTACTGGCTTGATCAATAATATGTAATCTGGTTTCTGGAATCATAACTCTAAGATGTGTTTTTCTCTTATCTGTTCCTATGTCCTCTAACATCACAGCACAGGAGTACTACAATAAACACTCCCCTGTAACACAATGAATATATTTACTGTTCTGACTGATTCTGGATTTATACATTTAATAAAATAATTTCCAATAATTCCTGAGAAATCCATTAAGATGAATCATGGCATCAGCCTGTGTTTGAAGATACAGTGTGCTATTATTTTGAATTGTTGGCCTCCTCCCTTACCAGTTCCAGTGCCCAGCACAAAGGAGACATGAAGTCTCTCACCGACTTCTGTAACCTCTAGCTCTGGCCTAGAGGACTGCTCACAGGCCTTGGGTTTTCATAGCGTCCTGTGCTACTTCCATCACTCTGGGAATCCTGCTCTGTGGTCAAGCAGGAACATTTTCTGTTAACAAGCACTCTGCTACAACTCCTCCTGGGGTGAACTGTCTTAAAGAAAACGCACGCTAACAAAATATATTTCTAACGCTAACAATAAAATTGACATTTTTAATATTTTGTTGTCAGAGGTAAAAGCAGAATGGATAAGCTTATTACACGCCATGTCTTGTGCATATAACAGTAGTAAAACTACTTAGCTGTTTCCGATATAGGATAACACTTTTGTGCCTTACGGCCTTATTGTTAATCATATGCACTCTTATGTATTTGGTTAACCTGAAGATACTAAGTTCTAAAACATGAGATTTGATCATCTGTCCTTATACACCTAAAATCAAGCAAAGATCAATGAATTCTAAAATGAGACCATTGTATATTAATACTGCAGGAATTAGGCATACATGTGCTGCACTATCAGAGACAACCACATGATTACAAATATGAAACTCACACTGTTTTCCTACTGTTTATTTAGTTCAATATTGAATAAGACTACTAGACCTAAAACCACTACATATCTTCTATTTTTAATATATTTTTAATTTTTAATATCATCTATATTTAAAACCACGTCTGTTTTTCATGATGATATAAGATATAAATAAAAAAGTATTCCTTCATTATAAAGGATGTTGGTTATACCAATGAGGGTTAGAGATTATCCAGTCAAGACTACTGTTCAATAAAGTATAGCAAAAATTGAAGATATCTACATACAGAAAACAGCAACACTATGAGATTCCTTACAGATTTTTATAGTCTGCAACTATTTAAATTGAATGAAAAGTGCACTGGAGGTATGTAGAAAGTAGCATAAAGAAAGCAAATTGGTAGCTCATTTTTACACTCTGACAACACATTGGAAGGTGTCTGATTCAATGAGAAAGGACCATGTTTAAATACATTCATTTTCTTTTAAACTGAAACAAAAAATCCATGTTGTGTTTTGTACATGTATATGCCATGTATAGCTCTTACCACTAAAATGTATCAGGAGTTAGAAATTTAGTGGAATTAAAATACAGTGATACAATTGCTTGGAAGAGTAAATATTCACAATTATGCAAAATATCATATAAGTATATATTTATAAAAGTATGATGCTTATATTAGCAACTACACTAAATGGCACAAGATAATCAGTATTTGCGCAGTATTAGGAAGAAATTTTCCTTCTAGGAAGATGGCTTTGTAAATGTCCAGGGTTGGTTATTTTCTGTACCTACCACTGAAAAATTTGGTTCTGATCATTGCCACAAAAAGGAAACTGAGCTTTTGGTCTGACTGGACTTAACAAAGTCTTCAGTTTTACATTACATAGAGTTATATTTTATAAACTTCTAAGTAACAACTCCTTGGATGGCGTGACGGGGACTACTTAGAAGATCTTCAGTGCACAAAAGCCCTTTCCACCACTCTTAAGGTATATAGGTTAGAGAGGTCACAGTGGGGGCAAATTTAAGACGGCTGCAATTTACTCCTATTCTAAGCTTCCTTTATGTCACTGAAGTGATGTAAATGTTTAAGTGAGAAGCAAGTTTAAAATTACCAAATGAAAGGGGCTAATCTTCAAAAGCTCCCTGCCCAATTTACGGTTGGCACAGAGAAAAGTTTTCATGCTACCATAACTGAAAGGCTGAAATTGTCCTCAGCAAGAACTGGTTTCTAGTGCCATTAAAGTCTGCAGAAGAAATCTAAAATCCCTTGTTGAGCTTCACTCTTTTCTCTCCTATCTGCTGAAAAGCATTAAATATATTACACACACAGCCTAAGAAATTTTCCTTTTTGTAACAGGATTTAAACTCTCTACTTTTATAAAATATTAAGAACAGGATGTTATGAACTATTAAGCAAAATACATTAATATTTCAGGATAACATATGTGAAAGGAAATAAAAGAGAACAATACTTAAATGGTGACAAAAACAAATGAGAAAATCTAAACAATTCATGTTGATATGCTCCCACTGACCATGAACACCAGATTGTCATGTCTCCTGCACTCCTTTTCCCTGTTTCTTATGACACGACATGTTACGCATTTGTCCTTAGATCTGATCTCATATATTTTCAGAACTATCTTTTTAAAACTTTTTTTTTTTTCTTTTCTTTGCATCTTTAACTGTGAAAATCTATTCTGCCAACTAGTCACCAGTAGCACACTGCTGTACTGCATTCACGGACACTGCAAGGCTTTTTATCACTTTATGCAAACAAAAACTGCTGTTCCTCCTCTGCTCCTCAGTCACAGGCTCCCTCCCTCCCTCCTTCCTAACCATGCTCTGCGTGGTACATTCATGCACAGCTAGTAGCGCCATCCAGCCCCCACCGAATTCCCAAACAGAGCCAGTCCTTAATACTGGAGCAAAAAAGCTGCTATGCTAAGTAGCAGCTCTTTGGTCTCAGTTCTTATAGAGGCTATTGAGCAGGCTGTATTACAAAATATTAAACAATCCTGCTTTTATGGGACAAATATTGTCTCCTGAACCCAGATACAATCATTGCTGTAACCATCATTCAACGCTGGTGGCCAGAGAATGGTGCCTCCAGTAAGAGCAGCCACAGACCAGCAGACAACAAACATGCTTTCTTCCCCTGTCACACAAAGGAAGAACTCAGGCAGGCAGCCAGCAGGAGATGATGGCTTCTCAGTATGCTGGATACAACATCTCCACACTTTAAGCATGTTGTTACTCCCCCATTCTTATTGGATTTGATGCTCAGGATGGTTCTTAAAGAAATTATCTCTTCAGCAACACAGCTGTAATGCAAGCCAGAATTTTGAAAGAAGCACTTCAAAACACTTGTGCCACCTTCCTATTCATGCACTCATCAACCCAAACAAACACATCTATCAATCTTTTGCCAATTTTAACGCAACTGCACAGACCTACAGCGAGCTGAGGATACAGCCTTTAATCTAAAGAGATATGTGTGCTACAATAAGGGTGAGAAAAGGCCACCTCACAGGTGTTACCTAGTGAGCATAAAGTGAATTGATCAAGAAGCAAATGAAGAAAGGGAGGTAAGTTATGAAAGAAAACAATGCACAGACTGTCCTTATGCACAGTTCTTACCCAAGAAGCAGCAAGAAAGAAATGTGCAACTCAACAGTTGTTTTCAGATAGCAACTTCAGTATAAGAACATTAGTGACATTAAACCAATTCAAAAATTACAGCAGATGCAGATAGTGGCACTTCACGTGACAAGGAAAACATATTTTACCCTTTCTGGGTGATCAAAGAGTGCTTAAAATATGACACAAAATCTCTCTGAAGTCCATTTCTGATGACTGAGATTGATACAAGCTTAACAATCAGGAAGGAAAAAAAGAAGGACCTAAGGGATGTACCTAGGGAGTATTTGCGTTTAGCTTGTGCTTACTATTTAATGTTCTGAAGCTGCACTTGTTAACTCAGGCCCCATTCAGCAAAGCACTTAATCATATGCTGAAATCTCATTGATTTCAGTGGGACTTAGGTTTTGGCTTAAGTGCTTCACTGAATTATAAATTATTTTTCACTTCCCATTGCTTCTTTATGAAATTAATACAACTACTCAGCATAATGTATTACTCAGTGTAAGGTAAGCTTCTGGTTTTTAGACAAGTGACGTAATACCTAACTGGAAGCCTCACTACCATTTAACTGAAACAACTGATAAACTCTAACCATGCATAATAAGGATATGCATTGCACAAACAATAAAAAATTATTTTCCCAAATAGTTTTCAAAAAGGAGGGATGGAACCACAAAGCATCAATATTGCTAGAGCTCCCTATGATCTATGCCAGTATAAGAATAATAGTAAGTCATTTGAATCTTTTCAAAATAATGTCATTTTCCATCCAGATATGTTGCAGATTAACAGACCTGGAGAATTTATGTATTATGTAGGAAAGAAAAGTTGCACATTATTTTTTATGAGGTATCATAACTCCTTCTTGCTATATTTTCACCAAAAGTAAAGATACTGATCTGCATGTGTGCATTTGTGTAAATTGCCATTCATATTTGTATTGCATCTTCTAATATCATTAATTCATCAGCAGCTACTCACAAATTCTCAATTGTTTAAGGAGTCCTTAAATTTTAAAGACTCTAAAGCCCACACCCAGATGCACAGCAGAGGAGAATGAAGAGTGAACTGAAGGACTTCAATCTTTTGAAGGATTTTAACTTTCAGTTTCAACCTGTTGTTACATTTTCAGTGAAGAACGAATGAAGGATTGTTCCTCTTGGAACAACAAAACATTTCTGTGTTTATTGGTAGAGACAAAGCTTTTGCTGACTTATCTATGTTGTTCTCTTTTCTACTTTCAAACCCTTTTCTGGCTTAGGGATGCTCTGACTAAATTTGCCTCTTGTTTCCAATGACATCTTTCTTTGTCCTGCGTCTGAAAAGATGAGGTCAGTGGATTTGGATAGCAAGAAATTCTTTAACTCGTAGAACCAGTGTGGACTGTACCTCCACAAGGAGGAAGGTTTGTTAGCACGGATCAGGGTAAATCCATTGGAGGGGAGATAAAAACAAGTGTCATAATTAAATCAATATGAAACATGGTCACATTTAGTCAGCATGGTTTCTCAAAAAAAAAATCATTTTGAGCAAAGTTATAAGGTGGTATACATACAAAGACTTTATTTCCAAAAGTTTTTGACAAGAGACTGTATGGAAAAGAAACAAAGAATTATCACAGATCAAAACTGTGGGTCAGAAACTAGAAGTAAAGATTAAGATGCAATAGTCATTTTTTTGTCACAGAAAAAGTTACCAGTAAAGTGTCTCAGTGTTCCATAGTAAGTTACATATTGTTTCACTAAGGATTTGGAAAGAAAGTGAAAAGTGAGTAGAAAAATTTACAGATAACATTTTTGTGTGTTACATACAAGAAGGCAGTAGGAATCACTGAAGCCCAGAGATTAAGCCCAGGTTAAGAAAGAAATGAGATACTTGCATGGATGACAGGAATATCCAGTCCTAATGATGGTTTCAGTCACAAAGACTATACAAAGCAGTCTGTGCAATCAATTAATGTTAGCTTTAAAATTGTTTTGCTTCTTATATTTGAAATATTTTTCAAGTACAACTTATGGTAAAGTAATATTTCATAAGAAAAATGTTTATGAGGTAAATTAAGACACTTTTTATTTTAAATGATTTTACTATGTTCATTTTTATAGTGTTAAAAGTCATACAATGCACAGAAAATTACAAAATATAGTGCTTTAATATCAATCTAATGAAATATCAAACATTTTCACTATGACCCCAAAAGATGGTTTTTAGTACAGCATTCTTTTAATCCAGATCAGTTCCTTGATCTTATTTTCCACACAGCAGTTGTGCCAGCACAACAGAAGGGATGGCACAGGGTGGAAACAGCAGCTGGGGGGGAGCAGTGAAGAAGGGGCTGGAACTGCACAAACTAACCTTGCTGCTAAAGAAACCTGTTGGTTAACAACAGCAACGTATACAGGTAGTGTTGTTCCCCTTTACTGGAATTGTTTAAGGAAATACAATTTAATATCTGCAAAACCATGTATAAATTAGTGAAAGGAAGTTGCTAACTGAAATTGTATTTTTTAATATATTATATAATCATGCACAAAGTTAATTAGAAGAGATTACCATCATGAAAATACTCTTACCAGTATTAGTCAAAAAAGTGAGTGAAGTTCAGCTTTGAGCAAAAGACATTCCCCTTGCAGAAGAAGGAGATGGGGAACTGAGACAGCTGTCATCTTCAGGGATTGATTCAACAGCTGACAGTGATTTGTAATACTCATCCTCTCCATCAAGCACTTTTATTTGACTTGAAAGAAAACAACATTTATTAAGTTAAAAAATGAATTCTGTCAATATCTTCAGAAATAGAAACTTCTCTGTGGATGTGAAAATGAACACTGCTAATAAAAAGAAAGGAAAAAAAAGGTCTGGGATGATTTGATCAGAAAGACATAGCTTTTACACGTGCCCTTTACTTCGCTACTACTTTCTTATGATTATATTCTGAATGGTTCTAAGGATCAGTGAAAGGCAATGGAATCCTTCTTTTTTATGTGTATAGAATGACAGACCAACTGTTTGCCTCCAATGGCCATTTCATTTGAGCAATGTGGCTTTTTTGCCTATATATGTTCCATATATATGGTATGATTTTGGTAATGTATTTCAGCTGACAGTTTGCTGTGCATATGAACCAAAGATCACATCACCAATTTTGGGGTAAAGCCCTATTGACATCGAGGGGCCTTCATTTTCCTGTGATGTATGAATAGCACTGCACTCCCATGTTAGTGATTTTGTTCCCTAAACAGGAAAACAGACGTTTTAATCTAGAGGAGAGAAATCAAATAAATCAAATTTTGCTCAGTCACGTAACGTTTTGGGCTTTAACCTTGACCCTCCTATTCATACGCTCATATTCAGAAGACCAATTAAAAATGAGAAAATGATACAGAAAATTATTGTAAACTTTTGGAGCAGATGCTTTTTGAAGACCCAGCATACACCAGTTCTCTCTGGTTCACGTGACCAGTCAGTGAAATGTTTTCATAACTCTGTAGTGGTCAGCTTGGCTTTTATAAATTGTTTTCAGTGATTTCTACCTATTGCCAGGAGGTAACTATTCATGTGACAATAAAAACTGACTCGGTCCAATGGAGAAGAAGCAACTCCCTCTTGGGCTGAGTGGCATGTCTGTCAGCTCTTAAAATATGCTCCCCCAGGAAGGCATACCACTGTGAGCGTGGTGTTGCAAAGCTGGTAGGGCTTCTGTCCATATTATAGGTTAGAGGACTCCAGTTTCAACACCTTTCATCTGGGACCATTCACTAGTACCAAATATATTTAAAAACATAAAGATTTTTTTTTGTAGTCATAGTAGTACTCAGAGAAAGCTAGGGAACATATTTTGTTAGAATCAGTTCTAGTGTCTGCAGACAGCAGTACACACAAGTTTTACATTTGCTTCTGTAGAAAATGTCCAATGTCAATGAACAGAGATATGTTAATTGTTTATTTTTAGAAACCTCTCTAGAAAGTTTTGCATATTCTGTAATATCACAAAGGACTTCTTCTGTTTACAGTTGCTTAGAACTAAGAAGATAGATATTTACCCAAGTTTTCTTGGCTTCCTCTTGCTCCCTTGATATTCTAGAGTTCCCTGTGGAGAGGGCCAAGAACACACAGTCAAAGCAAAGCAGCAAGTCGTTAATTTTTAATTCAAAGTGATTTTGTGTTGAATGCAAGCAGATGCTGATAATATCAGAAGTCACAGCATAATTTTTTTGATCAAAGGGCTCAAGTGAGCCTGATGAAGCATGCATCTTGCTCGTCTTTGATAAACCACATCAATTATTCACCGTGAAGGCAGACATCCTGACATGAAAGCAACAGATAAAGAGCATAAGCACATGTTCAAGACGAGAGCAGAAGAACGTGGGGGTGGGGCTGGAGGGGCTGAAACAGGTATTAATAACAGAATTATTAACTGGAAACAAAGCCAGTAAAACAGCTTTATTGCCACTTTGAACTCACATTTAACTGGTTATAGTACATGTTGTCCTCAGGGCTATTCAGCATTTTGGGCTGCTGACATCGTCGACGAGGTGTTCTCAGCTTCTGTTCAAGACAGTTTTCTGAACCTACAGTAAGATAACACAATTTAGTTTTAAGCTGTGCCAGGTGCTGTGAACGTCTCAGAGTATTTTAGTATGTAAACAGTCCTTTCTTCTGTCCTATTTGGTCCTGGATTTATTAGCAAGTCGTATTCAAAGTAAGCACACAGAAACTTGGGGATCTTTGTTTTCTGTTTTGAAACTTAGTTCAAACACAAGTTTTTAGGCATAACTTCACTTTTACTTTTATAACATTTCTTAATTCTTCCATATATCTGTATCACACAGCTCCTTATTCCTTTCACTCTTTATCTTAGCATCTTCTGTTATCTAAGCAGGAAATTAGGTATATTGTGACCAGCTAGGGATATATCATTCAGCAGCAGCAAAAATGTTTTTCTATCGTAGACAGCAATACAGCCCTTTGACTGATGAGACTTACTCTATTATCACCATTTTTATTATATAAAAAGACTACTTTTTGACATGGCTTTCTGTTTAATCAGAGTAATCAGTCTGGTTTGGGATTACGCTTTCTTAATATAATTTGTGATGCATTGTAGAGTAACAGTTGCTTAGAGTCATCTGGAAAGCAGAGTTTAAAGATGAAGGAAATATTTCAGAAGGGGAAGATTCTGAAAAGAACTAACAGCCTTTTTATTTTCATTTGTCTTTTCTTTTTCATGTTAAAGAAGAAAGACATTATGGTGTGCTGTACTTTATTTTATCAGGCATTTTCTGTGGCACATCCTGTGGATTATCAGAACAACTACTTTCAGGATAAAACAGAAGCACTGTTTACTAAAAGACAGTGTGGCGGGTAAGGAAAGGTCATTAATTTTTCCAGTAATTTTCCCAATGTCTTTGACTTTTCTGACATTTCCCTGTTAAAAATGACAGTATGAACAAAAAGTATTTTTGGTGGCACCAAAGGAAAAATATAAATCTTACCACATTTGCACTCCATACTGCATGGGAAACTTGCTCTGATACAAAGGGACAGCACAAAGATCAAGTAGCACATGCGTTCCTTTATACACTTCAAAACTGAAGTCAATATGGCTTGTGTGGGTGCAGAACTCTAATCTAACAAATCCATTTTTAAGATCTGGCCTTAACAAGCAGGTAATGTTAAAAGGGTGGGTTATCATACACACAGGTTCACAGTCTGTAACTATTGTCTTTTTCTGCAGTTACTGAGTGAGGTAGAGGACATGCTTGAACTTGGGCTTTTTCAGCCAAATGACTGACTGTTCTAGGAGATTTTCCCTCTTTCACTGTACTTTCTGTACAGTGTAATCTGCAAGATAGTTTTTTCACAGTGTGGGACTGCAGTGCCTGTATGGGAGGGGAGCACTTGTTTTGTGCCAACCATCATCTTCCCTCACAACACCTCGGAGGGATGGCAGGTTAAACAGCCACCAGGAAACTGACTGGAGAGCTGGGGCTAAAATTAAAATCTATTTTATAGAGAAACGTTACATTTTTCTAGTAATACAAAATAAGCTTTAACTAATATTCTTGCATTGCTGGTAAATATGATGCCCAAACCTTCAATGCTTTATACTTTTCAAGTTAAGGAGACCTTTATATTTTTGCTCAAGAGATTGACAGCTGAGCCTGAACCTTTGCTACATACCTGTATTGTATAAATCCAGACAAGGCAGAAGCTGTTCCAGAAAATACTGCTTGAGAATCTGGGGAAATTAGGTGCCCAAATACTGCCTGTGTCTTTGGAAAGTATTCTTCTGTAATATTTAGATATGATATAGATGAAATTTTCTTCTCTCTGAAGTCTCTGAAAATTTTGCCAAAGACTTGCTGTTACCACAGTCTATTCTATATATGCATGCTCTGAAAGTCATTCAGACTGATCTTGGAGCTTTCTGTCTCATCAAGACAGCAATTTTTGCAAGTGATGTCTTCAGTTGCAAGGCCGAATCAGTTTCTTTTTACAGTAATGTAATTCATGAATAACCCTCCAAAAGTTGTTGTTTTCTTTTTTTTTTTTTTTTAGTTTTCCAAGAGGCTAGTATGAGTAAAGACTCAGGCCCTCACAGTTCTGCATACTTTCTCACATCTCTCTGCAGCTTGCCAAAAGCAAGTATACCGCACACAAGTATTTAGAAGTTTTCAAACAGCACTACAACATGATGAGGCACTCTTTCTTCCTTTCACCCAAAATGCTGTTGTGGCCTGATGTTATTTTTCAAAACATCTATGTGTATAGTCTTCATTTTTATAATGTCTTTTATTCATTAGGATTCTGAGACACTAATATTTTGTTCTAGCTTTTTATCCTGACGTTTAATTATTTCTGTGTATTCCACGGGTGGTCTGCAGCTTGTGTCCTCCGAAGGAAATACCCTTTCAGTGGGCCCATTTGTCTTAGTGTTTAGTAGCATACTACACGAACAGTACAAAATCTGGTAACATTTATCATAAACTACCATATCTGGAGAAAACTGTATTAACATGTGCTCAACACTCAGCAGTTGAATAGGCACTTTAAATGGTGTTCTAAAATATTTAGCTTTGATGACAAACTTTAGGCCTCCAATAGGAAAAAAGTCACTTATTTTCATACTAATAGCAGCAGCACCAGTATCACTAACAGGGTGTTTGTGTTGCACCCAAATTGTGCCAAGAGCCTCTGGCATGCCCAGACTCCTGGGCTTGTTACAAATTTAGAGACCAGATAAGAGAGTGCGCACAGGCACTTCCTTCCGGCTGTCCTTTAGCACCAGTTTTGAAGCAAGGTATTTGCCTCCCTTTTGTCTGGAAGAAAACTTTTTTTCCAGGAAAGCAGAAATTCCTAATGTTACAACTTCTTTATTGGTAAATATTTTACTGCAGTGCAGAAATAACACAGAGTAGGTAAAATTCCTCCTGCCCAGTGCATTATGTCAGCTGATCCAGCCAGCGTAGGGTAGACTGAGGCTCTGGGTGTCCTCCTCCTTTCCCCACTTGAACCCAGAGAGGCAGACACAAATGGGTGAGCAGGCTCATGTGGATGTTTCCCTAAAGCTACCACAAAACTGATGTTGCTCACAGTGAAAGGAATTAGAAACTGGCAGATGGGTAAATCTGTGAGAGTACAAAGTATTTGTAAGTAAACAAACGGATTTGGTTTCTATTTACTCCTCTGTTACGACTGCTGGTTATTCTTTTTATTCTTCTGGTACATAAGAGCCCAAGTCAGTATATCAGGACCTTGCAGTACTCAGACAGATTACAAAGATGCATGTTTTCAACTAAATGTAAAATCAAACATTTGAGTTACATTTTTCAAAATGGGGAATTGCATAATGAGAAAATTTCTTGGGAACCATGGATATTCAGCTGAATATGAAGCAGACAGTGCAAAGCAGAAGGCTACTCAACAGAAACAAGGAAACCATTTTATTGTTGGGTGCAGAATTATTTAAAAGAGGGTGCTGTAAACTGCACAATGTTTCGAGAACAATTTGAGATCTGGAAAACCCACCTTACAGTGAGCAATTTGAAAAAGCGTCCTATTTTGTTGTTTCAAAAGAAGGATAAGAGGTGTATTGAAGCAAGTCTAAACCCAATGACAGTGGAGGGCTTTTCACCTTAGGAAACAAAGGTCTGAAGTGTCCAATGGCCAGCAGTGAAAGAAAAATCCAGAACAGAAATACAGCACACAGGGAAAGCAATCAGCTGAGAGAAAAAAATATTAGCGGTACGATGGAAACTCAAGTTGAGATTAGAAGCTCTTTGAAAAGGTGTGTTTTGACTCGAGGTGAAGTTAAAAACTATCCAAGATATCAGATAGATGAAGTCTGACTTAGTATGAATTAATTTCTCTAGTGTAATTTTTATCTTGAGTCTCAATCTGCAGAAGATTTTTGTATTGATTGTTTGATTTCTGGGATGTACTCCCAACTTTGAATTTCCATATACTTTTTTTCTGCTTTTGTATGGCTGAAATTGAATTTTTTTTCTTCATTTAGCCATCACATCCATAATATTGACATTTTCCAGGACATCTCTTGATTTGGAGATGATTAGCACATTTCTTATGCCATATCTTATTTAGATGACTTTTCTGTTTAAAAATCCATCCTTTCAATAAACTGCAAACAGCTTTTTTTTTCAGAGCTGCACAAGCTGATGAACAATAAGATTTAACAAAAGTCTTTAAAATGCTCTTTAGCAATGACACAAGGACTTTTGCACCTAGGATTTGGGCCCTGACCAGTACTTACAAAACAACTGAAAAAAATGTATTTTTCTAATGAATTCCCATGAGGGGTATGACTTCACTCTGATATTCAGAGAAAATCTCATGTTAGATGTCCTGTTTGTCCTACTCATCTTGGTATTGAAAACTTGTAGACAGACACTGGGCATGCTTTTCAGAGGAAATGCAAATCACCAGATTGTGTTCTCCACAATGAAGCTGGGGTCTTCTTCAACTATTCATGATTAAGTTCTTGCTCCAAAAAAACCTTGATGCTGATAACTTTGCCAAACTCTGCTGATTTTTCCTATATGGTGAATTTTGCACAGAAAATGGTGAATAGGCGGCTACAACTGCATTTGGAACTTGTAAAATCCACTGATGTGAGTCAGACTGATTTAAGGTTGGTGCAGCACAGGGAGGGCACTAAACTGGATGACGTCTTGCTTTTAGCAAGGAATGCACTGAAAGGATCTTTGCCAACGAGTCAGTAATACAAAGTAGGCTGCATTGCTGACTCCCTTGGTGAAGGGCCTTCATCCACTACCACACATATTGAATAGTGGAGCTGAGTACTCTAGTTTTCCTTCTGAAGCCATTTATTCAAAGCAGGTTTGGAACGGATTAGTCTTTTATCTTTCTGTTACAGGTGAATACAAACATAACATTTCAGGAAGGGCAGTCTTTCTCTAATTACTCAGACACAGGAAGATACATTTTATGAGCAGAAAGAGCGGCCTGGTAAAGGAAAAGTAATGGGGCCATACTTTTTATTAAAAGAGTAAGCAAAAGCAAATAAAGTAGATAAATCAGAATGACCAAGAAAAATAGTAAGCATGTGTCTGATTTCCAATCTATAATATCAGATGAAACATGAAAGTGCAACGCTTAATTATAAGCAAATACTAGCACAGGCTCATGGGATCTCATCATAACATCTCAAGGTCTACATTCATGAAAATTTAAGCAATGTTTAAAATCATGTTAATTTGTTCTTTGTTTGTTTCTTTTCCTGCCAGTCTAATTTATTCCAAAAGACTTTGGTTCTCAAGCCTGGATATATTGATCATGCCTATGTAAAGCATTGTTATAGCCTGGGGAGAAGACTTTTGTGGAAAAAACTTGTCTTTGTTCTCCTTTGATAATTTATATGTATTTTGATGTTTTCAAGCTTTTCCAGTTTTGAATCATTTTTTAAGGCAGTAAGTTAACTTCACTTTTTCTCTTGAAGTCTTGGGCAAATACAGAAATGACCTCACAGACAATTATAATATGCATCCTCCTCCTGGACTGGATGCTAAGTGGGTAATTATGTGCAGCATGCTGATTTCAAGGAACATTTATATTTTCTTCTGTGCCATACAAGTCTATTCAAGCAGAGGACTCGAGGGGCTAGTGATTCTGGCTCCCCTCATATCAGTGTTAAATGGGAGTGACTGAACGTCATTTATGCAGTAAAAAATGCTGTAAGTGAACTAGGCTTTGTGATCTTAATTACTTCAGCTTTATTTTTAAAGAAGAGAGATTTACAAAGGGCACATACTGCTGTCTGGCCATGAGCGTTCATACAAACAAGTTTTCTTCCTTTTCTCATCCCCATGATTCTCTACCACTTCCACAAATTTGCATCATACCGTAAGTGCAACAGGGGAGGAAAATGAAAAACTTGCCCAGGAAGCAGAGTGAATACTCAGGCAATTAGCCCCCACTGAGCTCCTCCTGCACCTGCCTGACTGCCGTACTAACACCAGCCAATGTAGCACTTTCTTGCACACCCCTGTACTGAAATGCAGTCAGTATGAGTGTAGTATGAGCACGCACTAGGAGACACCAGACCCACATCACAGGGTATTTGTACACTGCCTGTTAAATGCTACCTGTTATAAGTGTGTCAGAAACAAGGGCAGGATAATGGCTGCAATAGGCTTCCCAGACCAAGTGCTGTAGAATTATCTGGTAGCTTCACTCCTGGGACTAACGAAATTACCAGGTCTATGCTGTACACTATAAGTATTAAACATATTACGGTAGTTCCCACACCAAAAAGATGCTGGAGGCTGATGGGAAATAAGCACTGCCTCTGACAGATTTTAATCTCAGTACAGGAGAAACCCAACAGACAACAACATGGGGTAGGAGAGAATAAAGAGTAGGACTACTTGGTGACTTAAGCAACTATGTCTCTGATATCTTCATGGTTTTCCTTCTGAGGTCAGTGAAAGGGGAAACAGAACACTACAGCAAGAAGAAACAGACAGGAAAAAGGTAGAAAATAAAACAATCAAGTAAGACACTGAGAAACTAAGGAATAGAAGAAAAGGAAATAGCCATTAATGGTGCAGCAGTAGAACCTAAGCTCTGGCTTCAGAGGATTTGATTAATCTAAGAACATCAAGAGCCTGGAGGCATATTGGCATATTTAATGCTATTAACAATTGTAATTCTCTCCAGGATACTTCATGCTTACCCAGCAGTAACTTCAGTATGTTCCATAAGGCATCCATTCTGTTGGTATAGTGAAATATAGTATGACTGGGAACCATTCTTGCCACCAAATTCCCTTACTCTTCCACTACAGAAGAGTGTCCAAGAATATTTACAGGGGCTGGGGTTCTTCATGCTGCTAGTGACAAGCAAGCATGGAAAGAACAATAAATCAGATGTTCTTTGAGGAGTTAGAAGGCCTCAGCCCTTGCTTACTCACAAAATATCCTACTAGAACTTCACTCAAGTGTTTTTAAGGGAAAAGAGTTTAACGATTTATATATATATATGTATACATATATTAAAATGCTTATAAAGAGAGATTAATTCTTAGCAAATCATGCAATTCCCATGCACTCAAAGCTCTTACTTGGGTTCAGTAGGTAAGAAGAATAATAAGTTAGATTTAATTATTTTCAGTGTCAAGTGCTTTGCAGTGTAAGTTGATAGCTCCAAATGTAGTTACCAGATTCACTGAAAATAGAATCTGGAGGGGTAAAAAGTCCTATGATAGAAAGATTTAAAATGAAACAAAATCAAGCTTCATGATCACCTCAGATCCCACACACAACTGTGGTGAACTAGAATTCTGTTTATTCAGATGGAGTGTGTTCATAGTGCCAAGAGCCATAGACTGCTAGGGAAATTAGTGTAGGCTCTTTGATGTCATGTGCATCCCAGAATCTGTAACACACTGCTAAAACTGTGAGCATAGCCTTTTGTTTATAACCCTAAACAGAACCATTTGAATACACACACTGAAAGAACTCATAACAGGAGCAATGCATTTTCTTCTACCCAGTGATTCATTACTTATAGCTTCGTTTTGGATACTGCAGTTCTATGCAAAGACATATGCTTTAGATCATAAAGCACACTAAGCAAATCATAAGTTCTTCAAGATGGTATATAAAGGCTGTTTCTGCATCTGTTTGTTGCCAAAGACCCAGATGATACTGTAATTAGAACAACAAATATTTTATGTGAAATCAATCATTTAGCTGTCTCTGAACCCTGAAACAATGGCTTTTAGATACACTTTGTTGGGAAACAAAATCCATAAATAGTTAGAATCTTGGCTTTTGTTGTTTTTTCTCCTTCTGACACAATTCTGATCCTTCACTATTTGTCAGTTCTTTCAGTTTCTATTGTGAGTGACTTAACTATAGAGGGAAAAGGCAGAGATTAAACAAAGCATGCTGAAGAACTAACTGTCAGTGACTAATACGGATGAGATTCAAACCTGTTAGCAAACAGCAGGCTTCTACAAGTTTGGTCCTGGAGACATCTTCCTGTGCTCATTGAATATACACAACCTCTCATATGCCCAGCATGTAATAACATCTAATGGTGGGTTCCAGAGGTGAGGCAACTGGTCAACTAACCAGTCAAAGCCAAGGAGGTTTACACAGACACAACTTTAACTTTAGGAAAAAAAACATGCCAAACCATCCTGAATGACACAAACTAGTTCTGGACAATGAAGAAAAGTTAACTGATGATTATTTTTCTTCTCCTCCTTAAAGAAGACACAAGGCAGTTGTAGAAGCTGCTTTTCGGTTAGTTCTTTTCTGAAGAAACAGTTACTGATGAAAAACAGGACATTTCAGGTATGCTGGAATTACTACATATCACAGCATATTTCATGGTTTTAGAAGTGCTGCTTGATCTAGTAACCACCAGGTGATAAGAAATAGCTATCTCACTTTACCATGTGAAGTAACTGATGCCTCTCTTGCTCTCTGAGTGATGTTGTAAATCAATATGAATAACTGAAGAAATTCACAGGGGAAAAACCTACTGAGAACAATTAAATACAAAGAGATCATTTCTGGATCGGGAAATCCCTGAGCCACAAACCATGCTAGGCTGGGCGAATCTCTCTGCTTGTCCTATTTTTGTACTATACTCCAGGCTTTTGCTCTTGGTTATTGTCAAATGGAAAATTAGGCTAAACAGACTTGGATTAGATTGGAAATACTCTTTTTTAGGTTTTTGTTAGTGATGCTGCTAGCATTCAAACAAACAGGAAAGAAACCCACTCAGAATAAATCCACGCAGTCCAAATCCCCAAGAGACACCTGAACCTGAGGTTGAGGTAACACCTCATGAGATCCATACCAGAGTGTTCAATGCAAAGATGATTTCAAAGTTAACTTTAACTGCTCATGGCAGGAATGTAGTACGATGCATGCTTTTTCTATTGCACTGCACCAGATTAGCCTGAGCTTCTAGAAGGCAGAAGTAGAAATCCCACACGAAGAGGAATACAAAAGAAAGCCAGGCATTCTTGAATTCTCTGGACGTCCCTATTTTCCCTTTCTGTAAGTGCTAGTCTGAGGTACTAGTTTTGAAGGATAGACACCAGAAAACCTACACAGGCACTGTGCACCCAGAGGGCTGCCATGATCCAAGCTTTTCCCATCAGCATTGTATCACAGTTGAGACTCAGTCTGTTGGTGCAGTTTATTTATTTAGTGAAGTTAAGAAAATAGGAATGGAAAGAACCTCAGGTGACTATTTTGTTCTTCCTCGTCTTCTATTTTTGTCCTTCCTTGTCCAAAGTAAAATCATATCTCATGTGGGAGGTATGAGAAATTTTCAAAATTGCTCAGTAACAAAAGATCTTTATAAATATCCTCAGAAATATAGCATCAACAATGGAAATATTATTTTTGTATAATACAACAATGGCTATTACTTCAAATAAGAATTAGGATGATGATTTAGTCATTCTGATTGATTAAATAGCTTTGGAAATGTTAAAGTATCATGACAGGATCTTCAGTTTCAGAGATATTCTCTAAAGTACAGTTGGACTTGCTAATGCACAGGTTTTTAAACTGCATATTATGGATCTCTCAAGAGCTATCGTGTGCTAATATGCCTCAGAAAACTCACTGGACACTTGGCACTGGTTCATCTTGTGGGTTCCAGCTAAGAAAAGCAAAGCATATGGGGAAAAAGATGAATCCAACATAAAAAGTAAACACTGTGATTAACTTTTAAAAATAAAAAGTCAAAACATTCAGTACATTAGAAACCAGTAACAAATCACAAATACCTTTCTAATACTGCTTCTCTACAGGGCCAACTGCTGAAGCTGCCAAAAATGCATCACACAAATATAGGGAGCTGGTCTCTGCAATCAAAAGTAGGGCAGGAAGCAATCTGTAAGTTCATAACTGTTAAAATTTTGCTCATAGTGGGCATGTGTTTCAGAGTTGCTGTCCTAGCATATAGCCTAGATGTTTTTAAAGGTAATTCCTCACCTTCTTCCAATAGCATTTTTATCCCATATCCTCAGAGATTAAGCCACTTGATTGACTTTGAATTCTGGACACACAGGAAATTTGTATTAATTTAGCATAATGATGAAGCGCAATAAAGGCTCTGTGGAACCACAACAGCATGGTCTCTAAGGTTTTGTTCATTACAGAAACACAATTTACATATCTAAAGGCTTGAAACCATGGGTCCATATTGATACAACTAGTATCTCAAATTTGAGTGTAGCAGATTCAGCATATATTTCAAAGAATAAATGGTAGAAGACCAAGATAAAACTCTCAGTAGATTTCTTCATTAAGAAAGTTTTTTTTTCTGAATTCAAGGTAGTTGGCAGCAGTAACTTTTAAAGGAAGTATTAAAGAAAGCTTGACTGAAAGCAAAAATACCACTAGTTAGGTATCTGCTTTCTAGTGTTGCTACAGGGACTTGGTCTGACATTTGTAAATGCTGGAAGTGAAGCAGGCGTTGGCTGGATAAAGGAAACTAATGCTGCTGACCTATGTGCTACAGCGATCTATTCCTTTAAGGGGGTTCTAATTGCTACAGGGACTCCTAACATTAGACCTATGATTAGTGATGGCTCACAAGTGAACTATAAATCAAACTCAGGCCAGTAAATTCCCAGGAAGCATTCCGAAAGAGAAACTTAACAAGCATGATCTACCTATTCAGTCAATAACAGAGTTAGAAAGTAAGTAGGAATTGAGAAAAAACAAACAAACAAACAAAAACAAACAAACAAACAAAAAAGCCTTTAGGCTTTAAAGACATCTGTGTACCCTAGGATTTTTTCTCCTTCCAAATCTAAATCAGTAACCATTTACTGGTAACTTATGCTATGAATCTATGCTATGGTAGAATGCTAGACACATATAAAAACAAGGAGTCATTATGTCAAGACTTTGAAGCAGTGAGGTGTAGTTCATTAACTTGTACCCAGAAAAGGTAGGTGGGAGCTTCCAATAGAATGAAAGTGCTTTCAGAAAACAGAAAAGAGGTCTAAAGAATACTGAGGGAGCTCTGTGAAGAGTTTCAACACTGGGATGTTCAATTCCACTAAAGCAATTTAAGGCTGTGTATTTCATGATACCCAGCCACAACATCTGCAGTAAGAGTTTGGGTAGTGAACACAAAGTGTCTGCACTTTTCATCCAGTGCTACCTGAAAGCATTGAAAAGAAACTTTGGCAAAAAACTTCAGCTCACAGGAGCAGAGGAAGACATACACGTGTGCATATACAAAGCGAGTTGACTTTCTGATATTACAGTGACTTGCTTATGTGACAATCTGTTTTGTTCTGAAATTACATTTCTTGACAGGACACAGCTTGCTGTAGTATGTCAGCTCACTGTAATATATTCCCCTCTGAACACAGCCTTTGTACTTGAGTATCGCTTATTTTAAATTGGTAAATTCTACAGAATTAGTTGGAGTTTTTATTTTTCTCATGAATATATGTCTAGTTCTGGTGACTTTGATGACATTTTATTCCTCCGAGCTTAATAAAACCTTCTTTACCAAAGTGAGTGGTGATTTTAGGGTTCAAACTGAAGTACTAGAAAGGTGGCTTTTTAAAACTTTACAGCTCACCCATTCTGGAAAAAAAGGCTCCTTCATGGTGTCTTAGTATAGGTACACACAATTTTTTGTCACTCCAGAAAATACAGACCAAGTGATTTCAGGAATTTATTTGGGAAGTAGATTTGGGTATGTTTTCCACCCCCTAACTACTTGATTTTTTTTCAGTCCCTTTCTTATAATTCTGTACTACATTCTTGGCTAGTAATAGAGTAATATATCCCTAAAGAATAGCTCGAGATACAGTAACATCAAATTCTGTTTGTACCCTGACCCTGTACTTGGGTTTGCTTGTACTTGAGCAAGCAAAGTTTGAATTAACACTTTACTAGTTACTGTGCAATAATGCCTTGTATGAATGGCCTACAAAGGACCACACAGAGCTGCAACATGAATAAACTAGCACATTGCATGCACACCTGTGGCTGTGCAATGCCACTTCTGATTTATCTGTCATTGGTACCTGAGAAGTACAACCATATTAACATAACCTTCTCCTATAACATATCCTGCTTCTCAGTAGGACTGATTAGCTTATGCACAGCACTGCACTCATCCAGCTATACTGCCTCCAGGGTCTGATTCACAACTAGCTTGAGCAGCTTTGCAAAGCACTGGCATGCACAGTGTCAATATACCACATACTTATAGTATGGCTTATTTTACACTAACTTTCTCATGGAAACAAAACCTAAAAATCAGCTTTAACTCTGTGAACAGGTTCATTGAAGTCTGCTGTTGAAGTAATGCTACAACAATACTGACAATATTCTGTCCTCAGCAGAAAGGCTTATGTTCTGAAAACGCTAACACTGATGCACACGTCCACCACTAGAATTAGTTCCTCTGAAGTTAGCCCCAGCATGAAGCATATGAATACAAAGGAAAAAATGGAAAGTACCACAAAACCACACTGATAATAATAATTTAGAGAAATATGATTAAAATGGAACTCTATAATAGAATTTTAAACTGCTCCCTTTAGAAAGGACTGTCTTAATTATTTTGATTATTAAAAAGCCCTATGAAGTAAAAAGTTATGGGCAGAGAGACATAAGCATTTCTTTTCATTTGTAGAAGATATAATAAATTTTAAAATTCCAGCACTCTTTCTACCAACACAATACTTGAATTAACTCATGAAGCAGTTTAAATTCAGTGATAATTTAGTCATTCACTTTCTACAAATGCTCAAAAACATGTAGGAGTACTTAGGCTAATCTCTGATGAAAATTTCTTATATTCTTCAATAAAATAAGCACAAGAATAACTTTTGGTTTCATGGAAAGTATCATTTCCACATGTAGCTGATCAGCATTGTCTAAATTAAATGAATATGAGGCTGGTGAATGGACAGAGGTAAACTGAAGATAATCAGCAAAATTTATGTTTTCAAACAAAGTACAACATATAAATCACTTCAAAGAACCTCTACAAAATTATCATTTAAAAAAATTAAATCACAATATAGTGAAAAGCAAAAAAATATGACTTGTGGACCGTAAGTTATAGTTCATTGTTTGCTTTCACAAGGTAGAATGGCAGGAAATTATCTCCCTCTTGTCACGCATTTCATTTTTGATTAGGTGATTTTGCATTATTTGTAACTTCAAAAAGCAGCCACAAAAATATGAGGTGCCAAAGACATTTTTTGTTCTCTGAAGATGCAATTTTCTAGAATAAAACTGTCTATAACACCACATACTGCAAAACAAGATTTTCAGTTTTTGCTGCAGTCACTTATGCCAGCAATCTACGTGAAGTCAATGCATTATGCATAATGCATAATGATAGGACCAATCGTCTTTAAAATAAAAGTTATTATTTAAAGATATGTTTTACTACTATCAACTACCAACCAATAACGCACATTTGTTTGAAACAGATTATTGTTCTGTCATCATTATGTTCATTATGTGTCACCATTTTGTTCAGAAGAATCCATGATACAAAAAGGGCAGCATTATTTATACAGAAACATATATCTTTCTTTTTATTACTATAATATATATAGTAGAGATTAACTACACTTACGCTTTTTTTTTTTTTTTCATTCTGAATCTCTGCTGTTAGGACTCGACTTGGACAGTTTATTCAGAGATAGCCAGCTGGTTAAAAGAGGTGATCCTCCCGCCACATTTAGCCTTGGTGCCCCAAGGTAGGCCGCAAGCAGGCAGGCTGCACAGCTGCTGTGTGGCCTGTGATGAGAAGGAGCCTGTACCACTTGACTGTGCCAGCAAAGGACTAACATCCTCACCACATCTGTTCTTTCTCTTTCCCTCATGGCTGCTGATAGACAGGACTACGGTATCTGTCTGTTCATATAGAGAACTTGCAACATCAGCCTTGAGAGGAATGAATTTCCCAGTCATCTCTGCTGAAGAGTTAAATTCAGATGTCTAATGATATTTTAAACTTCATCATTACTTCTGTCACTGGAGCTCAACACACACAGGTGAAGGATAGTGAGTTAGTTACCTTACAAAAAGCTGCATGATGTATTGCTCATTTTACACAACAAACAATAGCAGCCTGTGCCACTATGCAAGGAAGACTTTGAGTCCTCATCACTAGCTGTGAATCTGGGCCCACAGAAAGGAGACTGAGCCCATCAGAGTTCATCCCTGTGATGAACACTGTGGCAGGATAGGGATCAAGGGGAACAATGAGGTGAAAGAGCACACCTAGTTACCTTTTCAAGTTTGATTTGTGGATGAGGAAAATAGTCAGAAGTCAATGTTTCACGTGCTGTCACAAATCACTTAACTGAAGAGGAGCAAAATCTTGTACTTCATGTAAAATCAAAGGGACCAAAACAGTAATCCTGCCTGCAACTGGATTTTTTTAAAGTTCTTTGGGCATTTTTGTTTGGAGTTACTCATGTTTAAAGAGAGACCTGTATAGTAACACTACATGACACGCTGAGCTGCATGTTGCAGCACGCGATGCTGGTTTTCACCTTTCAGACAGCTTAACAGTTCTCACTCACTGGGTATAGCTTATGGCAGCCTGGGGATAAGAAGTGCCCTGCTACTCCCAAGTGTAACTAAGATGGCATCCGGCCATATCTCTAACATTTAGTAAAGACCAGAACTATGGCAATTTAACTTGGTATCCATAAGAAAAATGTAATTATTGTCCACACTCAACAAGAAGAAAAGTCAGTTAGTGACACCACAAGTGTTTTTTTAATGGTATCCAAAAGTCTCTTCTAGATTACCGGCATTTGAACATGAGAAACTATTACAGTAGAGTAGAAAGTCAATAAAACGATCTCTATAGACTTGGCAACATGCATAAGCGGTTTTATCTTTAAAAATAGCCTAATGCTTAGTTGTATAACCTCCAAATTAAGTTTAATGGGTGAAAATGATTAAAGATTTCTGCAAGGTGTTCCTGCTTCTTGGCCATTAGCATGTCACACCAGGATAATTTAAATCTCCTTTCAGTTCTGGGTACTTGAGATCACAGCTCTCCTTATTTCTAAAGGGGAGGGATTTCCACCTCTGTAGAAGAGAAGCATTCCAGTCAAAACTCTTCAGAAAGTGTTATGGCCAGACGACTGTAACCGCACCTGAGTTAGAAGTTAGTCAGTCTTCTTTTTTATTCAATTATTTCTTTGCTAATACTGGAATTTTAGAGCAACAGAAACTTTTTTTGTGAATTCAGGTCATATTAGCTAACAGTTTCAGCTGAAATTACATGAAAAAACTTCAGAGATGTTGAAACAATTCATTCTGGCATCTCAAAAACAACACATTTTGATTTTGTCACAAGGGGACTCCCTTCCCAAAACAGAGGAGGTAGTGCTGCCACCCCTGATATCCAAAAACTCAGTGATTAGGCCATGTTCTTAGGTTGTGAAAGATGTAGCTTCAAACACCTCCTTTAACAGATTTGGTACAGGGACTTGAACCCAAACATCAGGCTTCTCAGGAGAGTAACCTAACTGCTGGGCTAGAAAATATTCTTAGGTAGGTTTTTCTCAGCCTCATTTGTTGAAAGTGTCCCACTTTGCATAAAGTAGTTAAATATTCATTGAAAAGGAGATTGAAAGCCAGGTGCTGGCCTGCTTTTCCTCTGACTGCTCAAATTACCACAATCTTAAGTCATTCACATGCTCTCTGTTTCTGTGGCCTACTTACAATTTAGTGTACATTCCACCAATGGGAGAAAGGGGAGAAGGAAAAATGCTTTCTTCTCCAAACTTCGACATCTGCCTTGGGTATAGCCCAGGCCAGTGAAAATATGGATTGGTCAAAGTTTTGTTAACTTACCTTCGGAAGGACAGTAGCATGGAAGGTAAGAAATGATCATTTTCCAACATGTAAAGTAGTTAAAAATAAAGCAGTTAAATGATGAGAAACATTATTATTTAAAGGAGAAAGAAGTGAGACATCTGCATCTATTTGTATCCAGTGTTTATCCCTATTGGCACAATTATTAAAAGCTATGCATAAATCACATGAAGTTCATTAAATCCACTGGCTCCGGCTGCTGACTAATTGGTAAATACACACTTGATAAAAATGTAAAATGTATGCCAACTCCACATTTTAAAACTGGTTTCTAGTTAAGATGTTTCTGCTTCCCAGTTGCTTTTCCAACAGAGCTTGATTTTCATGGTTATTGGTCTTAGAGAAACAATGGTGCTGAGAACTGTGCCAAAACATCTTCGGCTCTAGAGGAGGAAAACAAAAAGGCAGCTCTGTTGAGCTTATCAAGACTGAGGAGCTAGCTATTCTGTGTCCAGGTTAATTTTCTGATGTAGCAGTGAGTCTAAGGCCTGCTGAAGTCAGCTGTGAATATTTCAGCAGACTCTTTCAGGCACTTCAAATCCTTTGTGAGCGTAGCCTTTAGCACTTACTTCTGCAATGTTGCACTCAGCTAGTGCTACATGGAGGTATCATTGCTCAACGAAACTTTGAGTGAGCTAAATCTGGCAAATTGTAATAGATTACAATTTGAGGAACTATACAGGCCTATCCCTGGAGCAGACATACAGTCTGACACTGTTGGAGTTACACACAAATAAAAACTACTTACGAAAAACCTGATGGCTGTGTGATTGGCTGTGGCTGAAGCCATCTACCTCAGCATATCCCTTCACGCATCTCCACTCTCTCAGACAGTGTGAATGAAGCCTTTGTACCCCTCAGCCCACTATACCCTGTTTTCAGAGAAGCCATGAGGAAAAGAGGCCAGCACCCAGCCAGCCACAGATTTTTTAGATAGGGAGCTCAGCAAAAGGCTTTAATACTTAAAATGTCTTTTAACAGATCTGTCGAAAGCCCCATCTGAAGGGTCTCTTCTTGCCACCATCACTGATGGCTCTGATTGTGGAAGGCCTGCCTGACATCAAACAATCCCAGATGCAGAGGGGCCTTGGGAGCTAGCCCAGCGCTTTGTCTGGGCCCAACCTCAAGTTTTCTGTATTTACATTTTTTTCCAAAACATGATTTAGAACAGATGTTACTGGACACCACAGCTCTCCTCCAGGGTTTGAGTAGAAAAATCACAGCAGAAGAGGGAGATACAGAGCTGCTCAAGTTATATTACAAGGGCATATTGATCTGTACTGCAAAGAGGGGGCAGGTTCTCTCCATCTCCAACTTTAGTTTAATTAGACCCACATTCAAACATCCTTGCTGGCTTCCTTCTAGTAAGGCTCAAGCAAAATGCTTGGTTTGACTGTGAACAGCCTTATAACTAAGTGGACTATTTTAGGTTAGGGATGGTTTAGGACCATCTCTGCTTGTATTCTCTGTTCCTGCCACTGACTTTGACAGTGCCTGAACAACATATTCAAAGCACTTGCCTCAAACCACACTTATGGTGTGCATGTTTAAAACAAAGGATGAAATAATGTTGACAAACAGTATTACGAAATTGATACAGCTTTAATAGTGGCTTAAAGAAAGAAATGGGAATATGAAACTCCCTTCTTCTCTAGACAATGGGTGGTGAAATAAGCTGTCCGCAATGGAGGGAAAAAACTCAAAAAGAAACATTTGGAAACAATACAATGACATATGGTCCCATATGCTGAATCTATAATGCTTCCTAATTCCTTCAGGGTAAAATTCACCCTTTTCCTGAACAAATTCCAAGTAGCTGGGATTTGCCTATGAGGACTGAAGGAGAGAATAAAATTTGACCTCTATACGCACACAGACAAGACACATGGCTGTGAAGCAGCTTCTCTGTAGTTGCCATCTTACCCATTGATTGAAGCACCACTGACAAATTCTTTCCACCCTTTTGTGGATATTTATAATTGCTGATGCACAGGCTCATGTGCATCATGAATGCTTCCCCTGTAAAGTGCTCCACAGTGCAGAGGATGTGCTCAGCTTTCTGAAACAAGGTGGTACAGTAGATTAGCTGGAGTTGCTTTAAAATCTTATACGGAAAGCTGCATGTCAGTGCTAATAAGGCATGCCCATGACACTGTTTTGAATGAGTTTTGTCCTGGGTATTATCTGAGCTGACTCTGAGGTTCTACTTTGCTACCTTAGCTGCCCAACTGGCTCAGCTCAAGAATGCTGTACCAAGAAAGCTGATCTATAGCAAATATGGGAGCCTAGCAAGAAGACCTCTAAACATGAGGTGCTGCATAACCCAGGCTTTGAGAAGGATTTTTTACTACATTAAGATGCCTCTTCAGACAGAGTTGAAGCTGTTGGGAGAGTGAGCACCTTACCTTACAAGTGAATTGGAGCCATAACCCTACGGAAAGAGAGGAACCTTCCTATGGAATTAGTTTCTACTCTATAAGGAACATCTTCTAAATCTAGCTCTACTCATTTGGGTTCAACTCTAGGTAGGAGAATTCCATTAGCTTTTTTTATTTTTCTTCTGTAAGGCAGGTATGAAACTGTCCTGGAGATGGATATGATGGGGGATTTAGATCTTTGATTCCCCCAGTAAAAACAGCTAAGACCTTTTGAGCCCGTATGCACATTAAGAACTACTTGACTCAGTTTCTCTACCTGAAGGACAGGGACAAAGGCTATACAGACAAAAACTAAAAAATAAAAGGAAGGATGCAGAGAAAGTGTTTAGGTCAAGAACAACTATAAACTCCCAGAATAAACTTCTGCCAAATAAGTTCCTAGAAGGCACTAAGCTTACCTTAATGCTGAGTTTTAATACTTGAGATAGAGCCAACAGTACTTTGTAAACATACTTACATAGGTACTATACATACTGTGCTACAGGAATGAAATGATTCTTTGGGAAATTCTCCTATCCTGAAGAGGAGAAATTATTATCCCTCTTCCAAATGAAAACAATCAGTTACCACTTGCCCTTGCCTGGTTCTGAAAAGGACAATGGAGGCTTCTCCTTGGCTACTAGAAATCATTCAAAAGCTAAACCAAGATGTGGCTGAGAACTGAATGGTATGGGGAGGGAAGGAACATTAAGTCCTGTATTTTTATCTCCAGAACTACTCATTCTGTTAGTTATTTGCCTCTGTCTCTTTGCTTCTTGTCTCTGTAGGTCAAAACACTTAGGGATAGACACTATCTCTGTTTATTCGGTATGCATGACACCTCTATCAGAACGTGAATCAGCATCAGTAGTGTGTCAGCCCATGTTGATGATAAGAGTGATGCCTGCCAGTCTCCCCCCGGTGTAACATTTACACTACTCCGTCTTTTTTTTTAAAAAAACACAAATGTGAACTTGACACTCTCACTAGACCATCACCAGTGCTTGGAAAAGTCACCTCTCTTCTCATTTAATATTTAGAAATACTTAAGAGTTTGAGGAAAATATTTTCATGGAATGTTTGATGTAAAAATGCTTGAAGGCAGATTTTTTTCAGTTAACATTTCAAAATTGCTTCAAGATTGGATGAAGGATCTGATGAAATGCTTCTATGTTTTAATTTTCCAGATGGAAAATGAAACTCTATTTAATATTTAAAAGGTCTTTTACAAAATACACAAAACTATTTAACACTACCTGGGCTATTCTGCAGGAAAGGGAATGGAAACAAACATGCCTGAATACAAGGCCCAGCAGCCACTCTGCAGTTCATTCACCAAAAGACTTTGATGAATGTAACCACATCCTTCCTTCCAAGGGATGCCCTTCCTCACAGAAAGCACAGAGCCAACAGATTCTTGTCAAATAATCTGGAATAATGACTGGGAAAAAGAAGCATCAACTCACCCATGACAAAGCTCATCTTCTGGATGGACTGAGGCTGGTACTTGTGTGAAAACACCCTTAGATTGAGTGCAAAGCAGCACAGTGTACAATTACTGCACCTACCTAATATTTCCTGGAAGAGGACAAGAAGCAGATAGGTCTATATCCCCACTTATCATCTGGCTGATTGACTGAATTGTCTTTACATGCAGCTGGGAATGTTTTATAACAATCTCCTTCACATTCTTTCTTTAGTGACTGCCCTTTTTGTCTTACTTAATTTCCTCTTGCATTAAGAGGGCAGTTCCTGGATAACTTTGCTCCATGCATGTGTGGAATTACTGATACCTGTTAGATGTATCACTGCACCATTTACTCTAGAATGGAGTAACACTTCAAAAAGGGATGGTAGGTTGCAGAAAAGCTGCCATTTGTTCATTCACTAAAAAACAACCTTGTCCTGACCACTCCGATCCAACAACAGCAGATGCTTTATTCAACCTTCATATTGTCCTACTGCCTTCTACAGTAGAATCACTACCTTAAACCTGGAAGATGGTCCACTGATCACAATCTGTTTTCTCAATGTAAAGAGGACAAGATTTGCTCTATGGTGACGACTAATTGCTGTTATTTACTATAGAAAGACATAGGAACCATGGACCTACTTGAAAAATTAGGGTTTGAATAGTGCACAAGACAGTGAGCAAGAAACAACATCTTAGACTTTCCTCCTGGCTCTGACAAGCTCAGTTGTATCTCAAGACAGCTTTCGTATATATGCACCCTTCAAGGCAAAAATGAGAAAAACAATTCTTTCTGTAACTTTCAGTCTTTATCAGCCTGCTATAGCAAACAATGCAAATTAATCTCTTGTAAAATCCTGCAGTACTAGCAAGACTTGTTTTAAGCTTTCCCTGTTCATTTTTCTCATCTTTCAAAGGTATCTCTACGCTGCAAACTCACTCCTCCTCTGCCAAAACTGTATCCCCTATCATTGAATATTTGTAACAATAACTTGGAGGAAAACCTAAGGTCTACAGACTTAGAAATCACGATGCACTAAATGCACGTCAAATTTCTTGTTAGGGCTAACTCATCTGCATGGGGTGTTAGGATCACACTGCATTACAGCTTCTAGTCCCAGTTCATCTGGAGCTAGCCTGAGAGTGCTTGCTACCTTATAAGTAACACGCATCCCAAGGTACTTTAACATATAAATTCCATAACAGAGAATTACAGAAACCTCTAGCCCAAAGACATGACAAACTATGATTCATCTTTACTACTCTTGTCCAAAGAAGTTTTCTATGAAGCAGATGACTTTTTTTCACTCATTGTTGCAATCTGTGTATGAGAATTTATTAAAATCCAGTGAGGTTCCCATGAATACATCTATTTTAGGGCCTAGCACTGTTGCGGGCACACATGCTTAGGCAAGCTGAAAACCATCTGTATTTCAGTTTCTTGGATAAAGGAATTTGCCATCTTAAAAGCTGGTGGTAGTTTGTAGTTTTAGAGTGATCTTAGATGCCCTGACAGAAAGTGATACTGCACTAGTACTGCAAAGTACTATGAAACCAGAACTCAATATACCATAAGAACTCAGTTTTCCATTTGGAATCTGCGGTTGAAAACTGTTAATTCTTAATTTTGTTAAGAATCAGATCTTAACTTTGCAATGACTTCTTTTTCATCTGCATGCAAGATTTTAAAAATAGGACTGGTGTTTCCTTTAATTAGTATTTGATACAGTATTAATATTCCTATTTATCTTCTACATGCCATATGGATTAAATTCTCATTACTTTTGATCTTAATACTTTTAAAATATGGAAATCAGAAGACAGACAGCCTCTTTAAAGCAGTGTTTGCACACCACATCTATTATTGCCTTGGGCAATAAAAAAATATCTGCATTGCTAAAATTCCAGAATTGTGAGGAAATCTTGAAAAATCAGATATTAAACTGATCAATCTAGACAAATTATGTAATGACCAAATGAACTGCAGTCCTTTACATTCAGATGTATCTAAAAACGACATTAAAAGTGTCAAAGACCATTAGAGAACATGTACTTAAAACAGATCAACAAACTTAATTTCTAGAAGGAGAAGGATGTTTTCACAGATTGAACTAATCCAAGATACAGTGCTTTAAAATAATACTATACTTTTTAAAAAAAACTTACCTTTAATCTCAGATATTAAAAATATGATTTGTTATCTGAATTCAACTCAATTTTCCCAACATAATAGAACACTGCTCATGAGTATTTTTGCATGGTCACGTATTTTGGTTTATCTGAATTAAGCAGAGAGGAGAAATGTATGGGACTCAGCAATATAAAGAACAGGTAAAGAGAATACACGGAACTGACAGCTCTGTTCACACCTGTAAGGAATCTCTGATGGCACGGGAAGCATTTGCATTTACTGGTTCAAAAATACTACTCCACGTATCAGTGGAATAGTATTTATGAATGCACTAGTCTGAAAACAGAAGCTTATCCTAGTCATTTTATTTTTGGTCTTCCTACGATATATAACAACAAATCTGTAGCAAGGCTTGCTAAATCTCTCTGCCTACATTATATTGCTGAAGCATATGTCGGAGAGTTTTCAGAAGAAATTAAGAAAACATATCTGAAAACAGGCTGTCTCCTTCTATGCTCTGACTGGAAGGTGGAGGGAGGATAGTATGTAGATACATCCGCATCCTGTTCCCCAGAGCACTTGTGCGCTGCCTGCATGGGGTATCCATCCCCAACCTTGGAGCTTTGGAATATCTGAATCTATTAAGAAATACCACAAGAAAACCTATGTTCTGATTTTAAACAACAACAATAACAACAAAAAACAATCATTGCTCTTCAGTATCAGGAAAGGCATTTTCAGGGAAATTGGGCAGTGCTGGGTCCATTAGTCTCTCCTTTTCTTCTTTTTATTTGAATGACAATTTAGTTTAAGGCCTAGTCCACATCAGTAAATTCTGTCAATGACTTTATTTCTTACCATCACCTAAGTCCTCAGCTAGAAATATTGCTATTTTTTACCAGAACAATTCATCCCACCTGGCAAATTGTTTTAAGAACTGCTTTACTGTGATGAGAAGCCTTTCCAGCAAGGAGGTTTCCTGGCATACAATAACAGAACAGTTATATTTTCAAAGCCTACTAACTGCAGACACAGCCTAACTGGCTGGTTCTGTGCATGGTAGTTTCTCCAGTGAAGAGACTGCTAACTCTGCTGAACTAAAGTAGGCTTTTCCTTTAGATACCCTCTTGCATAAGACTACAGTAAAAAACACATTTGTTTCACAGAAATCTGCAACTTGTAGTCATACATACCCACCAAAAAGAAGACACATCAGTGTCCTTAAACTTCCAGAAATCTGATAAGTACAGCAAATGTTATCCTGAAATTCCTAGGCAAATAAATTGTTTTCTCATAATCATTTGCAAAAACATCATTAGTAGGGTATTACTTATCTAAACAGCAATTGTACATCCATAATTGTGTTTAGGATAACTAGGTGATAAAATGTTGTACAGGTAATTTAAATTTCCATTTTAAGTATCTCAGTGACACTGCAGTGTCATTGGACACTGCAGCACTTAGTTATTGCATCTTTAATGCTTTGTGCACTTATATCACAATTATTGCACATTACTGTTTCACAACACAAGTAATGTAATATTTTTGTCTTGAATATGAAATATCACATAGAAAATTTGTTCCCAGCCATGCAGTTGTCTATACCATTCAACACAACTTACGTTCCAATTAATACTTTAAACTTCAAATTCTAAGCAGTCATTTAAAATCCACATTTCCATCTTTTTCACATCGAATGGTCTTATTTAGGCAATGAGCGCTATGGACTTTAAACAAGACGTGAGTAACCACTACTACATGCTGAAGGACTGGGCCCTTCCTTCATCATCAACCTCTGCCTGTAACCGCTGCGCTTGTTATATTCAGAAGGAGGAGATGCTGCAAACAAGCCTGTGAAACTCTGTGTTAAGAAATCAAGGATCTCTTGGCTACTGAACTCACAGCTCTGTTCTCTAGTTAGTTCACAAGCATTTTATATCAAAGGGATGCAAATGTGAAGATTTAGAAATAAAGGAATAGCTTTCAAATTTGAGGCTAAATAAAAAGCCTGACAAGCAATACTTTTAATAATCTGTACCACTTTTACCCAGTATTCCTTCCTGTAACTTAAACACAGTACTGCACAGCAACACTCAAGTTTATTTTCACCTCTGCTCCAGTCGGGAGACTTACTCAGTTCAATGACATAACACTTACAGAAACTGCATCAGAGTACCTCACGGAAGCAACCCCATTAAAATAAGTTCATGCAGCTATTACAAGTAAAACTTTGCCTTACCTTCCATTTTTTTCATCACTAGGATCTGGAAACCTCCTGTCTGCCTCCCCATGACACATGGCACATTCACATGAAAATAATCTTGGACTTTCCTATTTCAAACAGCTTTGCAAGCGTCTTTGTAAGTGCCAGCTGAACTCCGTAGGCTTTGTGTCACGGTGGAGTCGTGCTGAACAGCTGGGTGGGCTATAACTTATTCCAGACACCCGTGGCTGGTCAGTTCTGGTAAGTAAGAGCTGAAGCCAACCACTTCCTCATCTCATCTGTGATGTTACGTACCCACATGGAAACAGATAGAGGGTACTCTGGTAGAGTACAGACTACTTTCATGGGCCACACAAGAGAAAGGACAGTTCTCAGAACCTCTCACCTTCCTGACCCGGCACCATAGGCCACACATTCTCATGAGAATGTGGCACAATCAGGATATCAAATTACCAAAGTCTATTGTTTCAAACAACTGAACTGTTTTAGATTAATGATGACTTCTTTTCCTGTGTCCCAGTAAAAAGAGGGCCTTGTTTCAGTTCTAGATCACTCTTGGCAAATCAGCTGGGAACATGCAGAACACAATGTACACCAGCTTCCAGCACACTGCTGCCTTCCTGCTCTGAGCTTTGTCATCCATTTACATGAAAACAGGCATAGGCCCATCCCATGAAAACTTGTTTTGCTCAGTTTGTTTTTGTTTCAGAAGGTCCTTCAGGGGAAAGAATCTGGACAAAAATCCAGCAACATTTATTCAAATTGTTTTTATAAAACACACTTGGGGCTCCAATCTGTGGGAGCAGTATTTTTAAATCTTTGTTTTTTTGTTTCTGATTTGCTGTTCTTACTCAATGTTCTGATGTTGGTATGAACAAAGCCAAACAAAAACCCAAGCATTAGTTTAACTAATGTAAACCAGATACAATGGGCTAGATTTATAGACCAGCCATGCTTATTCATGGTGTAGCATGAGGATGCATGATGAAGTTAAGCATAATAGGCCTAATTTACAGTTGCCCGGAGGCCCCTTCAGAGAACACCCCTAGCACAGAAGGCCTGTTTGCTGCATGCAAAGCCATCTCTGCGTCTTTGCTCCTACTCGTCCCAGGATAAGAAGCATGCTAAGGCAGGGCAGTACAAACCTGAACAAAAGCCACTAGGGTAAAAAGCTGCAGGATGCACAAAAAAAATCTCTTTTCACCTATATCCTCTCATTTTCCCCAGCTTCAGCCATTGATGCTGAAGTGGAGAAACCTCTGTAGGCAGAGGCACATCCTTCCCTGCTACACCCTTTCCAGAGGTTACAGGAGGCATTTGCTATGCACCAGCCCAGCGCCTGCAATTTAGGGAGTTACTGAATGCTTTGGAAAATGTAGTTCTATTTACCCCCGGAAAAGGACTTTCTGGAAACTCTTAATAAGTTGACCAGAAGTTCTACTGAAGACGTATCCTCTAATGTTTATGCTCCTCCAGTCAAAACAAATTTACTCATCTTCACCCTTCAGTAAAAATTCAGTACTTCCATGTTAGAGAACCTCTCTCAACCTCATTTGGCTCGGTTTTACCCCCCTCACATCACTCCTTTAAGCATGTTTGCTGTTCTGGGTGTGTTCTGTGACCTTGAAGAACAAGAATGTGAGCATTTGCACACCTTTACAGGACTGTAGGGAACACGTGTGAGGCAGGAACTAATTTTTCTAACTGCAGTAAGTGGAACTGCAAATCCAAAGACAGCCAATAGCATTCTTATTGCTGACAGATTTCTTTGGCAAATTTATTTGACAATATCAAGGGAATATGCATGACATCTAACACTTATTTTTTTTTTTTTTTTTTTGCAGGGCACAAATGAGAACACAATGTTTTCTTCCAAAGTCTTATTACATTATTACTTGGTTAGTTACAGGCTATAACCAGAGACAAAATTGAGGGACGCTTTCTTTCAGCAAGAAAGGATAAAACCACTATGCTTGCAAGGGCTTGGATCTTGATGACACACTGATAAAGGCTGCCCTTAAATACTGATCTTAAATTGTCTGCCAACTTGAAGAGTAAATCATGCCCTAATTCTCAGAAGCAACTATCAGTTCAGCTGAAAGCTGTTCTTTTTAAAGAAGCATGTCCAAAAACCACAGCACATTTTGTTCTGCTTCCGATGACCCTGCACAGTCACAGACTTCCAGAAGAAATAACTAGCCACTACAAGAAGCTCTAGAGCAGCATGAACTTCACTCAGAACTCTGGCCAAAATTCCAGTACATTTGGAAAGGTAGATAAGGTGCAGAAACAGTCCTAGGTTAGCGAATTCAGGTCAGACTCTCAACACCCCTAAATTACAAAATGTTTATGTCCAATTTAGGTCCTCAACTTAGGTCCAACACTGAATAAAAAGACAGATGTGAAAAGCTGAAAAAAACACCCTAATGTAAAGAAATAAAACAGAAGAAAAGGACTGAAGATATTTTTTTTCAAAGATGAAAACTGCCCAAAAGCTAAGCTTGACTCATTTAAAACCAAACTGTTTAACTTGCGCTCACAATGACCCCTCATATAATCCATGAAGAAAATTATGTCATAATTTGACCCAGCACGCAGTAACAGTTTAATAGTGATTTATTTAGATCCTGTAGAGATCATTACAATTTTTATAAATATGACTGCCAAAAAGTAGAAGGCATTATAGCTGTATGACTGCCCTGGAGGGGACAGTGAAACACAGAATGTACGATTGTAAATGTTAGAGGTCCAGAGGGGATAATCTCAGTTTCTCCTGTCTCAGGTAACTTTTGGAATATTATTCTAAAGCTGAGTGAATTGCTTAACTGACTCTGCTATTTGGAGTCTCATGCTTTATCTTGTCTCTTTTCTTGCTGTGATATTATGTATGGACATATTTGTTCTCTCTTTCTTTGTGTGTTTTGGATAGCCTTCAAAATTCATAAATAAGAAATAAAAAATGGTCACTGAATGAATGGTTGTATTCCACAAGGGACATTTTCCCTTATTTCATCTCATCTGTTCTTTATTTTCAAAGATTTTAGACTAGTTATTGGTCCAGTCTTTTAGAGACACACACTTCATAAGCATAAAGAATAACTACATTGCAAATAATGATGCAAAATGATGCATTGATATGGGCACTAATTCATAGGAAATAGTTTAATAAGTATTGATTATCCTTCAAAAATTTTTTGCCTTTCAAGAGAGAGCACGAAGCATACCTTTCCTGCACCAACAAAGTAATGTACTCCTTTCAAATGCTCTAAAGCTCTTCTGACTGTGTGTGTTTATTTTGTGGATGGGATGAGGAGAGGGAATTTCGTGAATTTAAGTGATTTTCCTCAATGAGTGTCATGACTGGCTCGTTCTGTATGGCACTATCATGTAGGCAATCTTAAAAAAAAAAACACAAAATTAAAAAGCTTAAAGCTACAATTTGCTTATGATGATGAAATCTGGTAATAAAAATCCTGCTTCATCTTCAGTGCTGTGAGACACCTCTGCTTTGTCTCCCTGTGTTGACCATTGTCACCAGTGAATGTTTCAAAATAGATTACAGCTTGCAAATTAAAATATCTACTGGCTACTCATGTGAAATTCCATTTTTCTAAAGTAGTTAAACTCCTTCTGATACGAAGGTGAGGAATTCACCCTTCTTGGGCCCTAAATCAATGATCAAAAGGTACAAAGCGTGACCCTTGATACAGACAACCGAAAACTGGATGTTTGCTATAAACTCTACCCAACAGCTGTTCTGAATGTAATTGCAAGGGGCAGACCCTTATGAGGAGGTTAAAAGCATTAGTACTTCCAATTTATCAGTTTCCTATGAATGAAAAAATATTTGGAAGCACAAGGACAACAATATATGAAAGGAATTGATATCACTTATCTCTAAGTCTGATGAGCAAAATATGAGGGGTGGGCTCAAACCGGAATCTTGTATCTGTACCCCCTTTGGGACACTGGATGCAGATCTGAACTTTATTTATATTCAGCTGTTTCTGAAAAGAAATCAACAGCTCAAAATATTTTGTTACACAGATATCTTTTACCTATTTTTAACTATAGCAGCTGTTTGTTTTGAATTTTTAATACAATACTCACAGGCTGGTACTCAAATTAGTTCACAGTTTTTTTGCAGAGCTGCAGCAAACTTTTTTTTTTCCAAATAAGCCTTTCAAAACCCACAAGCCTACTGTTATTCATTTGATAGTCATGCTCTTTATCATAACTAAGAATATGCAATAAAGAACAGCATTAAAAGAATGTAGAAAAAACAATTGCACCAGTTTGCTGGAGGGCATTTTTGGTGTTTGCAAATCCCAGTACTACAGAAGGAGGCTGGAGCAATGCAATAGTTTTTTCCTCGTTCTGAATGTGACTAGTGTGTGTGCACGGGGCAAACACAAGCACACCGGTGAGAGGGAGTCCCAAGAACAGCACACCCACAAAGACACAGCCAAAGACCTGAAGACTTACTTCCTAGCCTATAGAGAAAACTAGCTGCAGTTGAAGGTGGAGAACTTCTATAGATCTCCAACTTCAATTCCAGGCAATCACACGTATTCTGTTTGATTCCTTACAAAAATGTGTGTCAGATGGGACAAGTCTTTCATTGGTACTCCTGATGCTGTTCAGCCATTTGACTTTCCTCTCCAACCTCCCCTTCAGACTTAGCCCAGACTAATATGACAAGCAAGAGGCAATACTTAGTAATTATATAGGGTTCTTCTCATACTGTTTATTGCTTATGCTTGCACTTCTACACAAAATAGTCTGATTTCTACCAGGCAGGACCAACCTTAGAGACAAAGAATTGGTATGAAGACATTTTTAGAAAGAGAAATTCTAGAATTCATCAAACTGCTCTTTCCATATATGTTATGACAAAGATACGTTTGTTTCCTGCCCGAGCCCATGTAGAAAAGCAGCTTCTCCTTCCCATATTGGCAGCAATAACAATTCTTCCTGTGATTTTGGTGTTCTTATCTTCCCTTAGGGGAAAGGTGTTATAAGCAGGAAAGGTGGGAGTGTGGTTTTCTATTTCTGGTGTACTGCCAATGTCAGCCAATGCACAAGCACAACTGGCTCTCAGTAATTCTCTCTATATGCAAGAAAGATCCTTAAGAAAGATTACCCTTGCCTGGGGGACAGAAATTAGCTCTACAAGCTAGTAATTACTGCTACAAGGTAGTATTTGCTATTGCTATATTCAACTTAACCATTAAATCAGCTGAGGTCATACGTGAGAGAACTAAAATGTAAAACACTTTTAATGATGGAGAACAAAGGAACACAATCATTGTCAGGAGCAGAGCTGAGTGATTCAGTCACAATAAATAAGTGATGCAAGATAATTTCTTTCCACCCAAATATTTCATCACCAGTTAATGATTTATCGAATGGAATACCTATTGATCAAACAGTATCTGCAAATAACTTGTATCTCCAGATGTTCACACCAGTTGTTGCAAATATTTTGTCCCAACTATCTATCCTTTACTTGTCAGAGGTATTATTTTACTCATTTACACCTATCAGCCATACTAATTGTATACTATGGTTTGGGTTTCCATCCACTAGGACAATTACCCAGAGTAGAACACCAAAAAAAATATGAACATATGCAAAGTATGTAATATTTTGAAATTTAAAAAAAAAAATCAGAAATAAATTTGTTATGGTACTTTCAGAGGTTTCCCATGCTATTCCATACAGCAGGTGAACTGCAGCTTGTGTCAGAAAGACAGTGCTAGACATCATGTTTTAAAAGGAGAAACTGAGCCCTTACTAAAATCTGTTTTTGTGGCACAACATTATTGTGGATACTATTCAATTTTATTAACTGTATCATATTCCTTACTATTTTCATATTTTTCAATGAGAGACATACGCATTCTCTTTTCATTGCAATGTGAACTGAATTTCAACATATTACAGAACAAACAGTGAGACCATGTAGTGGGTTTACATGGCAGGGTTTTGGTAGCAGTGGGCCATAGGGGTGGCTTCTGTGAGAAGAATCTAGAAGCTGCCCCATGTTTGGTAAGGGCCCCACTGCTGACCAGAGCTGAGCCAATAAGTGATGTTGTTTTGTGCCTCTGTGAGAACATATTTAAGACAGGGAAAAAAACTGCTGCAACACACAGCAGCTGGGAGAGTGAGAGGAGTGAGAACAGCCTTGCAGGTGCCAAGGTCAGTGAAGAAGGGGGGGGAGAGGTGCTCCAGGCGCTGGAGCAGAAGTCCCCTGCAGCCTGTGGTGAGGACCATGGCGAAGCAGGTTGTCCCCCTGCAGCCCATGGAAGAGACCACGGTGGAGCAGGTGGACCTGCACTGACGGAGACTGCGGCCTGTGGAAGACCCCTGCTGGAGCAGATTCTGGGCCGGACCTGTAGCCTGTGGAGAGGAGACCATGCAGGAGCAGGTGACCTGGCAGGAGCTTCTGCCCGTGGGGGATCCAGGTCGGAGCAGTTTGCTCCTGAGGGATGGACCCCGTGGTACGGGCCCATATCTGGAGCAGTTCTTGAAGAGCTGCTGCCTGTGGGCAGCCCACGCCGGATCAGTTCAGCAAGGACTGCATCCCATGGGAGGGACCCCACAGCACAGGGGACAAGAGTGACCAAGAAGGAGCGGCGGCGAAGAAGCGCTATAGACTGACCATAACCCCCATTCCCCCGTTCCCCTGCGCCGCTCGGGGGGGGAGGAGGTGGAAGAGGGTGGATGGGGGGGGGAAGGTGCTTTTGGTTTCTTTGTTTCTCACTTCTCTAGCTTGTTAGTAATAGGTAATAAATCTTACTATCTCCCTACGCTGAGTCTGTTTTGCCCGTCACGATAATGACTGTGCGATCTCCCTGTCCTTATCTCAACCCTTGAGCCCTTTTCATCATATTTTCTCCCTGTTCCTCTTTGAGGAGGGGGAGTGAGAGCGTGGTTGTGGTGGAGCTCAGCCGCCCACCCAAGTAAAACCACCACAGAGCAGCGGTCTCTGGAGAACTTTTTATATGTGCAGTTTATTTCTGCATTTTACTTGCATCTTATTTTATCACTCACCTTTGATACTAATCAGTCATGGCTGCAGGTCAAATCTTTTTGCATCGGAAGCAATCACAATAACCAATCCAGAAGTAAACCAGTCTATAATGAAATTCACTGCCTAGGGCTAAACACAGAGCTAACATGTGTTTAACAAATCATGGCTTGTATTTATCACTTGTCACTGTTTGTGTCTTTGTTTATTGGAGGAAAAAAAAAAAAAACAAGAAACAGCAGCGAAGAAAAACTTAGGAACAGCCCAATTTCTTTTCAGACTTGTTGTGCTGTTACTTAGGCAGAATGCAGTCTGCAAATCATGAGTAGAAAAAGGTTTAACAAAGCATCTGTGAGTTCAGAATACAAACGTCATCAGTGCGAGTCACAGCTGAAAACTTTGCATATGACAGAGAGAAGTTTAACTGACTAAATTTATGTTTTGGAGCCAGATTTTCGGAATCCACACTTGAACTACATATTGAGAGACTGAAATACTACAACAGAGGTACTGTGATTCTCACACCAATGGCCAATGAAGCTAACTGGCTCCTGCACAGTAGAAATGCAGAAAGACGAAACTCAGGCTTTCCATGGGATGGGCAGGTGATGTTCCCTCACGGGGCCTCCTGCAGGGTTCCACCATAAACAATGCAGTGCACAATAATAGCCTTACTTGCACCAACAAAATCCATCTGCAAAAATTGCAGCCTCACTACTCTGGAAGGGTTTTTATAGTTTCTAATAATGATAGAAGCAATAATGATTTTCTGAGACATAGCTTTATTTTCAACCTATTTTCTCAAAAGACATCCTAAAAATATCCTCTTTTGTATGATTTTTACTTATACCCTTTTTAAAGGCAAAATGAATGATTTGCTAATGTGATTTCTGTTTACTACGTCCAAAGCCCAGCATATATCTTACTGTTGAAGAGGTCAGTAAACTGCCGATACTCGATTTTTAGGGGGAAAAAAGGAAAAGAAGCTACTTTTTGCCTGGCTCATGCCAGTCAGATTTTGGCTCAGAAGCAGCAAGACACTACTGTGGCAAGATCCTTTCAATGGAAATTCATTATACAACATACCTCATTGGCAACTCTTCCGCCTGAGGCTTCAACTGCAACATGGCTAATAGTAATTCCTCAGCTATAGTGTGGTATATGGTAGGAGAATACTGTGGAGATCTCATAGCCCTCATAAGTAGCTACAGCAAGTTCAGTGCCATCAGATCATACTATATAATGCTACCTTGGTTTCTTCAGTGCTTCTTGTAATGTTCAGACTGTCCCATGCTCTTCATAATCCCCCAAAACCCTAAATCCCAAATATGCAGGGAATTTTTCATGTCAGTTTATTATAACCAAGAGACCCGATTCCACTCACTAATATGATTCTACTGACTACAGTCAAGTTTTTCATGATTTACATTCCTTCAGTGTAAAATTAGTCTCAGTGGGGGGCTTAAAAATGATGAAATGAAACTCCTGATTGTATGACCCAAAATAATTCTTAATAGATTATAAATTCTTCCACTTAAAATCCCAAATGATAGCATTCTGAAATTAATGACATCCATGTGTCAGCATCTTCCCATTTGCCAATGACAACTAGCTGAAATTCTAGGCAACATTTCATACTATACTACGGAACAGTGGTTTTGGTTTTCATGTAGATAGGAAGGTTGGCTGTATCAAATCAAATAGGAAGCTGAGTTAGACAGAGAGAAACGTCTGAATGCCTTGGGTTGACCTCTCACTTGCACGAAGTGGCTTCCTTAGTTGCAAGACATCTAGGTCTTGATACCATATCTTGTGTGAAATATTGCCCGATCTTTATCAGGATACCTGTTCTAGTCAGGCTGGAATATTGTCTGTCTGTGAATCAAAGCATTAAAAGTGCCCCCATTACCAAATTACTAATGACTATCGCTTTGCCATTGCTGTTATCTTTTTTAAAACAAAGCACAAATAGGAATTACAGTAGATTACAGTTAAAATTATGCTACAACTTTAAATTACTATGTAGAGTAGGATATATTCCCTATATTTAAGCACATTTCATGTGCAAGTGAAAGACATCAAATCAAGACTGTGTGCTCGGGCTGAGACTGAGGCAGCTTAAAGAGTATTTTCAGTAACGAAGTCTGACTCAAAAAAAATTCTACTCTGAAGCAAAGACCAGTCACCTAAGTATATTCACTTGACTTGAATGCGATTCTGTAATTCATTTTGAGCTCTGTATTGCTACAGCTATAAAAGACAATGCACATGTATCTATAATTGGTATAGCTTGCATACTAACATTATTTTGCTGCAAAGGCAAAATACAGAATATCTGAATCAGTGTTTATATGTTAATGAATATTATTACATACAGTTTCCAGTAAATACAACTTTAACAATATGCAAATATACCGTAATGAGCCGCCTGTCTTTTTTCTCAGTACAAACAAGTTCTAAAGGCTTTCCAAGGAAATATATTTTCATTCACCTTCTGAGATATCTCTTTAAATTTATATTCAGATTTTAACATTACTTTACAGAATGTTAAAAAAAATGACAATAGAAAGACAATATCTGAAATCAATGTACTAGTAATGTTAAGCAAGATACTTGCAAAACGCTTAAACATCTTTTTAATTGGTTTCTTCATGTTTAAGATATCATGAACTGATTCAGGAAAGCATTTACCTGACTATCTTAAGAATGCAGATACATTCTATGAAATTTATTTTGCTGATTAAGTGGATTTCCTGAAACAATTGCACCAGTGCCTCTTACAAATTACTGCAAAAGTGTAACCAGCTATAGCAACTGCTGGTGCTGTTTTGCATATGCTTTTAACATATGTTACCAAGCATGAGGTAGGACATGGTACCACATGGTAGAGACAAGGACTGCTTTGGTTAACCACAGCATGGACTCTTCTGTTAATCAGAAATAGCTGGCACAATTAAAACAATAGCTGTTTGCTAACTGGAATAGCTAACAATATCTTAGTTAAGGCTACATTATTTCCCCATTAAAAACAATAAAATTTTAATTTAATTTAAAACATTAGGGCTGGTGTTCTACCTGTGAGCAGAAGTACCGTGGAAGGTCTCATTACTTGTTTGAGACCAAGACTGCAGGTAACCTTGTTATTACTCTTAAATGTACCTCTTCCTTGCACTGTTGTTTTTGCAATCTTGTTTTTGGTCTATAAAATGACTTATAAAATGCTGTATATGGTCACATTCATTCATTCATTTCAAACAATTCTGAGGTGACAGATATCCTCATCCCTTGGACTCTGCTCAGAAGAATTTCTGTGCTTTCAAAAAAAATTTGCATGATCAACTAGTCTAATTCTACTTGCTTTGGAAATCTGATGATGCCCAATAAATAAGGATTGCATTTTCTCTCCAGCAGATCTGTCAGTTATCAGAAAAAATCAAGGTTTGTGTTTACACACAAAGAGAAATACATGCATTTTCAATTTAGACAACTTATTTTAAATTAAGGAAAGCAACAAAGGACTTTCAAAGGAAAAAACAAAACAAAACAAAACAAAACAAAACACCTTTGGCTATTACACAGAACCCTTCTGCCCCCCCAGAATTATTTGTCTCTTCATCTTCTTCACAGAGACAATACACAGCAAAACAATTCAGAAAAACAAGATGGAATAGGGGATATTTTCTGAAAACGCTTCATGGACTAAGTTTCAGTAAGACTGTGGTCCTGAAAGAATGAAAGCTGATCACTTCTTTAAAACTGAAATTAAGCTCTAGCAACTAATGAACTGATTATGAATTTCCTGTTCAGGATGATGAACCTATAAGTACCACCTCTGTGATGACAGCAACAGAATAACTTTGGGGAAATAATCTCCCATGCACACAACACCCCTTATTGAACTTGTCTACAGTACTGTCTAAGGTGGGCAGCAGCCTTCTTCCCTGTCAAGCAGTAACTTAGCATGTTTGATTATATACTTGTATACTTGTCCTCCACCAGTGCAAGAAACAGGGATTTTCTTCACATGTTTCTTCAAACCCAACTAAGCTACATTCACCAAACTGCATTTGATGATTGCTTTACCAGAAAGGAGGGGAAAAAAAGAGCAACATTAAAATAAAAATAAACATGATAGCTCTTAATTTCCAATAGTTTTGAAAATATGAAAGATTAAGGAATATAAAATCAAAGGGTGTATTACATATTCTGACTTTTACAACTACAGTGCAAGTTTCTCTACCTCAACTTCAAAATGGGGCTATGGATGCTGCAGATTGCACAATCCAGAACATCTCAGAACCCTGACAAATTTCTCTGCCTCTCAAAGTTTCAGCATTGCAGACAAAAGTGTGAGGTAAAAAGCACAATTTAAACGTCATCAGCAGACATATCCTGTTCTCCCACAAGAGAACATAGCCAGAGACTTTTATGTTCTCACTTGTTTAAAATGTCTGTGTTAGCATTAAGAATTACATCATCCTCTGGTCAATGTGGAGGTAGTATTAGCTTTTTATGAACGTGTTGCATTTTCATTTAGGAAAATCCCAGTTGTATTTACTTTTGAGTCAAAGTTACATTGGTCAGCTCCTTATGAAGCACTCATTTGTCATTAACTATTTCAAACATTCTCACTATTTATTCTAAGAGAGTATTGCTACTTGGCCTCTGGAGATTATGTCTGTATTATTTTATTTCTTTTTCTACAACCTTTTTGTGACTAGAATGTTGCATTTTGGGCTTGTTAGCATTGACTGGATTCTCCTTTCCATCCTAACAAAAAAGGATAACACCAAGCAGAGTGTGTCACATCAAAGACACTGGATAGACTCCTTGGCTTTGCTACTAGCACCTCCCCAGCACTCCGGCAGAGCCAAGGGGAATTTCTGGGCAGAGCAGAGCCAGGTCCTGCACTAGTCTACTTAATAAATACATTCATAAATACAGAAATGTGTCAACTCATACCAACCATTTTCTCTCTTTTGTGTTTTGTTCCCCCTCGATTGCACTAGAGCATCACCCTACTGAGGCCTCAAGACAAGCGAACTGCTTATCCTCCACTTTGTGCTTAAGCCTAGATACAAAGGCTCCCTCCTTCAGCAAACATCAACACTGCTTCAGAACTGCGTCACAGACCAGTGCAGAACCCTATCAGTCTTTTTTCTGTTTGTCTCTGTGTTCCAGATCCATATCACTACCACCACAACGACAGAATAGTTCTGCCTGCAGTGAAGCTTAAGAAGAATTCAAGATGAATGTGTAACATTGCAGAGTAAGGTTTCATTATGAAAACTAACAGTCTCCGCATTCTTTGGACCACCTAGTGGACAGCTTTTTGCTTTGTGAAATACAGCTTATGTAGTACAGTCCTACGTTATAAAATCCATGTATTGTATACATGTTCTTATTCCAAAAGGAATGTTTGATATTTGCTATTTCACTTAATTTTCACAACAGGTCTAAAAATATTCTGTGCTTAAAAATATACCTTATGCAGGAGGACTGAATACAGATTGAGTAGGCTGTGAAAGCATTGGAATTTCTGAATGCAAGCCGTGTTTTTAAAAAGAAGTTGGTATTCTTCAGCAGGTTTACTTCCTTAACAGTCGTTCATGGAAGCTGATTTATAGGATCATCTATCTGAGTATCTTAATGCTTAACTGAGAAATTCCTTAATGCTTAGTCTTTTATATGTACATGTTTCCTAAATTGTTCAGATGAATGTTGTATTTATCTCTTTTCTTCAACTTGTATTCTTCTACCATTTCACATTTTCTGAAGTCTCTCTGAATTACTGGCAATGGCTCTGAATCAGATGCTTGCAAAGGGTGTAATTCTGCCAATTTTACTCTCTCTACTTGTTTTACTTCAGACTCGATGTCACTGATTTCAAGGAGACTAGTTGCAGGGTAACATACAATACCCACTGAGAGTAAGGATGACAGATTTGGACCTTGACTGCCTTCCTCAAGAGGGTTTGCTGCAATGAAGATATTTTTGTTTGACAGGTTTATTGTTTAACATGCAATAATTTAAGATAGTAATGCACACATCCCCTGCAGTCCCACACTATGGATTCAAAATCCCATATGGAATGAAATGAGTGAAGAGAGTATAATGTATTTCTCAACGTGCTGTGTTTACATGCAACTCTGTTTTTAGTGTGGAAAACATATTATTCCTGTGTAGAAGACTAACAACATTGAATTTACATTATTTCCTATAACAGAAGGATCTCCACACATATATCTGTCTTCTTAACTTCACTTTGTAAATTGTTTAACTGAACTCCATAAAACCTAAACACATTAATTTGCAGGATTAGGTCCCTAGTATTCAGATAAATATTTGTAGACTAACAGGATGAAAGGTGTCTCATTAAATATATAAATAGAAATGCTTACATATGACACAAAATTATGAACAATTCATTTTTAATAATAACCTGGAAATTCATGTATTATTATTTATATTTTGGCAATAGATAGAGGTATCACTTTATCGATCTACTTCATCTTAAACTGTGGACTGTATTCTGTGATACAGTATTAGATTCAAGGATTTTGCAAGCACTAAATGACTACAGTGACATAGAAGAATATTTTGATAGGCATTGATTTCCTGGAATAAAAGTCAAAACAGCTAAAACTCAAAAAATGTCATAATACTTAAAGTTTTTAAACTGATACTGACCATGGCAAAAATAACGTGTCAGCAAATAAAATAAAAACCACATTGCACAGATTTTAGAATTATTGCAGATGTTCCTGTGTTGCTGACTGAATCATTGTGAGTGTAAGCAAACAAGTTGTCTTTCATTCTGCCAAACATAAGAGATTTCATTACTGTCTTCCACTTTTGAGGCTGGAAGGCAAAGGAAAGCTGAAGCTCTCGAAAGCCAATTTCATTTCATTAAAAAGGTATTTCAAGATTATTAACCACATTTTTAGTAGAAACTGTCTTTTAAAAATCTCTATACTTTTGCCTCTGTAATTCAGGTACTTAAGGGCTTTTTTATATTTCCAGTTTGAAAACATGTAGAAGTTAGTTAGTTCCTTTAGGTTTCCTGCCTTCCAAGGGATTGTTAAAAGACCTCATGAATACGTAAAGCAATTCACATGCTGACAACATGTATCTTACAGATAGTAAACAAAAGATCATGGTTACGCTGGTATTTTTCTTACCTCCTTTTTTAGGGGATCTCAAGGGACGTGACAACTGATGGTCTGCAACTGACTGGGATTGGTTAATTGGCTGTGAGTCATTCATTTTGAATGATTTTTTTACAATAAACGGAGAAGCAGAAATCTCATTCAAATCCTTCTGGAATAAAGAAAGCTGTTTTAGGCATTCAAGAAATGCACTGATTTCACTCTGTCATGATAACTTATAGTTGTGATATCACAGGGGGCAACTTCATATTTTTTACAGCTCCGATAAATGACTAATGCTAGATTAAAGTTACACAAGATTCTTGTGGCTTTCAGCAGCACTGACTTAGCACCCATGTCACAAACATTTGTTTACTTTTTCCATTTAACTTATTTATCGCCTCTCCTCATGCAGGTAAATCGTAGCATGCACTGTATGCTGATTTCTTCTCATAGTTAATTTGTATCTTTAGAAAAAAAGCTATAGGAAGGTATTAATCTGCTTAACATTTCTAAGTACATCATCCAAGGGATTTTGTTTTTTTAATCTTACATATGCTCAGCAGAGTTACTGGCAAAAACTGTACATTTTCTCCATTTCATCCTTTCAACATCAAATGGTAAGCAGCAAAAATTGGATCAGACTTCAAAGACTATGCTGTGCTCCAAGTCACAGAGCGACTCCTCCATTTCACATATTGAATTCGAGCAGGATATCAAAGTGCTACCAAAGAACCTCAGGTCCTTACTAAAAAAGAGGCTCTAACATCTGTAGAAAGTGAAGTGCACAGACAAATCACCTCAGGGAGCAGCTAGCATTTATTCTCAGCAGCAAATTTCCAGCCTTTTGATTCTCTTATTCGCTGTACCTCCCTGTCTTTCTACAGAACTAAAGTTCTTAGCAAGCAGGCTTTTGTCTCAAAGACTTCAAAACATCACTAACGGTTTCATGTTCAGATGGCTATGCCAAGCAGCCATGAACACATTGCAGAACTGTGGACTCAGGAATTTGAAGTTACAATGCAATGTTGGGTTAGAATACAAACTTAGTAGTACCTTTTTTGTTTGTTTGTCAAGAAAATCAGGCACCACAGGAGAAGACTGATTATTGGTTTGCTGCCTAAAAACAAAGAAAAATAAAATATGTAGTTTAAATATTGTAATTTCTTCACTCTTATAAAAGGCTTACTTGCACACACATTTTTGATGATTTTCCTTTTTCCTCCATCCCTAATTTCTAAATATGCACATATGATCAATTCAGAGAAAACACAGACCAGTCCCATTTCCTTTTATAAGGAAGTGCATGTTATTAAACACAGTAACTGGCTACGAGCAATCTATTTGACATTAAAAATTTGTGGATATTTGCATATGTGTAAAATGAGTTTATGAGAATTCTATGAAATTGAAGTAATTTATTAAAATTAATTTGACAAGATTTTACATGAAACATTTTTTTTCCTCCAGAGGCTGTGAAAAGCTGTTTTCACAAAAAAAATCAAACATGGGCACTCAGAAAATGTGACACAGGAGGAAGAGGCGAGACACATGGCTTTGTGATCTCTTAAAGACATTTGGATTAAGCACAGAGCAAGGAGTAAGAGTTCTTAGATGAACTTTGTCTGCATTTTTATTATTTTACCATTATGTGTTTTGTCACCATACAAATATTACAGGCCAACTCCTGCTCTCATTAAAGCTGACCAAAGTATCATAAAATCCTTCTGCACGCTCTGATCCCTGTTAGCAGGCCTTTGTAGTCAATGGATCTCTTCAACTCTTCAATACTGAAGTCCACCCAGAAAGACTTGCTCCAGAATCTTTAGCTATGCAAAACCAAACAAAAGATGCTACCAATTCCATTTGCCAGATTAAAAAAAAAAAAAACCCTGAGGTTCATAAAGAGTATTTTATATGTTCATGGTCCTATAACTGGAATTAAAAGCAAGATCTTCTGTTTGTCAAAACATGCCTCAGTCATTTCATCATTACTTACCACCTCCCTCACAACCTTTCTGAAAATACAATTAATGGCAGTTGTACTTCTACTTACAGATAAAAACATCAGAAATGTAAGCTTCAGTCATAGATTTCAGCTTATGACATATACCATAGCTTTTTTTTCATAGACAGGGAAAGGCTTTTTAAGGCAGAAAGCTTTTTCAGTTTAACTTATTCAGTTATTAAAACTGAACACACTTCAGCCCTTTCAGTCACAGTGGTAGGGGAAAACATAAAGGACAAAAACTGCTTTAATGAGTAACAAAAAATACAACGTGTGTTACTTCAAATTTCATTTTTGTCACTAGTTGTGTTTCAGTTGGCTACATTAAATATAAATGACTCATGTTACAATAGAACATATTGAAATCTATAAAAATGTCTAGCCACATGTGCATATTACCTTTAAAATGTAGCTTTAAAAAAATACTTTAAATTAAAATGACATTACTGAAGGTCTTGGAACATTCCAGACTGTTACCTATTGGATTTGACAACTGTATATCACCACGCATATGTATTAGATGATACATTTTTTCTAGGATATCCAGAGTTTGCTAAAATATTTCAAGCCTTATATTGCAATAGGGTTTAAGCTCTTAGGCTAATTTTTCTGAAGGTGTTAGGAAAGCTCAAGGGACTGACTTGATCTGCTCCAAACTGATCACAATAATAAAGTATCGTTGTCAATAAGCTATCTTGGGGTGCGGAAACAAAAGGAAGCATTCACGAGTACAGTAAGCATCCAACATTTCTGGAATTTTATGAATGAAGTTTGGATTTGCGTGTTAGGTTTGGGATATTTTTCTTCCTCTTTATTCTTTGACACTAAAAAAGCAAAGAAAAACATACTGCCTAAACTTAATTTATATTTGATGGTGTTTTCCTAAAGAAGATGGAGAAATCCACTTTAAAAATGCTTTCTAATTTTGTTCTGAGATACTTTTCATACAGAAAAGTACAAAAGATGTCTAGGATTACATTCAACCTTGCATTTGAGCATGTACCATATTGTCCATAAAGTTCTTTTTTGATATTTCTCTTGTATATATATATTGTTTAGATAACTATATAACAGGATTATTTAGATAACTTGCCCAAAATTACTCGAGCATTTGTTGAGATGATTCATAAACTCTCCCTCCCCCCGACAATGCAGAAAATAAACCCAATATGAAATAAAAATCATGAATAATCCTCAAATACTGCTACAGAGGATGTCTAAATGAAAATCTGCTGTTGGATCACTATGTTGTAAATGGACCACCATGCCAAAAAGGAATGAATCATGATCTAAATTTAATATTCAGATTTCGAGTGTTTTGGATCTGGATCTAAATCTGCAGCTTGAACTAATCTCTACGTTCTATAAAGAATCTAGAATTTAGTATGGTTTTGCCAGCACTTTAACTTTGTCAGGGCTAGAACGTTGGCCAAATGCTTAAAGCATGAAGGTACAGGTCAGCAACCTACCTTCTGTACTCCTTAAGCTAACAAAAATCAGCCTCTGGAATTCTGAAGCCCTTAGGACCTTGATTCTCTGTCAGAATCCAATGGCACCATGTTTCTGACTAGAACAATCATAAGTTAGGCAGGATACGGCACAAGAAACCCCATCCTCCAACAAAATCTGCTGTTGCTGATAGAAGTTTGCATTTGATGCTTACTAGCTTTTACTCAAACAAACAAACACAAAACATGACAGGTAGTTCTACATTTCTGCGTGACACATTCCAGAACAGAGAACCTTCAGGGATGCTCAGGAATGCATCACTAATGATTTTCTAAAACATTTTACCATTAATCAGGAATTCATTACCAGAAGCCATGTACAGGTCAGGGACAGTCCTGGACTTGAGCTGGTGGGAAACTGTCCCCCAACAAAAAAAAAAAAAAAAAAAAAAAAAAAAAAAAAAACAGAAAAGGAAATGAAACAACAACAACACTACTAAAAGGCCACTACTGCAAGACAGGCATCATTTCAGATGTCAAACTGGCAGGGAACACTTCTGAAAACATGACAACATCTGCAGATGCTGAGCACCTTGAGATCTGTCTCTGAGCTCTTCTGAAAACCTGTCTTGTATTGTATGCCTAAGAAAATGAAACATACAAAAGGGAGGCAGCTCAGCAGCAGCTAGTTCATGAGCCAATCAGTGATGGTGGCTAACATTTTCAAATGTGGAATCTGAGGTTGATTTTGAGATACAGGTATCTTTGACGAAACTGCTTTTTCTATCATTTCCAGAAAGATTTACTTTCCACATTTGCAGGAAAACAGAGTTTAGGTCATGGAGATGAGATCCAGTCAGCTTATCTGGAAAGAACACAAGAGATCTAGGCTCACATACCTGGTTTCATTCAGGCAAAACAGAAATTTGCTGCTGAAAGTTCAGCTACTGAGCTCTAACACCTCAGTCTTCATGTACGGACTATATAAATTACTGAATTAGCAAGACATATTGACAAAAGGAGAAACACTGATTCTTAGGGTCTGTCTACACATCTGTACAGTGTATAGTCACACTATCCTTAGCATCGAAAGTAGTTAAACCATAGGTGCATAAAACACTAGAGCAGACTAATTTATACTGAAAAAGATAGCCGTGTTTTTGGTGTCATTCCGACCATTGCAAGTATAACTTTACTCAGAAGCCAATGCAATTTGGACTTTTCTCATTTAAATGCTTTTGCAAATGTTATAAATACTCCCAGATTCTCCATTAGGAAGAATAAAGCTCATTTTGCAGGAATAAATTATTCCCAAACAGAAAAAAAATCTTTCAGTATGGATAGACGAAAATTTCTAAAGGGATGAGGAGGAAAAAAAAAAAAAGATTACACTAAAAAGTTCTGCCCAAATTCTATTTCCACTTATACCTTTATAAGTCACTAGTAACTATTTGAAGTTTTGAACTGCCCAGTACTTAGAAGCTGATAAGTCAGCAGAATCAAGCCCAATAGGTTTCTCTGAATTATTTCCATCACAAGCAATCACCTTAATGTTTGCTGTGATTACAGATAGGAAAGTGAAGCAATTAAAGGAAAGCAGAATGCTTTTATATCGGTTTTTGCAGTGGAACAAAATGAAAATTCATATTCAAAAGATTACTTCTACAAGAAATCACAGTGCAGTCTTGACAGAAACTGAAATTATCCAAGCAGGAAATTATGGAGAAATGTGAAGAAGACATAAGCTTTAAATCACAAGGACCTGATGGCGTTCATCTGAGGGTTTCTCTCCCCCACCCGATGTTCATTTTCAAGGCATGGCAACAATGCTGTTCCAAGTAAAGCTGATGCAAGGAGAACTCCTCTAGAACAATTTGTATACTTATTTCTTACACTGATGCAGCAATAACTGCTGGTATTAAGATGCTATAAAAGTGGTGGTTGGCTTGTAATGACAAACCCATTGGCACAGAGACGTTACATTTCAAGAAGTCACTGTGTGTTTAGGAATAATAAAAAGAATTTTGGAAAGTCATATAAAACAAATCCGTTTTCAGAGAAAAAGCAGCTACGCCTTTTTTTTTTCTTCATAAGCTTGTCTAAACTTATTTTTAAAAGCTACATTGATGGGGATGTCAAAACTTTCCAGGTAACCTACACAAGGCTTAACTCACCTTACCATTAACGAGCATTTCTTAGTATTAACTTAGCTCTCCTTCACTGCAATGCAAGCTCACCTGATTCTCAGTGGAGAACAATTTGTTCCTTTCCTCTTTACATCAGCTTCTCATGACTAGAGAAATGTTACCACATGTACCCTTAGTCTTCCATTTCCCTTATAATCTCCCTTTTTAGACGATGTTTTATGCAGCTGGGATCATTTGTATTGCCAAGGGATGTCCTCATTTTCTTGAAGTGTGGAGTCTAATACACAGCATTAACTGAGATCTTGAAAGTGGTGAGAAAATGTTCTGATGCACAGGTGATGTAGTATGTATTCTAATTGCTACTACTATTGGAGCAGTATGCCATCACTGACTAACATTCAGTTTGAGATTCCTTATAGCCCATGAAACTCTGCTTCTAATTCTAATCCAGTCCTCCTAAAATCTTACAACCATCACTAACTTAGTAGTGATACAAATTCAGTAATCAGACTCTACTTCATCAGTCAGGCCATCAGTCAGAAATAGATTGATTTCTGGAACTTAACTGATACATACTTTCTGAAGAACAGGGAATCAATGATAAACACTCTCTGCCTATAACTTTCCAAACACCTAAACCGTCATGCCCATGTATTTTTGTTCATACTTTAATATATATTACAATAATCAGACTTATGAAGCAGGTTTTTTGTTGTATGTTTAAATGTATTGCTATATTCCTGTGCATCCAACAGAACAAATCTGTATGTAAGTTTTCTTTCTGACCCTGAGTACTTTACAACTTATTTTTCACTTTCCAAAACTACTTACAGGAAAAGAAATGGAAAAGAATATTTTATTATTACACATTTCAATTCAATGGTATGTGAAGCCACAGTGAGGCTGCCTTCTCTAGGGAAAGATTACAAGCTACTGTGTTAAACATCTGCGCTATTATTCATCAGCCTTCCTGTTTCCTACAAGTTTCCTGTATGACTGAACAGCCATATGCTTAAAACACAACAGCCCCTAACAGCTACATGTAGAAGTGAGTCTTTTTATGGGAAGTAAGTTATTAGATTTAGTCCTAAGATTCTGAACATCACCTGTGAAATGCTCAGCAGTTTCAAGTCTCACTGAAATCACTGGAACCTGAGGCCATCACAGATAAATTTATAGGATTAGGCAAACGAACTGAAAAATTTGTTGGGTTTTAAACTGAAAACTACCAGCAATAGTGGCAGTTAAGCAATTCCAGGCAAAAGAAGGTATACATTTTATTACCTGATTATGTACAGCAATCAGAAGCGAGTGCAAGAACTGAATGGCCAATGCATTTTACATGGCCACCTTCAAGCTAAGTATATAAGGGCATTTAGACATTGATTTCAATATAGGTTCATTGACTGAATACCTTTAGAAGTCTGTATCTTTGTGCTCCACAGAGCCCAAATTCACCTCAACAGCTACTGATCCATAAAAAGTTCATGAGCCTCAAGGGATGTATGCTTAATCAAAATTTAGCTAATCCAGAAAAATACATTTGTCTGGAAAGCAATGAGGAATTCCAGAAACTGTCTGATGTAGAAAGGGAAGAAAACCATTCCTGGCTAACTACACACAAAACAGATGAAGTAAAAGTTTAAAGAGGCTGTCTGCCTTCAAACAAGTTTGTGTGAAAACTAGAATACTAAAAAGACAAAATGTTTAATTACATTGTAAATAATTGGAATTTGGGGTGCCCAAAAGAACTGATAATAGATTATTAGCTCTTGCTTTATACTGTCATTGCAGATTGGAGAACAAATATTAATGTAATCAATATCGATGTATTGATGTAATCATCCATAATTCTAAGGAGATCACAAGATCACCCCCTCTTAAGTACCTAACAGACAGAGGCAGCTGCTCACATGAAAGAAAATCAAAATTACAAAACTCATTGTTCCAGTAAGCAGCAAGGAAACCCAAGGACAGAGCCATGATACTAAATTGTAGCACGCTCATTCTTTTCACTGAATAACATTACCAAAAAAGAGTATTTATGTATTTTTTGTCCTTGTCCACCAGCCTGAACATTTTTTTTTATTTTTTTATTTATTTTTTAACTGAAAACAGACTACTGCAAGGGAGAGAAACTGGAACATTATTAACCTGGAAGGATGCAGGTGGTTACACCTGAACAAAATCATTTAATGCACCAAAGCATTTAGCAGACGTTACTCAATCTAAATCAACCAAAGTTCACACAGAAGCTAACATAACTCAATGTTCTGAGAATACAAAAAGAAAGCAGAAACACCATTTCAGAGAAGTTAGTGGTAATTTAAAAACGAAACAAAACAAAACAATAAAACTTTCTCAGTGGAATAATAGCATCCAATTACAGTCAAGTAAGTTACTGATTTCCTCAGAGAACTTGTAAGAGATGTAACAGAACCTGCATTAGTATGCTGTATAGAAAGCATATAAAATAACAGAAATAAGAACTGGAAGGAGCACTAAGATTTCCTGATGCCTATTCCACAGCAGGAGAGATCTCATAACTCTTAGTCACTGAAGCCTGCTAATCAAAGGAAATCCTCCAGCAAATGCAACCATCTTCCCTAGACTGCTGTTGGAGAGAGAGACTTTGACAACAGCTAAAGATCCAGCAGTTCCCTCTTCTACCCAAGAAGGTGCAGGGCAACGTTTGTCTGGAGTGAGTCCATTGGCAGGAAAAGTTAAAATATCCTTCTTCTACAAAGAGGAAAGCACCACTGTTAAGCCTAGGCTTTCTGCCAGTGACTTGGCCAACTGCTTTTTACAGCTCTTTTCCCTATCTCACTGCAGGTCTGCAAGGAGGTTTACAGACACAAAAAGGTACCTTTCCATTCCTGAGAATTTAGTAATGTGCTGCAGTCAGTTCTGAAATGCTGAGCACTTACAAGTTTGTCTGCAGTCAGGGGTATTCTGTGTACTTCTGAGAAGTCCATAGAAACTGGACAGCAACCCAGGACAAACTGCAAATAAATCTAACTTCACTTTCTTGGAGAACACTGAGATGACTAAGCTGGTAGGGGGACTGATTAACCTACAGGTGCTCATCTTCAGAAAATGGCACGTTCCCTAAGTGCCAGCTGAATCATGATGGCATGCCTGCTCCTTTCAGATTTTATTGTGTGGAAAATGACTTCTGTAGATAACAGACAACAAAGGATTCAACTCACCAGTGCTCTTCACAGCCAAAATCAGAGGTAGAGCAGCTGCTCATATGCTGAGGATCTGCTACACAGCCAGTGCTGTTTTTCAGTCTTGGGTAGTTTTTACGAACAATATATCCCCTGAAAGCTAAAAAACATAGTTATGCATCAGAGAAAAACTCTGCAGAGCTTGGAACACAGACTGGCACCTGGCTCTACAGTTCAGAGCTGAATGCCTTCAACTTTTACTGAACCAGTGGGCAGAAAGAGCACTCAGCACCTCACAGGGGTGCTTCAACATTTGCAATATTTACAACAGTTTGAAATTATACAGGGCTTTACTCTCACTGTTATAGTAACCATTTGTCACATCCCAGGGAAGGAATAGGGATTCTGAAAGGAGAACATGCCTAATTTAAATAGGAATGTATTTAAATGTGCAGTAGAAAATCATTCCCAAAACACCTTCTTTAATCACCACTCCTATGATTTGAGCTGGTTGGAATTTTACAGAATGAGAAGTTTCATCTGCTTTTATTGCAGAGGGGTGGGGAGCCAGAGGGAGATGCATTCAGTTAAAACTAGAAGAAATTATAATAACTTCTACTTTTCAGTGAACCGTAACCATTAACAAAATACTTAAAATGCCTCTCATACAAATGATTGTGGGGGGAAAAATCTACATAGATTGGACTTTATACCATTAATTAAAATTACTAGAAATACTAAACGAAGTAGCAAGCATGCAGTGAAATGAAATGACAAAGAAAAGGGCAATGAATAACATTTTGAAGATATCTACACCCTTTATTTCCATGGAGTGTCTCTGGATTTGGGTACCTAAATAATTTAATTACATCATTAGCTTTATCTAATGTGAATTCACTGGAATTCTTGACATCTGTGAGTAGTTAGTAGTAAACCTCCAGCATGAACCACAGATAGTGGTATATGCTGTACTTATGACAAAAGACTTTAAAAAGCATTGCAATATACAATTAAAACTGTAAATTTTTAAATTGTACTTATTTTAGGGTTTATATTAACCATTATTATAAGTAGAACTATCCTGATGAAACGGGAGAAAGGGCTGAATAACAGAAACTAAATGCAGCATCAATGTCACAGTTTAAGTGTTCAACAAGAAGTTGCAGTACAAGAAGGCTGACAGCTGGGAGGGAGAGGAGCTGCTTATTAGCACAGCAGGACTGCAACTTAGAAATTGTGAAACAATACGTAAAAGAAAATTGGAGATAAAGTTAGGAAATATTATGATTTTGAGGGGGGAAAAAAAAAGTCCAGGAAAAGCTTTTAAGCACACTAAACGCATGCAAAAACACTGGGTCAGTTTGTGGACTAATTACCAAAGGAAGAGGAATAGATCCTTATTATTGAGTGTCTAGAATCTAGGGTTAAATATTACAGTGGGATGCAGGATAGACACAGAAATAGAGTGCAGGACCACGTCATGCAGGATCAGCGTCAGGATAACAATGTAGATTACACAGGGAAAGCAAGAGGTAGAATAAATAGAGAATATAATAAAGAATAAATTGAGAACAGAGAAGACGACAGAAGATGAAGAAGCTTTCCCTGAATCTCATGCCTGTTATTTTATGAAAACAGAACCATTACTTACGTAATTGAGAAAAAAAATGTAGAATTTGGAATCTTGTGCTTATTACCAAATTATGGGATAACTGTTCTTTTCCTTTCATTTAATGACTCTTATAAATTTAGCTTGTCATTCTTTTTTTTTTCCATAATGAAAAGATAATGGAGGAAAAAATAAAGCTACCCTGATCACATCTGCTCTTTCCTTTAGGAAAGGCTGTAACTGATCCCCTCTTTTCTATTTTAATTCCTGTATAGTGTTAACAGCCTTCTTTCCAGCCACTACCTCCACAAAAACCTGCATTGTTGCACTTACTTGTGCAATATAAGAAAATAAAACCATCTGAATGGTTCAAGCTGTAGTATGCAATGCACCATAACAATCTAAGCTTTTCACTGCTACTGATGTTTCCAGGGTAAGAAGCAGCAAAAATTGCCTTTTAATGAGAGGTTACTAAAATAAATAACCATTCACTTTACAGAAGGCATGACAGAAGCCAGGCCTGCTGAGGTGTTGTACTGAATACTGAGCTCAGGTATCATGAGGCTGAGGAACTTTCCACCCTTAATAATCAGACTGGAAAAGTCTGCCTATCTGGTAGAGATGAGCCAAGCACTCACTTGCCCCATGTGATCAGGCTTCCAAACCTTAACTCTTCCCCACTGACCAGACAAGGAGCCTACTCTGATGTTGGCAGCAAAGACAGCTGGCCAGCAGCCATCTCTCTGCAGCTGAAACATGCTGAGTAGCAGTCAGTCTGTGGGCTACTGGAAAGATAAAGAAGCACTGAAATAAATGAACTAGTAAGATAAACTTCAGTTTTCTTCCTAGTAATTTCTTAACTTTCAGTTGTTTTGTGTGTATAAAAAAATCAACCCCAATACCTGCCATGTTTTTTTTTTTCCACCAGAAACTTATTAGTGACAGTGAAAACCATTTTGGCCTTTCCCTCATTCACTACATATAAACTGCTTTATCTCATTTTGTAAATGTAATTTTTATTCTGACTTTTGTTTCCATAAATATTTTCAGTACCAACTCCTCTTCAACTTAACCTTTCCACAAGCTGGTTTCTAATGTTCTTCTAGAGTACCTTGAATCATACAGGTAAATGGCTGTATTTTTCCTACTTTCCCTTCAACTCATGGGATAACTGAAGTAGCAGGATAAACAGACATCTCTCTCTCAAAAAGTTCATCAAGAATTTGTAGGACTGCATCTTTTCAGCATTTATTAACTGGATCTATAATGTTTCAAAGGAAATTCATATGCAGAGAATTCTACTGGGGGAGTCTGAGAGGCTGGGAAGCTGCTCCATCACAGCAATTTGCATTACTGACTGGTGCTGGTTTTGACACTAAGCACTTGGCTCAAAGAGTGTGAAATTAGCAGACTCATGTTGCTAGTGCTCCATGAACAATCACTGCATCATTGAAGAAGAATGATTACCAGCTGTCACCTCATTTTCACCTTATGCATTCTATATTCCAAACTTTACAGCAACAGTATCTTTAACCCTCATCTTTACATTGCCAATGATGACAGGATCTAAACTCAAAGCAACATAGGAATGGAGCTAAATTTTAGCATTCTTATTAGTCATTCGGTGTTAAAGAGTTTGCGTGCCACAACTTAGGACATACATTTTTACTTTTTCTACCGACCAGTTCTCACATGAAGCGAGTTTTCTGTCAGCTCCAGCGGGTAGCAAACCAAGAACATATTTACCTCTGGGAGTCTGAAGTTTGGTGTTTTGCAGTTAAAAACCTTTATTCTAAGATCTAAGTACTAAGGCATATACATTACATGCAAAGTTACACAATTCCAGATAGCAAAAGTCCAGGCATTTTCCCCCTGATTCCCATAGGAAATATATTCTTACAGACTGAATGGTGAAGCACAATGTAGAAAGATCAAAGCTAAACAATAACAGGTCTATGCAAGAAGTACGAAGAAAAGAGATGAAGCAGTATTTTAAAATAGTAGAGGGATTCATTTTCAGTTGTAAGAAATCATGTTAAATAGGCATTTTCTACACAGACACATTTTTAAGCTATATTATCACCTGAGATAGTATGTAAGAAAAACTTTGGAACCAAAAGCTCAGGTTTGCTGAATAGAAGGTGTCATCATAGTTTGTAATCAGAAGTTCATTTGCTACAAACAGCATATGACTTTCTTAATTTGCCTAGATAAAAGAGCATTCAGCAGCTTAACTACCAACATCTGAGAGGATTTGGAGTCCATGAATCTGATTCTTCACTTCATGCCAAATTAATTCTACTGAACAGTAAAAGAGATGGAGAGTCATGTTCTTTGCTGAGTCCCATGAATACTTCCCCTCTTTCACCTATCACTCTGGACGGATCTTGGATGATGCATTTTTAGTAGCAGAAGAAAAACACTCATGTCTTATGTTCTTTGGTGGAAGCATTACAAGAAAGCAAGTCACGAGTTCTCACATACAAGTGTTAGCGATCAGGGTACCAAGTAACTAATAGGAAGACTCGCCAAGGCCACCATCAAGGCTGGTGTCACTACTGCACATCATCACTTGGACATATGGGTTTTAATTACTCTGCATTACACTAAAAAGTTCTGTCTTGAGACTTGGCCAAAAAAAATGAAGTACAGATGACTCTGAAACTGTCAATATCAGCAAGGGAAAGGCATAGGTTTTCCAAGGCCTCTTGTCCCCTTCCTGATTTTATAAATGGCATGAAATCCTGTAAGAATGGTCTCCTTTCAATATCAGTAACAGGAGAGAAAACTAAAAGGAAACACACATGTATCCACACAGAGCCTAGCTCAGAGACGGGTATATTCTAGAAGTAAAGAATGACTGGATGCCCTAAGCTAGTACAGAACACAAGGAGATGGAGAAGTAAAGATAACCAAAGCTGTGCAGCCTGCACAAACCCTTCTGGTTTGACCTGTACGTGAAATCAAGGTAATACAATCAGTCAGTTCAGCTACCAGTAAGACAAACACATGCATCTCTTCAGTGGTTCTTAAACTGAGAATGTTATTAAAAAGGAAGAAAATGAATGATATAAAACAGTAAAACTGGATCTGTTACTTAGTGCTTGTTATTTTCAGGAATAATTAAAAATAGATGTATTTTTGGATATATTTATGAAGTGCTTAGAAATTTTTGGAACATTTTACTCATGCAGTTCATAGATCTTAGAAATTTTTTGAATGTTTTACACAGTTCATAGATCTTTACAACAGTATTAGCTGAATACATGCAGACACGTACATATTGACAGAAAAAAAACAGGGTTCAAAAAATACCTCCTTTTCTGCCATTGAAGTCAACATTAAACTTTGCTGATAAAAAACCCAAAGGTAACACTTTTATTAAAATCTAACATTTATTATAGATATGAAATAGTGTATTACAGTCATTCTGAAGCCCTCTCTTTTTTTTTTTTTTTCTTGTAATGGAGTAAATTTTGCCAGAAGCCCACATAAGACCTATGTAAATAGTGAACAATGCTGCACAGGCAGAAGTTGCATAAAGAAAGCAATGCAAAGGGATACTTCATCTGGTTTCCTTCTGAACATCTATAACATTTTTTTGGGGGGGTGTGGGAGAGAAAGAGAAAGAAAAGATTAAAAAAAAAAGAAGCACCCAAATCTTTAGCTCTTGATGAAGAATTTTCCGATACAATGTGACATATGGTGAGTGTGTGAGCACGTGTTGGAGGAGGAGACAGTGGCTCAATGGATTAGTCATTTGCCTTTCACCTCTGGAAGCATAGTTAAACTCAGTCCTGACCGGAGTTGCACAGTATATTCCAGATGGCTAAAGTGGGCCTAATTAAAATGAATTCAGTGATGTCACCTCAGATCTAAGTGAATCGCATGCACCACTCATTTGGCATTTTGGCAATGTCAGCTCACAAATGAAATAAACAGATTAAAATCCTCCCTTAAGTCTTTCAGGACAACAGTCACTCCACATAGAAATACATGCTATCATAACTAGATAATGTACTTTTATAATTCTATTATCTTTGTTGTTGTTTGGTGTTTTTTGTTGTTGTTGTTGTTTTTTTTTATTGTAATTAATGTATTATTCTAATACAAAGAAACGTTAAATGAGACTTGCATGTGAGGCAAATCAGTAGAGCAACATTTCAGTCAGATGATTCAGTGGATATACACTGATTTGAACCAGCTGTGAATCTGGCAACATAATTTTAAAAAATAATTTATTTTAACAAAATCTTTTTCTTTTTATGTAGACATAAATCAAAACAATACAAATCCCAATTACAAAGAAATACTTATACAGAAGTAAAAAGTATTGCTAATGCAAATACTACACAAAATCATTCTTCACAATTCCTCTCTAAGTTAAAAACTGGCATCTTCTAACCTTCACAGTTTGGAAAAGCATGACAGGAAGGGGCAGGAAAGGTCTTGTGTACCCTGTGCACCATCTTAGCCATGTGTCTAATAAGATCTGTGCATTCTGAGAACTTGTAATGTAGATATGCTGAAGTAGGGTAGCCTTTTCTTTCCCACCTCACTTAAATTCAAAAATATTTTATTTCCTAGTAAGGATGTTTTCTCTCATCTGAAATAATGACTTTTTTGTGTAATATTATACACTTAGGAAATGTAACCTCATGTATATTGTGAGGGTTGGTTTTTTTTGTAAGTTTGTTTTTTCTTCCAACATTTCATCAATGGATAGTGAACTGCTGGGCCCACAGAGATCTCCAGACCACCAGCTCATGTATTTGAAAGGCATCTGTTTATTTTTAAAATGCAAATGCAGCCTACCTCAAAGGCTGACTTGCAAGAAATGAACAATCTGAACAAGTCAAGAGGTTTCCAATCAGGAGCTGTGTTCCTCCTTTATATCAGGCTATGATCACTTGCTGTCAAAACCACTTAAACAATATCCTGGAATCTGAATGAAGTCCCCCCACAATTAAAATGAGCAGGATAATCCTGCAAGAATTATTCAGGCAAATCATTTTTCACACAGTTTAAAGTAATGATAAGGTCATTTACAAAAGAAATCAGCGCCTTTGAAATGCTGACTTGTAGACAGAGGACTGCCTGGAGGAGGGCCATAGATAACAGTGAAGACTGGCCTCCTAACACTACCCTCGCAGTCTTTGGAACTGATTCTGATGAAGAGAAGGCCCAATAAGGTTAATACCCCTACTTTGATCTCTGTCAAAGCGTACCAGCAAGAATTAATTTACATTTCAGATGAAAAAGGTTGACAGCATGAAAAGGCATCTTGTTTCTGGTATGTGAATGTGCTGTAATAGATCGGGAATTCTGAAAGGAAGTTCTGAGGAAGCTAAAGGGATAAGCCGAGCGGCTGCTTTTATTGGGAAAGAGATGAAAGGAAAACAAATTTCAATATGCGCTGTTCTGTAGAAACATGTAAGCCAAATGCTTCCTAAATTTCAAGGCCTGCTTGAAGATGGGGGTGGGGAAAGGAGAGGGAAGTACATATATTTTAATTACACGGTTTTGCTAATGTCTGGATGACAAATGCAAACAATAAATCTCATTGCCCAAAAGTGCTCATTTAAAAAAAAAAAAAAAAAGCAAAGGTGATCATACTGAAAAGCTGCCTTGAAATATACATTTACATTATAAGATGTGCAGGGAAGGGAGGGATTTGGACTTGCTATTGTCTCCATGTCACAAGGCACTAGAGCAGTGTAACATAAACAAGAGAAAGATTACCAGTGTATTTTCAAACCTGGAAAACGGCCACCATTAGCAAGCATGAGCTTTGATTTTAAACACAAAATGATTAGCATGTAGAGAAGAGGTCCTAGATAGAGGTTTCCAAAGGCAGACAGAAATGTGTTGAGGATTATTGTTATTGTACCTCATTGAGTGCAGTGCCAAAGCTAGGAGGAGTAGCCAGTGTAATTAATACAGAGGTACGCTGTGTCACTCTTAACCCTATAGTCCTAATGCTCATTCACCCAGACTGGTCACTGAAACTGTCAAGTGCCAGGTTACAAAGGAAGACTGTGTGTGTGGTGGTGGGAAGAGTGCTAACAGCATTCCTCCAGCGTTAGGTCCAGAGGGCTGAAAAGGACAGAACTGTCCAAATTCAAGGGTGTGCGTACCCTCCCACTGCCTCTGCCGTGTTCAACACAGTGTCTCAGAGATGACAGGAAGAAACACAGCTCTGAATCTCTTCCATGTGTGCAAACAGTAGAATAGATCATTTGCTTTCTCTAAAGAGTTAGTAATAAGCATGAATCTCCTACATGCCTAAGAAATCTGGCTGGATAAAATTCTAAGGCAGAATGTCCCCTACAGCCTCCAAGTGATACTGCTACACAGCAGCTGCCAAGAGAATCTGAGTTAACTCTCATCTTAAATACTGCTAATAGTGGGAAAGTGAAGGGTCAATTGTTTCACTTTCCTTTTTATAGCAAAAGGCTATCATAAAAGTCAGGAAATCATAGCTCAGGTATGGCCAAGCATGAATGTTGCAAATACTCCAGAAAACAGTTGCATGTGGTATTTTAAGATCTGGTCTCTGTGGTATCATGAATACAATAAATGACAACACAAAGGAGAGGGTGAAGGGGAAAGAATGCTTATGCAGTCCCTCAGTGCTTGCTGTACTAGGAAGAAAACATTTCTCCTTAACATTTCTCCTTAACAGTTCTCCATTGAATAGAATACTCTGCATTTGACCCTAGAGCTATAGTTTATGATTATACATAACTGTATGCACACAAAGCTGTAACTTACTATTTTAACCTAATGTTAATCTGTTCCTTTCTGTAACCAGATTGGTATTCTACTGTCTGCTGAAAGTCACACTGATACTTACTTTCAGAGTAGGAAATTTAGGTAAAAGAAAAAAAAAGTTGGATTTACTGGAAATGGCTTGACAACAGAATAAAGTAGAAGAATATTTATAACTCTTATTTTTCAGACTAACTTCAGGCTATATGATAAAGAGTAGAGAGGTGACAGTTTAAAGAATTATAGCAGAGGCAGAGGCAGCTGGTAGAATAAAGGTGGTACCTTGGTTTATTTGGAAACACATTTGATACAACTCTTTTCTGATCAGCTACAGTCTTTCACCTGGGGTTGGACAATGAAGGTGTATTACACTGCATCATATGGAGGCTGCTTCACACTAGCAGCATGCGAAAACACCATTGAGTTCACGGCACTGGTTCTCATATTTCTGTGCCATATGGTACCCTGCTCTTTACTAGAGACCTGCACAGCCCTATGGGCCTGTTCCTCCAATAATCTCTTTAAAGTTATTCAAATTCATATTGATATGGCTGCATAGGAGTCTGGAAAAGAGTCAAAGACTGGCCAAAACTGGCAAACTCAGCAAGCAGTTGAAAGGGAAACTTGGCAACCTGCCAGGACTGGAGCTTAATACAAAGAAAGAGAAATGCAGGTCCAGTGCTTCCAATCCACACTTTCAGTCAAACAAATCCAGTGCTTCATACCAGCTCTACACATGATTGAATCATACTGATTGTGCTAAGAAGAATCTTAAAAAATTAACTCAACAGCTTTTAATTTGTATATTTTGATTGCAGAAAGATACTCAGAAAAATCCCTAAGTATCCTGTCACCTATGTCATTTGATACTGAAGAACAAATAATGTTTTTGACAGCTTTTGTTTGGGCTGTGTGTATTTCTCTTGGCTATAAACACTGACACATGAAATCACCCACAGCAAAATAGGTGTTGGCAACTGAAATAATGTTTTAATTACCTGCTTGAATATGTATAGCAGCATCAGTTCTTCTGTTCCTTATTTCCTTGTACTTCCTGCGAGCTTCATATCCTCTCCAGGCTAAAAATACAAAACCATGTGCTGGAAATTACATTTATTTAAGGAAGTGCTACAGAGTCTACAGAGTCAGAGATGTGCTGAAACTTTCATCCCTTCTGCCACAACCACTCCAGCCCCCACTCCCAGTACCTCTTCCCCACCCACCCACATGTTGAACTCTGGGTTCATGACTGCAGCATTCACATCCTTGCAACTTCAAACACCACTTCACTCATCCAAATTTTAATCATCACCATGTGCTCACTGATGTCCTAATCCAAAAGGCAAAGGTCCATGATAATTCTGCATCATCAGTCAGCACAAGAACTCCCCTTCTCACACAGCTCCCCAAATTCAATATAAGGAAGCCTGCTAGATTACTGGAAATCAGCTTTTTATGCCCACCCCATGACTTATGTTATCTGTAAGTCTGGTACACATGAGGAAGGAGAGAGGGAAAAGAGAGAGGGGGCCAAGATACTGCATTTCATCTATGTGCTGCATGCTAGTGTAGACACACCTAACAATATTTTCCATTTGTGCACAGGAATCACATCCAAAATACTAAAATATTTAAATAAAGACATTACTGAATGCTAAGATGACACCTTAGAAGTAAATCAATAATATTTGCTTCAATTAGCTGGAGAGAAAAGTAACTCTGGTTATTTTGATTTCATAATAAATTATTACATATGAATAAATAATGTGCATACAATTTTACAGCTTGAAATGCCAACATACTCAATGAAATAGGGAATGTGAATATTTACCTGACTGTATGGTAACAGCACTATTTTCTCTTTTCTCTTTGACTTTCTTGTACCTCCTTGCTCCAAGCCATCCCTTGATATAGGCTTGCATGACCACCACTCTCCCTATAACTTCTCGCAGGAACAAATTTAACTGTTCTATGTGGTAATACTTTAGAAAAACCTGAAATGGAACAACAAATTCAATATTACATGTGGGTAGTAGCATCACCCATTGTATTTTGCTTTTTCATTAATCTTAGGTCAGCCTATTTTAGGGCACTGTTGCTGGGAAAACTTGTAAAATGCCAGTTCCTGATATATATCTTGTGAATTAAATATTTGCTCTCAGTGTGTTTGTGGAACTTCGTTACTGCACTGCTTATGATTACCCCATTACAAAAACAACAACATATTTACCCCTTTACAATGTAAATTGGTCAGGGGGATGCTTTCATATACCCACAATTTTGAAATACAGACTTTCTTGATAGCGGAAGGATAAATCCTGTAGTATATTTGTTTTTAGACAATATTGTCTAACAACATTCCACTTCAGAAGGCAAATCCTGTGAGTAGTTATACACACTTTACCTGGGTCTTGAGCAGGAAATCTCTCCTTGTTTTTCCTTTGTGCACCATAAAACAACTCAGGATACAACATAACTTTCTTTTCACAGAAGTCAGCCACGCCTTTTTAAACCATGATCAAAGGCTCTTTTATCAAAGAGCCAGAAAATCTCACCTGAATTTCCACAAGTAATGTACTAACCAGGCCAACAGGATGGGCCAGAGCGTGAAGTTTCAGTCATGCCATGATTAATAGCAGGAGGAGCTTCAGGGGGACAATACCACAGCAGACACTGACAGATGTACTGTCCTTACCAAGGCAGCCACGTGCAAAGCACACTTTGGGGAGGTACCCAATGCACCTTTCCTCTTGTAGCATGAACTCAGCTAGCTTGGGAGGGCAGCAGTGTAACCTGGGAGGCTAACTTACTGGAACAAATTCCTTGCTCTTTTCTTCATTTATGCAGTACTTTGCAAACCACTATTAGACATGTTTTGTGCTAAAAGGACACTATCCTTGATAAATGTTAGCGCATTCTACCTTGGTTTTCCCAAGAATCCAGTTTTCTAATTTAGATTTCTCCAAAATGGCAAGACAGTTTTCTCTGCTACCAAGGGGAGTCTCATGTGCCTTGAAAGCAAGGTAGTAATACCTGCAAAGCCAAATGACAAAGAAAGAGTTGACTCAACAACAAATATATACTTTCACTGTTCTTCTCTAGCATAGAGCTGTATCTCCAGAACTCATGGGCCAAATTCTTACTTATACTCAATACTCTTTTCATAAATCAGCTGTCCTGGACTTATATTTGAAAATATACATGGCAAAGGGAAATAATTTTTACTAGGGTGGTGACAAGAATCTGCTGCATTGTAGAGATCCCCATCTGGGGTACATATAAAGGTCTTTCACAAACCAGTACAACTTAGGAAATACCCAAGGTTGCTCTGAATTTTTCAGATGAGTGAAAGAACAACAGAGAAAATGGAAAGTGATAGAAATCAGAGTACAAGAAAGGATGGCAAAATAAAACATTTTGCATAATGTGTGTAAAATAAGCACACCATCTACAGAGTGGCATACTTCTGCACAGTTACATATGCAAGCTATACTTGCAAATCTGCAAGTCTGCTGAACAAGCAGTTACTACCTGGTATTCAGTGGACCTTTACAGATTTCTGAGTGGGAGAAAAAGTCAAATAGTAATATCCAAGAAGGAGAAAGACACCAAAGATATGGTATTCATGACCTGAGGTCCGTTTCTCATGAGAAATGCCAAGAGAGGGTATTCCATCAATAGAATCGTTCAGTATGTTAGTTACTTGCATTGCTCATTTTTCACAAAGAAATGTAAGTGGCCTTGGCATTCTTTGGGAAACAGAGGTCCACTTAAGAAGTCCGAGGGTTCTTGAGCTTGTAACAAGATCACCTCCATCAATGGCACCTAGGTAATTTCCATTTTCAGTATGACTAATAGAACGACTGCAGATATTCAGTCTGCGAAGAGAAAGGCTAGTACTAGTAGGGCGGGCAGTACACAGTCTGTATTAGTGATAATGACTGAATATTGATGCTGAGAGGCTGCTACTGTGTGCGAAAAATAAAGATTAGTTTACAGTAAAAACAACTCTCATATCAATCTTAATTTACAGAAAACAGGATGCTCAGACTGCCTGAATACTCACCTGTGTTTCATACCTCTGGAAGAGGTCATATTTATGCATAATTAAAACAATTGGCATTGCTACCTTATCAACAAGGATTTTTACCAATGCTGATGGTTAAACAAAACTAGCAGCTATTTTAAGGAAAAAAAGTGAACTCCTCTTCATATGAATTTAATCATTTTTAATATGCAGAAGGATTTCTGTGGTTATGTAAGTCATTAGGCATCGTGTCTTTTTTCTGTTTGATTGGGACAAACAATTAATGGAATGATTACAATGAACTTTAGTGGCCTTCAGATCAGGCCCATGGTAAACAACATTGACTTTTGTTTTGTTCATGTTCCCTTGTTCACATGAAATGAACAGCCCCTAACAATTATGTGAAATAAAATTATGGTGCAAATAGTTAATGAAAAAGGGATGTAAACATGTTTGAACTGAGCAGACATGAGGAATGACTGCAACAAGCACTGCCTGTAAAGCCACCATGCGTTTGTGAAGGATGTTTTTACAGTATTTAAGTCACTATTGCAGACAATTATGTTACGTAACAGCAAGACCATGGACAGTTAGTTTAAAAATTTAAGGTTATTTTGCCACAAGTACACAGCTAGATGGTAGCAACTGCCACCTCATCTCTCATTTATGAACCACCATGTGTCTTCTTGGTCTTTATTAAGTTACACTTCTGCAGAAGCTTCTCTATTTACTTTGTGTTTGAAAGGAATTGGCAGGTTCAGCAAACTGTTATCCTAATTATTAGCATGGGGAAGAACCATCATCTGTTCCTTGAAATAAAGAGAGGAATCTGACCAGCGAACCTCAAAGACAGATTCCTCTGCAGCCACACAGAGGCAAGAAAAAATCCTACCTCATACTGAAGAAAATACAGAGAAGCAATTATAAAGAATGGAAATAGACTTTTAAGGCAATACTTTTTTTTTTTTTATCAGGAGAATATGATTTTCAAATATTAGCTCCAGTTAATCTCTGGAGATTAGCTCCAGTTGTCACAAGAAAGAAAAAAGAACCACTAAAAGTCAATAAAGATCAAAGGGGAACAAAATGATGTCTGAAGGAAGAAGCACTGGAATCAGTCCTGGACCAGAGACATAGATACTTACCAAGTGGAAACATTGCCCACTCTGAATAATGATAGGAGATTATGTATTACCAAGTCAAGGTTTTTAATGCAGTAATTTTCTCAATAAGATGATATTGCAAATTCTTTAACCAAGTCCTTCAAAATACTAACAGTCATGGCATTTAGCAGGTATGGAGAAATGTGGTGGATTTAAAAGAAAAAAAGCACATTTCCTCCACTTTATTACTCAACTTATTGATGTCTGTTTTCACAACACAAACAACATTCCAAGTTGCACTAATAAAACTCAGATTTAAAATATACATACCCCAAACAATTTGCAATAGTGTGCAATTTTATCACATGCTTGGCAGATATGTCAGGGAAGTTGCACCGATTATGAATTGCTTTTTGATTCAAAAGCGTTCAGATAGCCTTGTCATTTACACATATGCATAACTTAAGCAGTTCATTTCCTTTCTTAGAAGGAAGGATGATTCAAGTCAATGCTAATATCAGTTTTCTGCTTGTTCATACATCTTTTAAGACATGTTATAGTTTAACACCATTGAACAGTTTTTAGATAGCGCTAATTCAATAAAATAGTCAAGGAAACCCCCGTAATTTTTAAACCTTACTGTTTTATCAATGACAAGCAAATGCTTTGTTTTCTACACAGTCCGTTTTCATGATTAAATCACCAACTACAAATGCACACGTAATTTGACTTTATGTGCTCACTGTATCATAACATACCTCATGCCATATAGGGTCAAAAAACTATTCTACCAAATCTAAGATCTTTGTATGGCAATAGACCAGATTCAATATTTTGGAGGAAGGTAAAATGTTTAACCTTAATGTATCTGGTGAAAGTTTTAAAATATTATACATGGTGAAATGGTAGTGAAAACCAAACCTGTGGGTGAACTACAACTATGTTCATTTTGATTTAGTGGCCTAATTACATTTCTATCATACTTATGTAAATCCACTGTACTGAGATTACAGAGAGCGACCTCTATTTACATCATTTAACCTACAGAAGAAATCAGATCCTTAACTGTAGAAAGGTAAGGCTAAAAATATTATTCATTTCCACATGGGATGAAAGTTTCACAACTCTACTTTTTTATTTCCACATTTGATTTTGTTCTTCCAACAGAAAATACCATGGTCCAGAACACTGTAGTGATCTTCTAGGTTAAACCAATGTTTTTATGTCTATTTAAAAAAAAAAAAAAATCTAGTCCTTCATGTGTTGTTACATCAACACAGAAGGTCTTAATGAAAGAGCAATGAGCAATTTAGTTTTACCAGAAAAATACAGGTAATTTAATTGTAACTGACACTAGATTTATATTCAGACATTCATATTATGTCCTAAATGCACAAAAATACTCTTGAAGGACATACACTGTGAAATCTACCTTGAAGTATTTTGAATTCAAGATAAAGAAACAATTTTACACCCTGTTTTGGAAATAAATACAAGGGTGAAAGAAAGACTTAATATAGAGAAGAAAGAATGATAGTCTTACTCCCGAGGCAGCTTGCTAAACTGGCTGCAGGTTAAAGTAATGCTGTTCCTGGTGCTTAAATAAGGTACCATCTAAATGGGATCTTGGCACTGGTTTGCTACATTTAAATATAATAATAGCCATAAGGACTCTTACAAACAACTTTGCATGAGATTGGAGACATACTGGTGGACATGAACAAAGGATAAAGTTGGTAGGATTTTCTTCTTCTGATGCACATGGTAACTCTTACTAACAATCCTGAGTATCTGAGTGACTATAGAAAAAAAATTATCCTGGTCATAATTAAGAAACTGTAGTGTTTCTGTGTAACTGGTACTACTGTTTTAAGTACTATATGATTTCATTTGTTTTGAAGTAAAGACAATAAATCTTTACGTGCCATATCTGTGCAAAAACATTATTTTTTGAGTTACCCGTTCTGCTTGAAAATTCGCTAAACATGAAATATTCAACTATGTTTCCTAAAAGCATTTGACTAATCACATTCCCAGTAGCAGTAAGAGAGAAGTAATTTCCCCTCAGAAGAACTGATTTCTCAGCTGATGAAACTCTCTTTGAAATTATGTATTTCTTAACCAATGGTTTTTATACTGCTCTACAAACTATCCTGCATGGACATTGATAATATTCTTGTGCAAAACATACATTAGAGTGGAATTAACTGTACTTAACGGTAATTAGGCATAAAAGAAAGTTTTTTAAAAGTTGAATTTATCCCCAGATAAACAATTGCAAAGCTAGGACATGCAGACTTAAGGTTGAAGACATCCAAGTATGCTAAGGCATGGAAAACTTCAGAATGATGCCATGTGTTAACTATCAGATTATGGTCAAGACATTTTAGTGTTGGTGGTTTTAGCTTAGATAAAATGATTGCAAACGAACAGTTCAATTTCTCTCCTCTCCAACTCTTAATGGTGAACTGTGGAAGTGATCACTGAAGAGCATTTAAACATGAAAACATGACAGAAACATCTACAATACTCTTAAAAAACACCTATAATACTCTTCAGTAAAAGATACCTAACACATGCTGTAAATCATCATATAATCATAGATCAAGGAAATACTCCCAGAAAAGCATAATTTAGTCTTTTCTGTATATATAATTTGTAAGGGATTGTCAGACTTTTCTCTCCCAGAGGTTTTGGACCTTCTCTACCCTGCAACTCTTTACCAGTGTTCTGTGGATGACAGGAGTCTAGAAAGCAGATGTGGAAGACACAGTAGATTATCATATGTGAAGTGTACAGAAATAGTATACAGATCTGGTGAAACCTTAAAACCACTAAAAGAAATAACAAACGCTTCCATGGATTATAGTAAGATCAAAATACATAGGTTTTCCAAGTTTTGTCTCCAAAAATCACTGGAGGATTTCGGTACAGATTAGACTCAATGTTAAAAAGTTTGCATTTAGAATGTACCATTGTAAGAGTAAGCATTTATTTTTCTCTGTAGCAAATCTGTTCACTACTAATTTAATTCAGTGCTTCCCTGATTTTTAATAATAAACAAGACAGAAGAGATGTCAGAAGAAATGCAACACAGAGAATTTAGAGACTGTTTTGGTACCAGGTGTACCAACAGTGACCTTATGCAAATGCGCTCTGTGAGATTGAAAAAAGCAGAACCAACCTTATTGGGATCATTGTTACAGTAAGATCACTGGTATTGTCACGAGTGTATGATCTGAATAACATCACCTGGCTATTAAAAAGAAGATGGCACTCATAGGAAAAGCGCACCCTGCATCCTAATGCTGTACAAAGAACTTTAATGCAGAATGTAAACTGGCAGAGAAGTACAAAGAAAGAAAAAAATACAATCCTTATATGAAACTTGTACAAAACTTCTCAACACACTCCTGTGTGCTTATGAGGCACTTGATACCTGACAACATTTAGCACCACTAAACTCTCAAGTCTCTTATCTTTCAACGCACGATAGAGTATATGCTGCATTACAAAGACCGTATACAGCTGGGGGATATGTAGCAAGCACACACCAGCACATTACATCACATCATGTGAAATTCCAGGGGCCTGGGCACTGGGATATAGCAAGGAGTGTCTCATCTAGTGGAACTTTCAATGCAGGTCCCCACTAAAAAGCACACCTCCCTCAGCTGCTGTGCAGTGCATGGTCCCTATGTGCCCCTGCAAGCCAGGCACACCTGGCTGCCTGAACAGATTAATAACCTGTGTCTGAAACCTGGGATTCCAGCCTGAGAAAGGGGACATGGTGCTTTCACAGCAAACACATAAGACAGACACATGACGGTATGGGGTGTGAGACAAGGCCAGTGAATTGCCTAAGACTTGGTAAGTCCACAGTGTTTACAGGGGCTGCAGATTACATTTTCCTACTTGAAGTAAAAGAATATGTTTGTTTATATACATAAAACAGATGATTGTACCCTTGGCTAAAGTACCATTGCATGAATGAGTTACAACTAAGTCCTCTCCTCACCACCTGTTTTTTAACCCAATACACTAACTTCTAGGTTTGCAACACTGTGAAATCATCTGTTCTACATGAAAACAGAAGACAGTAAAGAGTAACATTTTGGAGCTTTATCTTTTGTTTACTTCCCACCTGATAAACCCTGAATGGTACTGTTGACTGCCTTTGATTGTTTTGTCCTCATATTTCCTGCTAAGAGTTTACAAAACAGCATTATTGAACTAGCAGATAAGAAGCACACCTATTTGTTTAATAACATCAAGGGAGAAAAAGTGCTGGCTCATCCATTTTGTTGTTAAGTTACTCAAAAGGATCAAAATACCAATTAACTTGCTTGCTTAGAAAATCTTTGATATCCTCAGATTTACTGACATTTTGAAACTCTTGTTCCTACTTGCCTAATGTCTTTTTGATTATGAACAAAGAAGTGCCAATCTGTTTAGCATTTGACCTGTTTTCTCAAACATTTTTATGTATTCAACTACTTACTTCCTAAAAACACTTGACTAGTCATGGCTCTAAGTGGAAGAAAAAATGTTTCCTCTTCTACCTTATTTAAGCAGTGCTCGTCATTTTTTTCTAGAGTATAATGGAACAGAATTTGTTTAAAAATAAAGCTTTTACTGAAAAAAGGAGCAAGAATAACGCCTCCCACCCCTCAGTTATATTCTGAACTCAGTCAGAAAGCCATCTATGCTGGTGGTCAAATTGCTAGATCTCTACCCACTTCCCTTGTATTGACTTTCTTTCCTGAAGGAATTGCACCAGGTTGAACTAAAAAGTTGGGGAGTATCCAACAAGAAGTTAAACACAACTTGCCTTTATCTGCAGGAACGGAAAGCTACAGTTGATGCTGCTTTTATTACCATTACTTTTCAAGGTTGTACTCAAATTCAGTTCATTTTTAAATGAGAAAATTCTTCTGATAAGAGGAGGCCTAATTTCCTCTCAATTTACACTAATTTCAGTGGAGTTAATCTTTGTTCACTTATGTGTAAATTGGATAAAAGTTAAGGTTAATAATTCCCCCTTCAGCCTCTTTGGGATGTTGCAAAGATGTGTTAGTGATCACAAAAATTAATCTCTTTATTAAAACTGCTTTCGCATGGTGTGACCTTACTAAAATTAGTCATGTAACACACAAATGGAAGGTGGGGGGAAATCATATCTGAGAATGAAATTGCTTTGATGGACAAATGAACACGTTAGTTATTCTTCCTCAGATATAAATCCGTTGTGTATTTCTGTTACATATTAATTTAGCATACTAATATATTACAAATCAGAAAATTTCTTAATTTTTAAAAATGAATTGATTAAAGCTTATTCTTCAACATGTCTCAGTGCAAGGACCACAGATACACAAGCTCAAATGACTGATTTACACACGTGAATATACTCAGTCCCTGGGCTTTTAGAAAGGCCTGTGAAACTCTGTCTCTTCTTTCTCAAAAACATAATCAGCTACTTCCCTCTAGCATCATATGAATAATTTGTTTTCAGCAGATTCATTAACTCTGTGTTGTCTGAATGAGCAATCTCCTGTACAGGAGATATCACTAAAGGCTTGATTTAGCCATTTGCCACTTGTTCCTACTGTTGAAGGGCTGACTGCTTGAAGGCACTACTTCTGTTCCATTATTATCAGCCTTACAGACTGGTAAGCAGTAAACACTACACACAAAAAAGTGTATTTTAGCTCTAGAGGAAACCATAATGACACTATAAACCTTATTTCCTGAATCAGATTTAAAACTTCTTGACACATGGATTCTTTCAGTATTAAAGCTAGTACACAGTAGCCATGACAAGGGTTCAGGTCAACAGAGATCTGGTTATAATTCATGATAACTCCAAGATACGTGACTATGAGGAAGCTGTTACGAGGAATATTCTTAAGTCAGAGATCTTTCTTGCACATGAATATATTTTTTTCCAGTTACAACACTACATTCATTACTAGGCTTATTTCAACATACAGACACAAGCTCTTGACCTTTCCAATTACTACTCTTGATCCTGAGCACAAGTTGCTTTTTCATTTGAATTTACACACTTCCTGAGATAACAAAGAACTGGGGAAAAGTTGGGGGGAAGGAGTGAGAGGAAAAGGAATAAAAAAGGTGTAAAAGAGAAAAGGGACAGGGAGTGGTAAATATTTTTACATAATAAGCCTCCATAGGAACTACCCCAGTATGACATAGATTTGAAATCATGCCTTAGATTTTTCTAGTATGACTCCTGTATGCACTAAAGGATGTAAAAAAATCAAATTTGATAACTTATTCACAAAAATATTTTAAACCATTTTTTACAATGTGTTATATCTAAAATCAATATTGATGAAAATTTCTCTAGAATATTCCTAGGCTTTTTTTTTTTTTTATATATAACTAACATTTTCAAGCTTGAAATTAACACTCTCATCAGACAGGGTTTTTTTTAAAACAAAATTTTTATATCAGTTCATTCTTAAGCATGTGAATCTTATTCATATGATGGCTGAAGCTCACTGACCTTCCAAATCCTTTTATTATCTGAGCATGATGCACATTTTCACATGTTGCCTCTACTGAAGGAATCATGGAGACAGTCTTGCTACTGAATACTAAGTGCTCACTGCTGGTCTCACACTGACTTTTCTCCATTAGAGCTCTCAATCTGTCATGTAGTCTTTATCTCTGATAGTTACTGCTGTCATTAGAGAATCAGGCCACACATGTACAAACCAACGTTTGTAGAACCTTTCGTAATTAAACTTAGAATATATTTTACTGAATGGAGCTTTAAAACAAGAGCCATGTTATAGAATTCTTACCTTTTCACAAACTCTTCGAAAAGGATGCGATGAGAATATCCTTTTTGACGTATTTTGACAGTTTCCAGAATTCCAGTATATCGTAGCTGCAGTAGAACTCTCTCATGAGAAAATGTTAGTGCTTCTCGATCATCATTAGGTTTAATGCAGCGGATAAAGTGAGGTTGTCCAACAACCATTTTGGATAAAAGATCCATCAGGGAATACTAGTGAGGAAAAAAAAGGATATAGAGACTTATCAAAAAATTGCAATGCAACTATATAAGCAGGAAATATATATTTGTAAACAGTATGGAATGATTGATTATACGCCAATTTGTAACATTAATGTTAATCCATATTAAAAATTTTTATGAATTTTTAAGTTTTTGTCTAAAACCAGAACCTATTAAAAGTGTTCAATTGTTAAAAACAAATTATGATTCTAGTTTTTATTTCTCACCCCTTTCTCTTCATCTCTCCTTATATTACATTTCTGTAGTTTAAGAAGGCCCATATTACACTTTTTAATTAACAAGTGTCCTAACTATAATTCTACTGTAGGCACATTGGATCAAACAAATATCCCCAACAGGAGAACAGGCTTTATTGTGAAACAGGCAATCATAAAAAAATCACAGAAAATCATCGGGAAAGGGATTGCAAGAAGTCATCAGCTCAGTCCTCTTCCCACAGAGAGTACTGGATGTATCAGTATCATTTCAGACACAACTCTGTCTAATCTGTTTTTCAGAATCACTGATATAGACTGCATAACCTCCCTGGGTAAACTACTGAAGTGCCACATTACTGTAACTATTCATAATGTTCTTAACAGCTAACCTAAATCTTCCAGCTGAAACGTGGGCTGACTACTTCTTGCCCTATCCAACCTGAATATAGAAAACAATTTAGTCTATTGCATTTTACACTAAAATGAAAATATTGGTGCTTCTGCTCTATCCTCACCTCATTACCCTATTGTTTGATCAGTATTTGCTGCAAATACACTCAATCTTGAAGTTGCATACAATTCCAAACTGACTGGATCTGGGTGTGGTCACTTGACTGCGGGCTGCATTCAGATCATGGTGTATTTTCAGACTCACTATGTTTTAATTTTTTTTAGTCCCCACACAGCTGACATGTAGGTCTTTGCAAGAGCACACTCATGCTATACTAGACACCATGGTGATCCTTCTTGAGCAGGGGGCTTGGTCCAGATGACCTTCAGAGGTCCCTTCCAACCTGGCATTCTGTCATTCTGTAATGATACCTCTAGGTTCCCAAGTCTGGATACTTGTCCTTCTATTCTCCACACTGGGGCAACACCTCAGTATATATCAGCTGCCCCTGCACCTTTTTTTTATATTACTTTGCATGGAAAAGAAAACTGGTATTCATACATGGCATGAAGCTTTGACTCACACTGGCACGCACAGCACTGTGTGCTTCCCCCATTACGCATGGTGTTATTGCAGCCCAAGGACCAACTACTCAAAACTTTTCTGTCTGTAATGACTGCAAGAAAATAATATCAACCAACAGACTTCAACTGGCATGAGGGGTTCCTGACTCCTCATCTGCCTGTTCCAACAGTCTCACTGCCTTCTCCTTACCTGTTTGATTTGAACACGCTGGACTACTGCTAAAAACTTAACAATCTGTCTGATTTATAACAGTGCTTGCAAAAGATGGATTGTTTTCATTATTATAAATGAGAAATCCTAGCCTTTAAAAGTAGGTATGCCTGAGCTGAAGGCCTTAGTAATGGCAACTATTTGCACAAAATCAGTCTTCTGTTCATAAAAAGGCCTTTTCTAGACCTTCAGCATTTTAGATGGAAACAGTCTAGATTCTAGATCCTACTACCAGTATACTCTGGTGACACCAGAAAAGAACCAGTATGAGAAAAGAAAAAGAAAAGGAGTAAAAGAGAATTTACAGGCTACAAAGGCCTCACAATAGGAAAATATTCTCTTATCTCTTTGATCTCACAACCCCACAAATATTTCCAAGATATCTGCTGTTCTTATCAACAAATTATTTGTCTAAAATTTAACTTTTGTACCCTAAAATAGGAAGCCATAGTTTGTCGCTTCATGTTAGTTGTTTCCTCAGGGTGTCGCATAACCTCCATTGTGTCAACCTGGAAAACAAAACTCAGATGTTAGAGGTGTTCCAGAAACACTGCAAACCCACCACACCTCATCCATGAGAGCTAGGTATGATTTTTCTTATGCTCATTCTTTCAGATGTGAATACTTCAGAGTATTCAGGGCTGAGAATTCTATGGCCGTAGCAGAAATCGCTCCTTTCTAAACAGCTTGGCATCCCAAACTCATTCACAAAGCAAGAAACCGTATTTCATGTTTGTCTTCCTACATGTTAGACCACTGTCAATGCATTTATTTACTAAGTCTTCCTAGACTGACAGGCTCTTCTGGTTAGGGGGTGATTTCACACTTTTGTCACGATAGGATATTGCTAGGCCAACGAAGCAGCCATCAAGATGCAATGCCTTATGAATCGATTTCTAAAAAGCCTTCCTTAATCTTGTTATCATTGCAGTGAACTTCATCAGGTCTTATTTTCTATATAAGAAGAGTTACTATTTTTGTAATGACCTGGAAGTAAATTATCAAAAAGCTGCCTCATTTTGCTTACATGTGGAAAAACGTACTTCTCAATTAAGAAGTAACAAACAGAGTAGGTAACCACAGAGTGTATGTCTTTTCCTATCTGGTGTTGTATTTACCATTAATTACTTTGAATTATCATTTTTGATGCCAAGAATTTCAGCAGTCTCACCCAGCTGAACTGCCTTCAAATACCACTTTTTCAGCATTTCTGTAGAGATCACAAGAGCTATTTTTAGAGGATATACATGGACAGCAAACATATTGCTTCTTGTATATTTTAGTTATATTGTCAGTACAGCTGTTCTTATCAAAATGAAACCAGAATTTATGAATGAGTATAACCATGGTTACCAATCACAAGCAGATTGTGTTGCTATATTACAGATCAACAAAATTAAAGAAAATCAACCAGCATCCTGTTTGCATGGAGCATTAACAACATTTTAGCATTCACTTGCATTGTGGTAGTTTACCATCTGCTCTGACCAGGTGGCATTTGTATAAACCAGATAATGCTGTTGTCAGCACCTGTGCTACATTTCCTGGACTTTGCTCCATATGATCATTTCCAAAACTGACTGACTTAAGACCATTCTACTGAACACTAAAAGTAATTGCTGAAAGATTACAGTTTTCAATAAAGTAGCTGTGTGTCTTACCTTCAGGAGACATTTAGGAGACTGCATGCAAAATATAAAGGAAATTAAGCACTAAGTAGTAATAGATCAAGAAAATGGATTTTGTGTTGGGGAAGAAATCAAAACAGAAAACTGTGAAGACAAGATTCAAAATAGTGATGGTGCAAAGGGAGACAGATTTCCGTAAGGGCGACCATAAAAATTTCAGTATGGTTTTGTAATCTGTGATGTTTTAGCCCAAAGTGGTGTACATGCACTAGTACACATCTCAAACTAATACATGGGAGAAAAAAGGATGCAGCTTGATTTCAGTTTTAAGGGTGTTAACGGAAAACACTGAAATATATGCCAGTAAAAAAGCCTTATCAGCACAGACAACATCTAACATCTTAAGAGGTCATGTGACAAAGTAAACATCAATGACCTAAGTCAGAACAACAGGCATGTCCATGGGGAAGGATATGGGAGTGTTTCAAAATTATCTTAGCAAGACAACTGCATTCTGCACATTGATATCTAAATCTCTGGTAAAGGTCAGGTAGAAGACAAAAGCCATAAGCAGTGAAAACTGACAGTAAGTTCAGAATAAATGGTAACATTTAATGTTAGAAGACAGACAATTTAATCACAAAGAACACCAACAGCAAAACATTGTTTTCAATGTGTTTCACTGTAGTGAAGCCCAAGTACCCATGAATTTGAGCATCTAAATTGGATTCTTTGCTGTTTAGAAAAGCATAGACTCCTAGTGATACTTTCATTGGAGTTTCAGCACTTATGATTTCTTAGCCACATTTGGAATATCTGCTGTCCAATACAGGGTGAGCTAATGCTCTACCTTTCGGGCAGTATGATAACATGAGCATCTCCTTTTCACAGCTACTTATTGTCACCAAACTGGTAGAATCTTATGATCTTTAAGACTGCTACTCTGTCAAATATGGTTTACTACAGTCTGCTGGGTTCAAAAGGGTTTTATTTTGGTTTTGTTTGGTTTTGCAGGGGGAAGGGAGTGGGCACACAGAAAAACAGATGGTCAGAAACATTTACAAAGGAGGATGTAATATAACTTTTCTCAGAAAAACAGGCTACAACCAGTATCGCGAGATTCCTTTTTCTTTGGAGTTGTAAAGTCAGACCTGTGAAATCTGTAAGGACTAGGACAAATTTCAAAATCTTCTTGACTAGAAACATCTGAAGGTGGGTTTTCTTTGATAGAACATTGAAGCTGGGGAGATTTTGCTGTAAGAATTTTAGAAGTTTTGTCTCTAGTTAATTTATAACATTGTGAGTATATGAAGTTATGTGGTTTTATGGTAGGGCAATAATCACGTGTACAACAGGCAACTGGCTTTATCATAACTGTCTTGTCAAAAATGATAGAACATAATAAGAATGTCATGATATAATCTTGTGTTTTAAATCACTAGCTGCTCTTTTTAAGCTAAATTGAAGAATAGTCCAACAGTTATGTCACATTTTTACATGACAGTAGTCGTGACGTATATACATTTATGTGATTACAGCTGAAATGGAAAACAGCTGACCTAGAAAAGACAAACTGTTCCGTCACTAAAAGGAATTGCTTCTAATAGTTTTGAAACAATATTACAAGAATGATTTATGATATCATGTCACCTTATGAGGTCACTGGAAATTATTGTTTTCACATATTGACTACACCTGATGTTGGCATGGTATGAAATAGTATAAAACTGATAAATACATTAAGCAAAAAAGCTCATAAATTAAATCATAAGTAAAAAAAATCCAAACTTCCAAACAAAATTATGGCACTTTTGGATTTGTTTTATAAAGTGTAAAATAGTAATTTAAAATATTTTTCCTGAAGTTATAATTTCATAAAACTTGTAATTATAGTATTTTTTTCAGCTAAAAACTATATCAATTAACATTTTCTGAATAGCGCTGTAGTTCTTAAGCATGTCTTTTAACTATTTTTTTAAAAAAGTGAAGGGTGAATAAAGAACACTTAAACACTACTTAGTATAACTGAATGTGTTTATTAAAGCTCTAAAAGTGAACTGCTCTATTCCATTCCAGCTGTAGCAATAAAATGCATGCTTACAAAGCTTCTGCTGTTATAAGCTGGATGTGGAAGACAATGTTTGTATAATACAAGAAAATTGGACAGACCATAATCTGTCCTTCAACACTGAAAGTGTTTATACCAGAAAGGAAATAAATCTCTGAAATTCAAGTCTGTGTTTGCAGGTACAGCAAAGGATATAGATGTATGGGTGACTCACATGAATTACTGCATCTACATTTGAGCATGAGCTCCTTATAATAGGAGAAAATGAAAAAAATAAATAGAAAACCCAAAATATAAAAGGCTGTAGACTTTTGAACAGTTGATGTTACCACATTTGTTTTTAAAAATTATTTTTGTTTGTTTTGTAAAACAAGCAAACAAAAACAACAAACAACTGACTAAGCAAACTTTAACTCCCTGAAAGTGGGGAGGAACTGTAGATGCTATCAACTCGAGGCTCAACAGTTTTCCTCACATATTAAGTGAGCTCAGTTGGCAACACTATTAACTGCCACAAAATCATCCCATCCTTTTGCAATTATGCCACGTACTCTTATGACAAAATCCAACAGCATTTAAATTTCACAGTCATTCATTTAACTCTCTATAAGGAATAGCGGTTTTGCTGAGTGGTTCTTTTCTGGTCATTTATCAGTTACAAACGTTCCTTGTTTTTTTGATTTTTAGGTTATGCTGAAGAGGAATAGATCATTTTGCTATTTTGCCTTTCATATGGTTAAATACACTAAAAAAATTTTACCTAATTAAATCTTTTTCTAGGCTAAAAATTGTCAGAGGAAAACCTTGAACCCACTGAAATCAAGAGGAATATTGCTATTGATATCAATGTTAACTGAGATTTTACTCCAGAATTTTAAAGATTAATCAGTAGTAAAGTGATTCTTCACTGGATTCTACAGTAAGGTTCTCACCAAAACTAGAAACTGTGCTTCCAACTAAGGTACGTTTTCTGATTTTAAGAGAGACTCTAACTTGGTAAGAGCTCTCCTATATCAGCTCCACTACATCAGCTAAGCATTTGAACCATAATCTCACTGTACTATTTCATAAGCAATTACATCTCTTCAAAAGGACCACTACTAACCTTGATACGCCCAGCACTAAGCTGTGAAGGCAAAGACCTAGATGCTGCTGTCACTCTGGCTCTTGCCTGTGCCAAGTTACCTGTTTTAAAAAAAAAGAAAGAAATACTGCAAAAACTGTTCAAGAAGCTTAGCAGGGAAAAATTCATATGGTGAAAAATCAGCTTGCACAACAGTAGTAAAAATTGCAGGCCCCACTACACTTCTTCCCCACCCAGCTCATTACTAACTGTGCCTTGCAGAGCATTCAGCATGAGCATGACAGAGTTGATTTAAAAGGGAGGAAAAAGTCAGTGATAAGGTGGCATGTCACTGACCTTAGCTACTGAGCTGATGAAAACAACGACAGCACAAAGGCATACAGCTCAATCACTAGTAATCAATTTCTCTGTGACTCATTCAGAGATTTAAAAGAGAAAAAGACAGCAGAAACAATCTTGTTTCTATGAAATCATGTGGATCCTGAAGTGTTTAGACATCATCTTAAGCTCACAAAATAATGAAAGAGATGAGAAAATGATAAGACGGTATCTTTTCTTGACCTTTTGACATATAGGCCTACTTAATCCCCAATCTTATTGTCCCTTGGGGTTTTTAAAGACTGACTCAATTCCTCAGGCAAAAACATTCTGTGGTGTAAACTAAAAGATGAGTGCCTTTTTTTTTTGCTTTGTTTTTAATTGTACAATATGACGTGTCCTAAACTTTTTCCGCTGTACTTGCAGAAAGCCAAAGTCATCATAAAACAGCTTTTCAAAATAAAGGCTCAGAGAAGAGAGAGGAAGTGATATGGGCCTGTGCATATGCAAGACACTCTGTATATTTCAAAGTTTTAGCAAGTCTAGCACAAGATGTCCAAATGTTTTCTCTGGCTATATCTTCAGAGGCTAAACTGTGATTAATAGCATTGAAAGAACCCTTTGAAGCAGGATTGGTGACATCAAAGCCCTAATCCATGGGTGGCAGGATTTTTATAATGAGTGGGAAGCATTTTAACACATTTCAAAGGATTTACAGCATGAATAAACAATAGGCCTCTGCAGATGTACCACACACCTTTCAGAACCAGAACACATAAATAAGTGTCCATTTTAATTTAAATGTAAATAAAGTGTTAACACTTCTTTCAGATGCTAAGTGCCTTGTTTGCATCAACTCCAGTGTTTAGCTATTTGCTTTACAGAAAGCCAGTAACTCTAAACAGTCTTCAGAGTTTTGATAAACTATGTATTACATAACTAGTAAGGAGGCAGGATGGGAGAAACAAAAACCAAGAACACTTAATCGCTGGTAGTTATTCCATACAGAAGCTGAGCAAACAGTGTCCGCGTACCACTGAAGGGAACTTTTGCTCTTCTCTGTGAACACTGAAAATACCAAGCTCCTGAAATAGTCTGGGGGCCAACAGTGAGAAACACTGCAATGACATTCTTTAGAGCAATTCAAACATTCTGTATTCATTTTCAAAAGTATTTCCCTTTTAAGATGCTGGCATTAAGATTGACACACAGAAGGTATGTCCATGATTTTGGAAACTGCTTTAGGCTATAGTGTTAACGTTTATGAGAACTGCAACTCTGTTTTGAAAATCTTGTGTTTGTATACATACATGCATACTTACACATATTTGTATTTTGAAAATCACATATATGTGTATGTATATACATATATGGTATGGTACATCTCTCTAAGGTTAAAATTAGGATTTTAATGAGCAAGTAGTTGGCAAATATATTTTTCTCTTAGATATAATTTTGATATTTTTCTATGTAAGAAATTGATTATTTGAGCCCTTTTTTTGGATAAAGTAGAAAATCTGGAAAGGTTGTTTTGGCTATGCTTCAGGTTAGCAATCTGAGTCTTCTTTATGCTTGAAAGCCTTGCACTGGAGAACTGATGACACTATATGGGGTAAAAAGAAGAAGCAAATCTGATTCAGATGTTTAAAATGACTAAAATTTTGCAGCATTTTATAAAAAGTTACAAAGCTCTAATAACCAAACAAAATATAGAATGATAATATAGTTGCTCAAGGTTTGCCGTACTCACAGCTGGCACTAGGTTAATAACTAATACCCCTGAGCTCTCCCTGAACTCCTCATGCAAAACTAAAACTACACTTCAAATTTCTGATTTGGCACCATGTTGTTTTTTTTTTTAAATTTAATTAATCAGAAGTCTTTCATGACTTCACTTACTAAAAGGAAACTAACATGTGGTCAGTTCCTACTTCAAAAAAAAAAAAAGAACCCTCTACATATCATGAATTTGTTAATTAAGTTAATTCTTTCTCAGGAGTAGGCTGGAACTACATATTTAGGTCATATTCCCAATTCCTGCAAGTCCTGTGGTAGTTGACTAATTCCAGTTTGGCTGCAGTAGTTTTCAAAATTTCTTCAAATATATTTATATAAAATATGCTATTATTTTCAGTGCTGTAATTGATGTTCAGAAGATAAACTTTTGTATTTATAGGCAGAATGGGTCACAGCAACAAAAAAACATCAGGTACATTCTTTGTTCTTTACATCTTTTTCTATATTTTTTTTCTTCAGCTGGCCATATTGCTGTCTGTTTTCATTGTAACCGAAAACAAAAATTCTGATTACATTTTAAATGTTTGTAATCTGGTAGGAGAGTTTTGAGTTGACCAAGTCAATTGCTGCATTTTGCAGAGAATTCTAGTATTAGTTTCATCTGAGCATCAGCTTTGGATATCTTTCCTGTTACTTGCTCCAAGGAAGAAGCTTTTTCAAAACAGAGATTTCCTGGTTTTCTTAGCGTTATTCAGAAGTCTTCCCCTAGTGTTCTGACATGAACATGCTTTTATAGGAGATTTCAGCTTAATATTTGCCAGTTAGACTGTTCATTTCAGAGCAATTGCGTGCCATATACCTGAAGTGTGAGACCTATACGCGATGCCTGAAACAAATGCTGAATCCCGTCTGGCAGTTTATGGTAAGTACAGTCAAGCCAGTGCTCATTCACCTCCAGGACTGATTTATTTGCATTTTTTTCAGTGGGTATGAAACTGCTAGTTGCTCCCTAAGTTAGTTGCTCCAACAATACTGTATTACCTGATAGTTATATTCAATATCCCATGCATTTCCAAGATTCTATGCCAGTATACATGTTTTTGTCTGAATACAGTATGGTCAAAGTATATAATTGTTTACCTAGCATGACTGCAAATTGCAACTGGGAAAAGCAAAACTCATTCATAAACAATGATTTGCTGTCTCTTTTACACTAATAATTTCATTTTTCTTATTGACAAAGGTAAAGAATTAGCTAAGAATAAGACCAATATTTCCTTATGGATTCTAATCAATTCTTATTACATATGTCAGGTGAACTCCTATATAATCTGTTAATTACTGAATTGCAGCACCAGTTGAAATCCACAGAAAAATGTTACTAGGGTTTTCTTTTCCAGATCAAACACAAAATGATGCTTCAGTAAAAGTTCATGAATTAGTTATCTTAAGTAGTTCATGTTCAGGAAAATTACTATCTGTAACATGCCTGAGCCATTAAAACTAGTAGCAGGACAAATGTGGCTTGAAAATGAGTCTACATAATAAGAAACATTTCACCTAGAGTCAGGATGATGTTCATAGTCAGTACACATTTGGAGTACCTGTCCCTGCATTTGATTTTCATTTACAAGGTCATTTACTACTTTACACACCAGAAATAATAAAATGTTATTCCACTTTGTGAAGAACGTCAATATTTGAAGAACAAATGTTTTTAGATAATATCATAGCCAGTTGAAACTGCCATGGGTTCCTTGAAAGGTTAAACCGGTTAAAGGTTATGACTGCATTGTGCCTTTCAAAATTCTAGCTTCACACACATATGGTTGACACTTTAGACACCTCCGTTTTTGTTTCTTTTTTTTTGAAAAGGTGTTTATGAGGGAGGGGAGAGAAGTTAACTGTTAGAATCAGGATGGATCTTTTAAACATGTACATGTTTAATTTTATTCACAGGCATTTCCTTTTCAGTTCAACAGGACTGCTCATCTGAAAAATGAATGCTCCTACCTATGAGCTCGTAGGATCAGAGGCTAAGGTCTCTGGGATTGCTTTGTGTCAGTGGGGGAGTCAGACAGCCCCAATGTCTCTGTTATTTCCCTCTATTTAATAATGTTAAGAATATCATTAATACTTCGTGAATTTTCTGTCATTAAAGTTTGTGAAATGCTCTGAGAGTTACCAACAGAAAGAAGTAACAGCACAGAAGTCTATGCAATCACTGCTAAGCTCACTGTGGCAATGCTCAGCAAAAATTTTGTCCTGAAACTGTATAGAAAATCCAACTCTGCAAATACATTTTTCACTCATACCTTGTTCCAGCAAGGTGGGAAAGACAGTGGTGTCAAAGTACCCTATCTCTTCCACTATGCAAACCCAAACAGGAGAAGTTCTGAAAATATTTCAAGTATTTACAAAGCACAGAAAGAAGAAATACGTTGTCTTTTTTCAAGCTGGACTTTGGTAGTGCTCTCTAGATTTCAGAAAGGCCTAGTCAGCATTCTTGGCTTCTCTCTTGCATCACTGGCACTTACTGTGGAATCTGGTTGAATGAATGATTTGTCCAGCCATTGACTTTCCACACTAATTAGGAAAGGTTCACTCTAGCTGGAGGTTGCAGAAATTTGTCAGTACTTCATTATTCTCAGGTAATGGGCTCTAAAAGTAGTATCAAGCAAATATTAGTAATATTAGCACTGTATTTATAATGACGTTTTGGTTATGTCTGCCATAAATCACTCCTCCCTCCCAAAGTAAAAGCATGCCGGGTAAGAATTACATTATGCTTCGATATAACTTTCAGTTGTGAAGTGCAAATGACTTACAGAGAAAGAGCCTAATGACAATGTCACCTTACTGTACAAGCTGTACCAGGGATATTACTATTACAGAGAGGGCACGCTACAAGCTCCTTCCTTATCCTCATATATTTTATTAATTTCTTTCATGCTTCTGGTTCAGATAAAGATGGGTTACTTGAAATACCATGTAGATACAGTACAATATGGTCAGAAATGCTACAATGCATTCATATTTCATTGACACTACTTCTAATCACAGCTAAGCACTTGCACTCCAGAAGAGGTACAAAGTCAGGCAGTGTCTTTGACACACACACATTCTTCTCTGTCTTTCTTTTCAGTACATTTTATCTAGCCTAAGGAAGTCGACTGCTTATCTTCATAATGCATTTTTACCTTCTGCTACTGTAAGACTAAGCTTTTCTTAGCTTGCCTATAAATGACTACGTGTAATTTTTTATTGGGTACTAATTTGAATCTGGCCACTGACTATCAAAACTATTCTTTTGAGTCACGGGAGCCATTTAAGCTAATCTTGTGCAATAAAAAGCTAAGAATCCAATTTTCTCATATACTACGTATTTTATACAAGAATGTATTTATAAAAATATTATCTGTCGAATATAGCTATCGATACATATACACTTCCACTGCTGCTTGTTCTGAAAAGAGAACCACTTTACTTCCTATTCAGACTAAGTAAATAATGAATAAGAAATAGTATTTCCAAAATACAATTCATATTACAAAACAGAATCAGATAACCATGAAAACTTGGAAACAGTGAGGCCTGCCTGGGGATACCCTAATTATAATTGCCTCAGGAGCAAAAAAGATGCAATTTTTTGACCCACATTATTTGAAACAAAAATTCTATGCTATAGTGAACTAACAATTTCTGATCCCTACTCTGACTTACACTGAGGTTTTCTTTGGTCTTACTGCTAGCATGAAGTATACATAGATCATATTTACAGTTACTTAAAAGCTTTACATTGCTAGACCAGGAGAGGAGAAACCGAATGTAAATTAGGTGCTGTACTACACTCACTATTGCATACATCACAGACACTTCAGTGGTTTCTTCCCACACTAGCAAGGCATTCACTGGCAAACGAACAGCATGATGTTTACAGCAACAAATAACTCTGCTTGTAAGCAGGATTCCTGCCTTGTTTAAATATTGTTTTAACACTGTAGGTTAGTAGGCTCCTTGTAGAATGCAAGAGAATAAAGACACTCCTGACAGCAGTTGAGATGAAATGAAGGTCAAACTGCCTGCTGTATTCCAAGATATGTAAATGTACGATCACAGTAAAAAAGGTCTTAGTTTTCACCCTGACCTAGTAATGACTAAGAAAGAACAGATTATGATATACAATTTATTACTGGCAGTGTCCAAGGTGTTTCTAAAACACAGCCTTGAGTATTAACGGCTACCTTAAGCAACATGCCTGATTTTCCAGATGAATTGAATCAGAGATAAGCAGACATCTATCCAACTGGGAGTGTGTTCACTGAAATGCAGTCATTTTCTGAAATATCACAGGCACATACGTGATCATGTGACATGCAAGCAAACCTTAAGCAATTCTGAGAACATCATAGTCCCATGAAATGACCACATTTACAGCTGGCAGGCAAAGCACACATGCTATGGTCTGATCATGTGATAAACATGTTTCTAGGCACAGGACCAGAAAGGATCACACGGTTCCGGAAAAGATGGTGGCAAAGAGGGAGTGGATTACATGCTAGACAAATTCTCTACCTGGCCACAGCCTGGTGGATAAACGTTAGGCACTTCTGTCCAAACACAGGATTAATGGAGTGAAGTCAGTACAGCTGAGAGCTACCTGTATGAAGCTGCAGCTAGACAAAACCGAAAAAATGAGAAACTGTTTGGAAAAATTAGAAGTCATGGTGTAAACAATGTTGGAGTTTCCAACTCTGTAATGCCCAGCATTTTTAGACAGGTCTGCAGCCTGACTAGTTGGAGAACTGACTAAGTGTCTAGGGGCTGACATGCTGTCTGCAGCACTGGAGAACAAAGTAACTATTTTTTTAATCATTTATGCATTCAGGAGACACTGGCCATTTCTTTCAGATATGGTCTTTAGTAACTTCCACCCACATCTTTGGCAGTGTAAGATTTGATGCTGTTGTACGTGATCTGCTTGGGACAACAAACCTTGAAATCTCTGAGGAAGAGCAGACAGTTCAGAATGCTGCAGCAAAGTACCTCACCACCAACAGGACACTGACCACTGCCTCTGTACACTGCCCTAGTTCCTGCAACCACACCCACAACTAGATTAGGAGGAAACAATGGAGGTGGATTTTCTGTGAAGACCTTAACATTGAAAAATGCTCCATTAATTTTCAGCATTAGCAAAACCAAAACAAAACAAAAACAACAAACAAACAAGCAAAACCCACCAAAACCATCCTTACTGTAATGACCTCCATTTCCACTCAGGACAGACAAGAAGTTCATTTCTTCTTCCAGAAGCGTCTGGAAGAGTCTATGTTGAATTTATGGTTACTAACACATGGTGATTTAGATATGGTCTCACTCGTTATTTTATGTATGTGACAGCCTTTCTTTTGTACTTTATGTTAAGATGTTTTTTTCCAAAAAAACTTATATGCTTTAACTAGAAAAGTGAAATTTGATTATAAAGAATGTGATTACCTTAGTATTTTATCTCACTAACACAAACCAGCAAGTGTTCTGGTAGATTACCTCCAGCATCTTGCCTCTGACTATCTCAGAACAACTGTACTCATATACTAATTAAGCTTCACAGTACTCAGTTTAACCTGAGGCCAGAAAAAAATTCTACAAGAACATTGAATAATCAGGAAAACAAGGAGAAGTCAGAAGTCGTGATTTCTAGCCCACTGTTTGCATTTCCAGAGTATGTTCATTTCCCATGCAATGTATGTTACAAAACATTCTGTGGTATATATTTGATCACTTACAACCTGCTACTGAAACTGCTCCATACATACAACGAGAGTCTGACCTAGATCCTAATAAAGTCACTGAAGTTTTCCCAGTGAATTCAGCAGTTAAAATTCAAGTATAAATATCTCACTGAAAGCACATGAAATAAAATGGAGGAAAGCTTTCTCTGGCCTCACTATGACTATCGGTCTTCTCAGTGGCTAAAACCCCAAGCTAGACAGAATAAAAAATGGTGTCAAAAATTGGCTTTTACTCTTCAAGAGAAGAGCTGTCTTTTAGAAGTCTAATTTAGGATGAAACATGGTTGCAGAGCTTTATGGAAGTCCCAGACCTCCCCATGTTTGAAATCTAGGCATTAATGGTGCTGACTAGTCATTTAATCAAGTCTCAAAGGCTTCTCAGTGGAATGTTCACTCCTCTGGATCTCAGCACTTCTATATATTACCACAAATAGCACAAAGTCAGATATTTTTGTGGTAATTCAAAACATTATTCTGATTTATGTTTTTATCTCCACACTCTAAAACAAATACCCGCTCATACAAACACCCACAAACACATCTTCTGTCTTTGACGCACACACTGACCTGCTATCCAGGCAGTTCTGTTACAAGCTCTCTTACATCAAGCCAAATCAGGTCAGAATACTGACCTTTACAGTTTATTGTACGCTGAAGGAGTTAAGAAAATTTATAGTGTTAAAACAAAGTACATAATCATAGTAACAACACCCTCAGACAATGAAATACTCAAAAAAAAAAAAAAAAAGACAAAATCCTGCACACACTTAGAGGTTTCTTTTCCACCAAATACATTCATCTCTTAGACAGAATAACCTCTAATTCAATTATTTTGAAAGACTGGGAAATATAAGCATGTACTTTGCAAAGGATACACCAAAAAAATCCCTAACCATTATGGATATTCAAACCAGCCATGTTACCTGAATATTTAACAAACATATCTGCTCTACAAAATCACTGGAAAATTTAAGAATAATTGCCCCTCCAAGGTCTGATCTTGGGAGCTACCGAATGCCTCCAATGATGTACCAAGCATCTCTGATGCAGTGCCTTTATAGCACATAGTGCCTTTAGAAACTGGCTAGTAAACTACTCATTAACATAACTACCGTACAATATTCTCTGAATATTTCTCTATTTAAATTCTGTGTATGCTGCACAGTGAGATTCCACAGTCTACTAGTTAATATTAAAAACAGTAACATCTTCTGTAAAATACATCCGCTGCCTCCTCAATATCAACACGTTTCGGATTTAGTTAGTATACAATGAAGTGTTAAAATTAATTGTTGTTTATTAGTGTGAGATAATGTTCATTATAGAATTGAGAAGTTAGGTTAGAAACATGAAAATTTAGAAGATGTCTCTTCTCTTCCAAAAGAAAGGTGAAGAAAAATTATTCTCAAGATTTGTTCTACAGGGGATGTCCTATTATGAATCAAATCAGTAAGCTCATCAAGATCTGTTCTTAAACCTGTCCACTTGTACTTTTTTGGGGGGTTCAATTTGCAAGCACTTCGAGACAAGAATCTATACCATGCCTGTTGTCTGTTGCCCGTTTTCAATACAATGTAATCAGTGAAGTCACATTAAAAAGTATGGACTTCTGCTCGGGCATCACCCTTTACCAAACATAAGCATGATTAATCTAACTTGGCCTTCCCAGCTGTTGTGCTTACTTCCACATGGAATTCCAGTGATTCACTGACACTCTTTATTCATATAGAGCTATTCTCAACAGTAAATAATTGTTACACCTTTCATAAAGCCTAAGGTCTCCGTCCTGCTAACTTTGATCAGATAGATGGTTCTCTTTCTAGAGGAGTTTCATTTTTAGGGCTGTCTTAGGGTATGTTTTGTTTGGATCCTAGTGCTAGCACATCTTGTGAGTATCTGTGTACTATACTTGTCTATGAAACAAAACCTTAGGATGTGAAGAAAAAGAAATACTGAACTGTAAAATGATCAACTGAAAAACTAAAAAAATGTAATCAAACTCTACCTCAAATGCAGTTAAGCTACATTTAATTTAGTTTACTGATGTCCCACATCTGCAACCCAGTAAAGTTCACAATTGTTACGTTGCACAGCTGTGGTTTAAAGCCTCTCTTTGCACACAACATACTGGCAGCAAAGCAAAAACGATTAACTTTTATATTCTTTTAACATATGGACCAGTCAGAAGTAGGAAAGCCTCTGTGTTCTGAGTGAAAATATACAGCTTCCATTAACCTGACCCAAATTCTTACAAAATATAAATTCTGATTCATCTATAAGCAGAGAGATTATAATTACAATGGCTTTGTTTCTGATTCATTTGCTTTAGAGTGCCTGCAGTTATCTCTTGGAGGTGAAAATACTAATACAAAAGTGCCATTATAAAAAGAATTTATTGCAGGATAAATTAGTGAAATTAAGATGTATTCAAGTCTTTTGCTCTATTGTGATGTGTGGAATTAAAAGAAAAAAATCCGTTAAGCCCAAATGGAAACATGCTATATTTCAGTGAGTCTGACACATGCCAAGCCAAGAAAGCTGCAGCTATTTATCACTGGGTGAAGTGCTTGCACTCAGTAGGAGTGCACAGTAACAACATGACAGGTCACATCATGGTTTCACTGAAAACACTGGCCAAGCACCTAAGATTTAATTGGCCAAGATTTGACTTTGTGCCCAGTAGAATCTCTTCAAGGGGCTGAAACGCAAGAAAAGCCATTTGTTTCCCCCAGTTTCTGACTCTTCATGAAGTATCAGTTGCTAACAAAGTTACAGATAAATTAACAGTAAATAGTACTCATCACCTTGAGAAATTGCTACGCAACGGTGAAAAGTAATTCTTTGATGGGATTTTGCAGAAGGCCCTAGTTTTTGTATGCTTTAGTGTGCATAAAGAAAACCTCAAACATTTTTTTCACATTCTTTCTCAGCATGTGGTCTGTTGTGGGTTTTTTTTGTTGTTGTTTGTTTGTTTGTTTTTAATGAGACATACAGTGTTTATAATTAATTTTTATCTGAGGGCTATAAGTAGGGCCAGAGATATAAAGGCATGAAGAAAGTGGACTAAAATCAATACTGAGGAGGGAAAATGACCTTTAAGCAGACTAATTATAATTAATTTGTTTTTGAAAAAATGTGATTTCCTCATATGTTGGGTGAAAATTCTTCCTTGTTTAAATATCCTAACTCTTCAGTGAAGGTTGTGAAAACTTTCACCCCAGTTCTCTCTGAAAAATTATGCTCAAGTATGTTGGGTGTATGAGCAAGGAGAGCTTACTAACCGTGGGTGATACAATACCACCATAGCACTCTGAATATGTGAGCAATACCCAATGCTACTAGATTTATTAGACATGATGTTGCTATAGCAGTGCTGGTGCTCAGCTCTGTATTTATTCTATGCAGCCAAGCCCAAATCCCACATATCCCTCACAACTGGGACACGGACATTTCTCTTGGGTTCCTGCTCTGGGAATGAGTAGGCTGGAGTATTTCTCCTTTCTTCCTTCCAGGTAGCAACTCTCCCCCACCTCTCCCCAGCAAGGATCTAAGGCAGAACAGAAACACCATGACAAAAGCTCTAAGGGTCTGTGAATCAGGAAAAAGTCTGCAGAGATTGTGTTTCAAGAGTAGAGAATCATGTTGTACTGCAGCTTTTCTGATAAAATGAAAACCCTTTCGCACACCTTCCTATCTCCCCAGTACAATCTGGTCAGTTGGGGAAAATAAGGTAAGAGAGAAAAAGTGGAAGAGGCAGCTACAGTCTCAGGAAAGAGAAAAAAAGAAGAAAAAAAAAAGAAAAAAAAAAGCTTTTTAGCCCAAGCAGTCTAATGGTACCAGCATTTAAATGTGATACTGCAAAAATTTTTGAGTATCAGGACTGGGAGTCAAATGGTCTGACTCCTCATTGTTACCACTAGTGAATGTACCAAGGCTCTCCTAAATCTTTTCAGTTAAATCGACTTCTCTTACAAGTCGACTCTCTTTCTAGATTGCATGATTCCTTTTCACTCTGATGCTTTAGCTGTGACAGTGATAAACAAACAGGAATGCCTGAATGGAAAAGTGTATATTCAACTGGAGTAGTGGTTAGCTTTCTTAAAATGCTCTATTTCTCTCTTGTATTTGGAGTGAATTCTGTTTTAGTTTTAGAATACATAAAATCCTCATCACAAAAAAGCTGTGCCTGTTGAAAAAGTGACATATATGGAAACAATTGAGAGAATCAGTAGGTTAAATCAGAGTATGTTCATTCAGCTTTGAGGTTAAAGATCCCTAGAAAGTACAAACAGATTCCAAAATGTGCTGAATGTACCTAAGTTTCCACTGAAGGAAGAAAAAAAAGCTGCACACTCTACAAAATTAGTCCCAGAATGTTTGCTTTAAGTTCTGGTGTCTCGTATCAGTAATTGTGTGCTCTTTTAACCATAAATCACTATTACAAATGTGCACTTAATGTCCCACTGTTAATTTCTGGTTCTTTAAACTACACAGTCTGCTACTGTGAAACAGAAGCATTTGTTAAGAGGGGATAAGTATATTTGATAAATTAAAGGGATTAGCATGATCTTAAATTAGTAAAGGAATTTAGTCTTTTTAATATTTATTTTCTTGCTGCTGCTCAGTTTTTGACAGTGGAAGACATGTCAGTTATATAAATATACTTCAAACGGAAGACCTTCTCAGGGTGGGAAAGGCATCTTTTTGTTCTTACTGGTATTTAAGAACTACATTTCAGTAACTGTCAGACCCATGTTAATGGTTTCTTGCTTCTGGCATAGCACCACCTAGTGACTCTTATGCATATCGGAGAGAGCTGCTTGGCAAAAAATATGTACACTGCAAATTCCAGAGCTAGTTGTAAGCAGATGTGAGAATGTGCTGTCACTCATCTTCAAACAAAACACCAGAGATACTGGCAGAAGGCTCATTTCAAGTCAGGGTTACCTGGAGAGATGCAATATGGCTTCCATGTAAATTATTAACTTTCACATCAGTCAGTAATCTACAAAAAAGCTGGAGAAAATTGTATCAAGATTATGAATCTTAATCTGTATTTTTTCTGGTTTGCTTCAGGAATGAACTACATGTCAAGTGGAGGGAAGAGGGCTAAGAGGCAAGGCCAGGGTGTGATGGGACATTTACAGAGTCACTATTCTTTTCTTTACAAAAGCTTCTTTGTAGAAAGTTAAGAGTATAGCATTATCTTTCTTTACTAAGCAGAGATGAAGCAGCATTGCCAATACCTTCTGAATTCAGCCAGACCTTTCATTTATCTTGCAAGCTGCCAAAACTAAACCTGGCAACAATCTGATTTTAGAACACAGAGGCCCCAGCACAGGATGTGGGTGCCAATTATATTAGACAGCTGGAAAAAATAGAACAAAATCACAAAGACTTTCAAAAAATAGAAATGACATAAGGGTTTTAAGCTATTCTTATAACACCATGCACAGGAGCATATGCATAATAATTTTTAACAGGATGTCCTGTACTGACTTGACAGAAATACAGACAACACCCAACTTGTTTGAACTTTATGGAAAGGTAAATGTTCTATAATGGGAGGCAGATACCATCCAATTCATTTAAATAGGAAACAAGGAAGGAATGTAAGAGAGGAAAAAAAAAGTGGAACTACACCAACATGGTAAACATACATGGCTGCAATGAGAAGCATCTTCTTATTGAATCTTTCATGCATCTTAGGCAAAATACTCAGTTTTGTGCTGCTGCCATTGAAAATACCTCTAAAAAGCCAGAGGCAGATAAGTTTGCATGAAAGCATCAGTGTTCATGTGGTTGTCTTGTTCATCATCAAATTTAAAAATACCAATAAAATCAAATGTATAATATTTACAAAACTTGTGACAGTGTGTTGTAACTGTGAGAAAGCACCTAGTCTTTTTTATTCTGACAATAGCTCCAAGGTATAAAATGGCTGGTAAAGAGGGGTGTGGAAGCACATTTGACCAGATGCGAGCTTTCTTTTTTGCTTTGCTTGATCGATCTAGCATGAGTAGAAGAAGCTACTTTTACCAGTCCAACAATGACCCAAATGTCAGAAGAAATATAAGCAAAGATTCTTTGTTTCCCACTTAGGCAATAAATAATCCTACTCCATCTTAAACTATATCCCCCTCCAACTAAACTTGTCATAGCTGAAAGGAGAAGCAGATTCCTCATTGGATTCTCACCTCTAAGGGAACTCCAAATTTGTAATTTGAAAGGAGGTAATCCAGAGCCTTTTAATTACAGGAAAAGAGCAGAGACAATGTAAAAGGAATCCATCCTATGTAGAATATAGACAGATATTTTGCTATCAGTTACACACGTGCAAAGAAGGCTCTAAAATTTGAGTTCCTCCAAATGTTCCTTTTCTACACAGAAGTCTCAGGAGAGGTTGAAGGCAACACCAGAAGCTGTAACTGGGCTATGAAGTTTCCAGAAATCCTACACAAAGCTGTTGCGCAGGCAGAGAACTGTATCTACAACCTATGTACAGCAAGCCTATACAGCACTACCTAATGCACTTACACTTACTTCTGCTCAGAGTATTTTTGATAGAAATGCAACAACCTCACAAAAATGATTTTGCAATCTGAAACAAGACATTGCATTTGGATTATTCCTTATTACTGCATATATTTCTTATCCATGATGAAAAAGGAACTTGAAAAATGTGCAAAGCATTGAGTGACATTTTTAACGTGTACATTTCTTGGCACGCATACTGCAGAACTATCATTCCAGCTGTCGTACCAGATTACTGGTATTCTGGCATAAATCCATGGAGTAATCAATTTTATTTAGCTATTTTATTTAGCCATCAGTTTTATTTACGCATAGATCTGTGCACTTTCATGTAAGTCAGGGTCAACAAGCTTTAACTAAAGTGAATTAACTAATCCTAGCAGATCAGTAACCGTACTTTATAATTTGTAAGAAACTTTTTTATGTATTGCATTGAGATGAATCTAAACAGGTGTGTATTACCTCCAAACAAACTATCTACGCTACATGATTTAGAAACTCTAAGACATGCTACACAAGAACCTATCGACCAAGAAATTCCCACGTTCTCATCCTGCTCTGAAAATGAGTTCTGGCCTTGCATATCAGATAATTTCCCTTCCTCTGGAATAAATGCCTGCGTTTATACCCACATATGTAATAAATAAATAAATAAAATAGTATCATAATTTGATATCTGGGAAACTTTATACAGCAGAGCTGAAAAAGAATGGCAGAATTTTATCTAGAAATAACTAGATTTTCAAGGAGGAAGTAGCTGAAGAGGTTGCAATGCCAGCAAAGCTGTTGCAGAAAAATACCTGTTTTTGTTAATGGACTAGAGAAGAGCTGCTGAAGAAGTTTGTTCTCTGAAGTTCGCAACACCACCACTATGTCAGCAGGAAGAGTGTCTCTGTTCTTCTCGAGAAATGCACAGGCATCATACAATACCTAGCATGGAAACAGAGTCAGACAAGTCACCAGAAAGGGTTGCCCTAAAACTACCATGTTATTTAAAGTGTGAACAGTCAAGATGACCTTGTAGACCAGTTAGTTTGGCTCTGACAAGCCAGTGAATTATCCACAAAAGATTTAGAAGTGTACAGCTACAGCAATGTCTTCAAAACGTGAACTGCGTAAAAAAACACCTATATTCATCACGTCATTGCAGACCAAATTTGGTTAAATAGCTTTAGTCACATTATATTATGCATTATATTAAGCTTTGCCACATCAAAGTATGGTATGCATGAAGTAATATAACAGTGATAACTCATTAAAGCTTAAGTTGACAGTTTACATGTGAAATAAATGGTTCTCAGGTAGTCACCATCTATTTGCTGTCTGCAACAAACTGATCTGTAACTAGATCTCTTGGAGGAACAGGAGTAAAATTCAGATGCAGGTCAGTATCAAGGTGCATTAAATAGGCTTCTCACTGCTTCTAAAATGATAGTAGGAAAAGAAAACTGTCATCTAGGACCTTTCTTTCACTGTGCTAGGGCACACCAGTTTTGATTCTTTACTCTCCAATGCTTCAGTAGGCAAAATTGCCTTTTTTTTAAATGATTTTAATTGTACTTTATAGAAATTAATGCCTGGCTACTTGTAATCATACATGAATCTGTTAATTTTGCTTATCCTTTTACTTTTTAAAAAACTGCACTAATATTTTTTTAAACTGGTTTTATTATTACTAGCAATATTCCTTACTAGCCTAATTCCACTGGAGTCCACGAGTTAAATACAAAGAAACTGAAATGCTCTCCTACAATGGAGAACTAGTCAGTAGTGGTTTTATGACTTGGTCATTTGGGTATGAAGAATTTAATAAACCTGTGTGAAATTTTGCAGTTATTCTTAACAGGACAGAAAGCTGGACTAAGTTTACTAGAGCACATCATAAAATTTTTGACTCTGAAGAAGAGACTTTATTGGTAACTATAAAAAACATGGCTATTTCATTTTGACTTTTTGTTTATGAATGAAGATTTGCACCTGAAATCACAAGTAAAGCTCATGTTATCTGAAAAAATTGGACCATTAATCCTCACATAAAATAATACATGGATTGCTGAGAACAAAAGAGGTTAGGTGCTGTGGAGTACAGTTGTGTGCACTAGCAAAAATTGCTCCAGTCAGTCTTTCCAATGCTTTCAATATGGGATTTAAGTACTATGGGAGATACTGTTACATGCTGCCTTTACACATATATGTTATCTACAGTCATACACACAATTACCGTGGCATTCACACGATGTTAACAATTGTGTAGCCTGTACTAGCCCGACAGCATTGCCCCCTTAAAAATATTGTAGTGATGGTGTTTCTGGTGCCAGATTTCTTTCAGAATAAAAGGCAGTTACTGTCTACCAAATTTCTGAAGAGGTCCTAAGGATAGGTTCTAAAATGTACTACTTCACACAAAAATTTTATTTTATCATAGATTCTAGGTTTTCTAACTTTATCATTTTATCTGTAAACTTTCTCATTATTAAAATGAGGGAAGAAAAAAAAAAAAAAAGCAGTTACTTTGGATAAAACAGATAATGACCCCACCACTAAATAAAAAGTCACATGGCCCTACCTTCCCAGCATAGTGCTGAATACCAAATGACAGTTCCACTCCTTTTGGTCTCCAGAAGTATTTGCATCGTAAGTTATCCTCAAATTTATCTAAACATTTGAGAAGTGACATTGATAAAAATGAATAACAGTGGTTAAGTAAAATCGCCCTACTAATTAAGGACTGCTTGCTGCTATACTACTATATACACACACATTGTCAGATTGCCCAATAATAGCTGTGTGCCATCTTCTTTGTGCTTTCTTCCCAGCTATTACTTTTGAATAGAACAACTCAAAACTAGAATGTCTTTCAAACTCCTATGTTCATGCATAGTTTTGTGCATGGAAAACTATTACATAATAGGGGCTAATGAGAAGGTGTGAAAACTTCTTATATTTTGCTGTGAATTTGCTTTCTATATATATGTGTATGTATGTACATTAAGGTTTGGGGTGAATTTATTTCAAAGCTGTGCACATATCTGGCCTGCCTAAATGCCTGTTATTTTATTTTCCCTATCTTCCTTTCCCCATCCATTTAGCTTTGCGTATCATATTTTAAGTATATGTCTATGTTTTCAGGCTGGGGCCATCTCCCATTTGCCTTTGGACATCTACATCTATCCAAAGGGCTCTCTGTTTCCTGTGACGCACCTCTGAAGAGCTGACAGAAAAAAAAAACACCACTTGCTATGCAGTGTCTTTTTTGCTCTGTGATGTTTCATACTCTCTCCAATATTTTGTAATGAAATTAGTGCTGATACTGTGAAACTTGCTATTGTATTTCTTTATCTGCACCCGAGGCACGAATCAATTAATAAAATTCTCCATCACGCTGTGTAGGTCAGACAATATAATATTTTTTTTTCTAATGTTAGAATCCATTAGTGTTTTTTCTTAGGCTTTTCTTTCCATTAATGTGTAACCAAGCTTGAAAATCCTTCAATTTAAAGCAAAAAGAATTAAGTTTAGAATTTGGCAGGGAGGGAAGGGTTGGATGCAGAGTGGGGGAGAATTAATGATTGCCTGGCACATCTGGAGAGGGCAAAATATCTCAGTTGCTATCTCCTTGAGGGATTCTGCTCTGCTGTGCTCTCAAGATATTAGTAATAAGACTGATAAGTTCTAGACTAGAGAAAATGCCACTGTCAAAGTGCAAGTTCAATATTCAATATTAACTGTTTTACAGGACCAACAGGGAGGCTCACAGCTTTAGTACACAAATAAGGACTGGAATGAAACCATAGCATTCAGTCTGTCTTTGACCTCATTTCAAATTGCAGCCCAGAAGTGAAAAATCTTGTGCATATATCATGTAATTTACCAGGCAGCTGTTATTTTTCTCTGACTGAGTTTGAATCCCGGCTGTAGATTACATTGAACTGGAACTCTCTGTTACATATCACAGGGAAAAATGTAGCTCTAGTAAATAAAAGCAGGACAACAGTTTTAAACATGGCATGCACTGCACGTTTTAAAGTTGGCGCCAAGATTTGTTAAGACATACGTAAAATATGCATGAAGGAAAGGAAACATTCTGCCAGATGGCACACCAGAAATAACACACACTTTCTATTTATGATGAGATAATCTGGAGTGAAGCAGTATTTTCTAATTGGATAAACATGGGCCTAGGATCCTGGGAGATCTTAACTTTACTCTCAGCATTAATGCTAACTCCCAGGGTGGTCCTAGATGCACAATAATCTGCTATGTTGCAGCCTTCCTTTTTAAATGAGGATAAATGCTTCTTGATGTACCTCCCATACAGGGACAACACACCGGTTATTTCCTTAAAATACTGACAGACAATAAGCCCCTGACACCGGATATGTAACATAACTTTTGCAATACAAAAAACATGCATCATGAATGATGAAGCACAATGAAAAACATACTTAAAACGTCAAGCAAAATGGCACAGTCTCAGTAGAACAACTAGGCTAGTAAAACTAAAGTAAAAATGTCAATCCACGCTCACAAAATATATGTTGTTTCCCACGATTTTTGTTTGCTCATACCAACTAACGTTAGGTCTGTTGCCTGAGGAAATCGACTTTCTTCATCTAGTAGAGAAAGAAGACCCATGGGTTTCTGGAGGAACATATCTAGAAGCGGACGGTTGTCCTCATACTCCACTGCAGCAGCATCGATTCCCTCACTCTGATATTCCATCTACAAAGTTACCAGCACAGTTTTTATATTGAACAAGTAAAAGCAACATTGTTGAGACATTAATGATGCACAGCAACACTCTATGGACCCCAACATTATTAACAAAACAATAACTATGTTGAAAGATGTGGCCATGACTTGTATTTAAACCCCATAACCATTTTACAGTTTATAATGTACTCCTGAATATGATCTATGGGTCAAAATGGCTGATTCAACTAGACTTCGTAAGAGTTGAACTTACTTGCTCAAGTGCAAAGATATGTTGATTGAAATAAAACTGGATCTGCTCATTAGCAATATTTATGCACAACTGTTCAAAGGAGTTTCTTGCAAAGTTCTCAAATCCAAATATATCTAGTATCCCAACATTCATCCCATTTTCAGCATTGCTGCATGTGAAAATACAAACAAAATTCAGCATGGGCAACACCCAGTTAAAATCAAAATAAACATGGTAACTAAGATTGCATGATCAATTCAATCTGCTGCAAAAACAGCGGAGAAAAAGTGTGTTTGAACTTATCAGAAGTTATGCATTTGTTCAACATCATTAATGACTTGGTTTTACACTTGCCTTGTGCAAATTTCCATGAAAGAAGCTGGAGAATCACAGGTGAAAAGCAGGAGAAAAACTCTTTGCAGATGTATTAAAACAAGTGGTTTCAATAAGCAGATCCCCAATAAAACCTATTGTCAGCTCCTCCATGTAGACAAAAGCGTCGAGCTCATATAGAATGTTTTTGCTATACTCAGTCAGCAAAGTAATTTCTACCAAGTCTGCTGCTGTTACAACAGGATTGTTAAGGGTGTTAGCTTATGTATTCTCATTACCACAGTCACACTGGAACTGCAAGTGTGGATGATGACATTTCTGCGTGATATAATAAAATACCAAGTAGGAATCTCCAAGTTATCTCCAAGACAAGAAAAATGCAGAGCATATTAATGTGGTGCCAAAGCACAGCATTACATTAACATTATTCTGTGGTAGAATTCAGAACTAGCATCATCTTTAAGTTATGTTTGCAATAATTATTCCACATGTTGTCCTACTACAGTACTTGTTCCCTCCATGCCTTCTCCCAGGAGGGAAGGAGGAGTCTTGTAGCAAGTAGAAGCACTTTGACATCACCTAAGGCGTTCTCTTATATCTAGAAATCTCTACAGCTGCTTGAAAAGAGCAAAGCAGCCAGACCAGTTCTTGGCAATGAAAAAAATGTGAATGTTTCTGTAATTACAAACAATTCAAAATTGCCAATTACAACTCAAGTAGCAGCATAATAATAATCTGAGATCTGTATTTATTACTATCGCACAATGGCAGAAGTACTGGAAGGACTGTGAAACCATACTGAAGTTTTCAGTGCACTCCAACTATTTACTGGCCTTTGGTATGACCTAATGTTCACTACACAGGAAGCATCTTCTTAAAGAATTTTACGTTATTTTCACCATCTGATTTCCGTTGACTTCAGTAGCTAAATTCCACTCAGCTCTTTGAAAATGTTGGGGTTAATGTCCTGGAAACAGAATTCAGTATCACAGCATGAAAGCCATTTTGAAGCCTTAGCCAAAATAAACACAGCACCCCTCCCGCAAAATCAAAAATATACAAATGGATGAACCCATCAAAGACTACTGCACAGTAAATACAAATGATTCACCAATGTGTAACTTGCCATATATTTTTATCTGGCTGAAGCAGTGTATTAATACGATTTACAATCCAGCTGAAGAGCCGGCCATAAAGTGCTTTAGACATGGCATCTCGCACATCAGCTGCTTTGTCCACAGTGTTTGTTCGAATAATAGTTTCCCCACGTGTTACAACACAGTGGGATGTTAGGGCCTCTTGAAGTTCTTCTGACCCAATACTTAGCAGTGCAGCAGCTGAAAGACAGTGAAGAAAAGATATTTAACTGTGATTATGCAGTGGAAATCACTAGCATTGCCTGTTACCACAAGTTACAGATTCTCACAGATATAGTCAAATTGCTTTTGTAGAACTGACAATGTTAAAATGTGTTTACCATTATCTAAGGCTTCTGGGTTGGGAACCTCACTTTTATCTGTTTGGTGTTGCGAAGAAATGGCAGCAAACTCAATATTTCCAGTATTTAGGATTCCAGTCAGAATTCTGTACACTGAGTACACTTCCTGTAAATATGACAAAAAGCACTTTTAAGGAATCATATTAGATATGTACTCCAAATTTACTCCATGAAAGAAAAAGGGGAACACTGGAATGGCTATTAAAGCTTGTAGACTGTTCTGTAAGCTCCTATTGGTTGTTCAAGTAAGCTCCTATTGACACAGACAAGTGTGATACAGAACTGTGAATGGACTTGCCTGATTACAGAATGAGACCTCAGGCTGGTCCCGGCTCCTGGGTGTGTGGTTTTGCTTTCATAATTCATTTCTGTCATAAGAGAGATTCTGTGGCACAGCTGTGTATTCACACAATCAAATGGCAGCCTGAACACAGGCAGTGCTGGAGATGTTTTTAGAAAGAAGGTCAATAATGGTTTAGAAACTGTATCTCTTACCTCATCAGTGAATCCTATAATTCTAAAGCAATGCTGAATTGCTTCAAATTGCCTTCCATAGGAATCCTTGGTAACAATATCATGCATTACTCTTCCAGTTTCATTATCAATATATCTAAGTAGAATAGGAGAAAGAAAGCACCAAACTAGCAGATATGCCAGTACAAACTTCAGTGACTTTAATGTAACTGCATCAGCAAATGGAAAGAACATTTATTGAAATATCTTCCAATTAAATATTTTCATGCTAATTCATAAGAAGTTTTAATTTTTGTTACACTAACTTTTGCTTATACTTTGTTAATATCTGTTCATAGCGTTACTAACATTTTATACATGCACACCCTCACCCAATACAGATCAGATGCTCTCCAAGTACAAATGTCTATCAAAAAACACAACTGCAAAATATATTTGGGGTTCTCTGAAGTATTACAAGAAAGCACGAGGTGACTGTCCTGACCTGAAAATAGGACAGAATATTTACATAATAATGAGATTGTTTCTTCCTTCTCTTTAAATGGTTCAAGTTCTCATACAAATAATATAATTCTTTATTGTCCATCCTTTTCTTTGCTTGGGAGGATTAAAAAAGATCCTTAAGAGATGTAGAAGGATTAAGAGAGATTTTAAGGCATCATACTGAAAGCAAGAGCTGATCAATAGCTAATTACAACGAATAGTTAAAACAAGTTACCTAGGAGGCTTTTTTTCAGGAAGTCTATATTCAGAAAGTTTCTTCTGATGATACAGGCCAGCATAAATATAATAAAATATATGGAAATTTTTCTCTCCCCTGGAAACAAAAAAAGTATTTCTATAAAGCACAGATGTTTATACTTGCAGTATCTTGTACAAGGAAAAGTGGAAATCCTTATTGTGAGCTAATTGAGTAGGTAGCAAATATCCCACTTGTTTTAATGGTGTAGGATCAGTGCAAATAACATTGAAAGCCTGAAGACAACTATTTCAACTGTGAAACACAGAATACCCAGCCAATCACAATATTTCTCCAAAGAATGGAACAGGTCTGGCTTCCAATCCAAAAGAACTTTACTACTCTTTTAATTATAGTAATGTATAAAGGACTAGCACTTTAGTAGAAGACACTACTGAAAGCATTTAAAATAAGGGTTTTTGCAGAATTAAACAGAATCCAAACATTACATAAATGTGAAAGGACAGATGATTAGTACACTTACACAGCCTGTTTTATGACCCTTGATTTTTCGAGTAGATACTCAGAAATCTTTGCCCCCATTACAGCTCCTGTGGGCGTAAACATCATTTCCAGATATTTTCCGAAGCGACTTGAGTTGTCATTGATGGCAGTGCAAGCATTCCCAAATGCTTCAACCAGAGGATTCACCTGAAGAATTTTCTCACGCAAAGCACGGTTATTGGCCTTCACAGAACAGATACAGACCAGAAGGACCATTAAAAGAATATATTGCTTACCCACAATCGAATTCCTGCCTCAGAAGCATAGCATCCTGTTATCATAACTTCTTATGGAGTTTGATACTCTGTTAACCTAATTACACAATAGGGCCATACACTGAAAAAGAAACGTCCTATTTGTAAAAAAAATAAAAATAAAAAAAATGTATTCTTCCTTCTCTGCAATTCTTCTGCCTCTGAAGCTTCATGAAACTTAGTTAAAGCCCCCAAACCATCAAAAGCTGAACAAGAAGAACATTAGCTAAGATTGAAATCATACTAATACATATACTACTTATGGTTAACCTTACACACTTATTTTCCCATTGATTTGCATTAGAATCGTTACTCATTACATTTAAACATGTAAGAGCTTCTAAGATCAGATCCAAAGCAAGATCTGTCATTCTTTATTGTATACATGAACAATGTCATAAACACTGTAGATAACTATAAGCACTGAACATCTGGAATTTGTCACTTTCCCTTTAAAAGTATTGAGTGGCTTGGTGCAGGTTGTACTCTAATGGCTTGATTCAGTGCTCACAAATGCTTTGCTTGATTACTCTGTCCCTGACTCAAGTGGGAAAATTCACATGAACAGTTTTATGTATTAAACATTAAATAAGAAGAAAATTTCAGGGGATGGGGAGAATTTGTTCATAGTTTTACATGATTGGCTAGAAATACCTTTCCCAAGAAGGTCAAATGTTGGACGATCAGATGGGCACTTTCTGTCTTTCCAGCACCACTTTCCCCACTGATGATAATACACTGAACACAAAACAAAACAGTAAGTGCACAGCTCACCACATGGTCAATAAATGGGTTTTCAGCTGTTACTGCTCCTGTTTATTATTTAACGTTTAGTACCAAAACCGCAAAATACCTTACGGGTCAACTCTCTCAACTTCTTTCAGAAAGGAAAGATCAGTAGAGGCTGAGTGTAATCATTTCATAATTCCTTAGATCACTAAAATGCATCTTGTAATGCCTGACGAGAATGTGCATATGTACAAAGGAGTGAGTGAAATTCTGTGTGCTAAGACATAAATGAGTGACCATGTCTACAAGCTAACATACTGTGCACACAGTCAGCTTGTTGCAAATACTCAGAACTCTGAAGATTGCCACAGCTAGTTGATGTAACATAATTCAACAGTGCATCTGAGCTCACTTCATTGAGTTCATTTGAATTAACATGAAATACAGGGTACAGCTATACTTAATATACTCACCAAAAGTCTGCTTCTGGCTTTAAAAATTATTTTAAGGTTTGCTGCTGTGTTGAGAAATTATCCTGTAAGTGATGCTGATATTCAGGCTAAACAACAGACTGACATCTAAACATTTCAGAAAAATATGCATCTGTTCATTGGGTGATTCTGAGAGAACATACCCATGTTATTTCTGAGTTGGCAGACTGTATGTAACATGGTATTTTATAGGTTCTCCAAAGGCTTACAAACTCGGGGATTAGCTGGAAGCATCTGAATTACCTGAGAATCTGCTTTCTGCTGGTATGTTTCATGAATGAAATGGAAGGCCAGTACACCTGGAATGTCAGTTCAGAGCTGAAGTGTGAACACTTCAGGTCACAGCAAGCATGAAATCTAATGCTATTTATTATTTTCCAATTTTTCATGTACCCTACAGATCGCCAGTGCAAATATTAGTCTACTTAAAGTACAGTATGAACTGACATAGGATAAATGTTAATGCCAAGCAATTGCCTAGATTTGTAATTTTCTATGCAAACACATGAGACTTCCTTGCACCATACACTGACTCATGCAAGATTCTTTGCTGGGAAAAGAGATGAGGTCCTAAAATACTTGATGCAATGATACTTGATACAGAACTGAGCTTTGTGAAGAGGTTTGAAAGAGACAGCAGTTCTCCAGACAACATTTCTGACACTCCTTTTTGACCAAGAGAAAGATTATCCATTCTCCCCTCCCCAGCCTGGAATATATGGAGGCATTCCATCTCTTTTTTATTTACCATTCTCACTGTGAAATAGCCTTGCAAGACCAACCTTTGCTGTTCCATAAAAAGCAATGCATACCAGTGGGGAGGTAAGTTATATAAAGTATATATATGTATATATATAAAGTACATGGAATAATTAGTGGGTATGTTAGGTACTACTAGACTCTGTGCTCCATGATAGATATTGCTGTGAAGTTTTCTTAGGAATCAGACATCCTGTGGTGTCTGTCTGATAGAAGGTGTGGATATTGACTCTACATAATGTTAGTGATATGACATTTGCAGCTCATTTCCTTAATTCTTGTCACGTATTTTTGTGTTTCTTGGAAATAGACAACCTAGTGATGGACTCACAGTGTTTTGATACCTAGAACTGTCTTAATCTACTTTACTAGAGGAGTCAAGTACAACAGCTTACACAGTTAAAGACCATGAGTTCTTGCAGAACTCATACTGGCCATATTTGACTTTAGCTTCACCAGAAATGTTAGACTTGGAGTCAGTTTTCAGGCTTCAAAGGAAAATGCAAGGGAAAGCTGAGTGGATAAACAAGCAGAGTAAGTACATTTTTGATCTAGCTACAGTGTGCATCTAGCACACCCTAAAAAGAAGAGCCAGAATAACATTGCCCAGTTAATGGAGATAAACATACTCCTGTAGTCTTTTACAAACGTAAAATAGCAAACTATACATGCCAGCAGGCATAGCCAGATGTCTGCAAATAATTTGCTGCCTCTGCATAAATGCAAATTACTTCCTGAAGAGGTAGGAAGGACATATAATATTAAAAATCTATAAAGTTAGCCTGATGGACTGACAATAAAACTATTTTTCTCTAAATAATAATATATGTAAATAATTATTAGACCCCAATATCCATGTACATACATCATGTTCAAAAGAGCGCAAAATTACAGTTTTAAGAATGCAATAAAAAGGAATCTAACTTCTACAGCACAATATTTCATTCTCATTAAAATCATTGCTAGACTTGTCTCCTCATTATATTCATATTAGACCTATCCTTAATATAGTTTACTAAACAATGACTTGATGGTTTGTGTTTTTTGTGACTTGCAGTAAAAATAAATGATTATCCATTACTTGCTACTGTCTTTCTGCAATGGAAGAGCAGTTAAAACTCTGTTAACCTGCTACAGCATTGAGACCCCCCTATTTTACACAAGTGTAAATAATTACAATACCTAGTGCAAGACAGGCTAGAATCAGTGTATTGCAATAGCCTGTGGTTGGTGTCAACTGCCAGAAGTTCATGGGTGTCTGGGAAACTATAATGGTCAGGTAACCCTTTTATTTGACCTATTCAACTTTGTGCTCTCTTTTATGCCACTGTCCCAACCTGACTAGATTTCTGCTCTGTTTTTCCTCATACAGGAATAAAAGGCTTAAAGAAAAATCCTAAAGTACAACATGAAGATTCTTACCTGATCTTTGCTGAACGTAACCATACTTTGGTAGGCAGCATCTGCAGAGGCAAATATGTGGGGGGGATTGGATGAACGCTTCACACCATGATAAAGCTTGGAGAACTAAGTTAAGAAAAAAAAAACACAAGTCAGAATACCTAATTAAAATGTACAAATTAATTGTAAAATTAAGAACTGATACAGAAGATAATGACTATCTCCTGCCTACTAAACAGAAGGCAGTTGTCTGTTCTACCATGAAATTCACACTGAATCACCCAGCAGAGGAGCGTTAATTCTTAGCACTGACCACCTTCCAGAACACAAATTACAATACCTAAAATACATCTCAAAGTTGCCTTCACAAGATATTCAAGAGAACTGTATCACAAGAAATACAATTACAAATACAAGCATTCAAGCAGGGAAATACCCAAGGTGAACCACAGAAACTGCAAAGAGTGAAACTGCAGAGTGAATCTGGAATCTGGTCCCTCTGCCTGCAGCCCTAATTTAGGCACCCACAGTCAGTAGGATTTATGGCTCCACCTCCCTTCATATTCATAAGGAATTAAGCTGCCTCTATCTTTACAGCATTTGATTCGCTTGTTTCTTTTAGGCTGCAGCTGATGGTACAGGACACGTAATAACCCAATAGTGAGAGCAACTGTTTAGAAAGCAACAGCCTCAGCATGAGGTGGTTCATATACCCATCTTCTGTTTCCTGGAAGAAAGTACTAAATGCCAGACAAGAACAGCAGTAGCTGCGGCAATATTCAGGCCTCCTGTGAAAGTTGTATCACCATGGGAAAAGCAACAAAATCAACTACATCAAACTGAAAGAGGGGGAAAAATAAATAAATAAAAAAATAAAAGATTTGTAGCCACACATTTCTGAAGGAAGAAAAGGCTAGGGTTAGTCTGTGCTCCCATCATCATTTAAGTACTTTAGCCAGTGGTGTTAATAAAAAATGCAAAGTAAGTACTGTCCACATCTTGGAGTCTCTCTTACCTGTGGAGAGTAAATGCTGAGATTCTGGAAGGGGTTTAAGGCTATTAAAATGTCTCCCACATAAGTATAAATTTGTAAGTCAGCATAGCGTTTCTGCAGCTGATGGATAATTGTATCCTGAGAAGATTACAGAAAAAGTTTGATTGTTAAGCAATATTTTTCCAGTCAAGATAATTTTTGTAAATATGCTGAGAACACTGATTAAGAAGTACTTATTATACATGTTATTATTTCTCAAACACTGACATCACAAAACCAAACAAATATTTTCAAATTTCTCACTAATATCATAAAACCGAGTTAAATGGCATATCCTATTGCCAGATAAGTATGCATTTTCCTATATCAGCCCAAGAAGTAAACTTTCTGAAGACAAAATGGCCATGCAGATTTTTGCACTTCACAGTACGTTTCCATTTAATTTTTTATTTGACTGTGAAACAAGGATAATAATTTCTCAAGGATTAGATTTTAACTGGTAATAAGAGACTGTTTTAAGCAGAATGCTAACATGATTTAGTATTACATCGTCTTCTCACTGGCATGCAGGTTAAGGATCCTCAGGAAAAAAAAACTGCAGATAGTTTGCACATAGGTGTTATAATGAAATATGCAGTTGATGTTGTTTCACCACTTTTTATGCAGAAGTCGTAGATGTGTTACTCTATATAATTCAGTTCTAGAAGAGTCACTTAAATCAAAATCTTCATGACTAAATTTCTCATTTTAGGACACTTGCAAAATATTTTAAACTATCATCACTCATATTTAACTTTTTCCCCATAAAAGGATTCACTGCTACTGCTTTTATGTCACTAATAAATAGAATATTAACAAAGTGATGATAGCAGATCAGTCACAAGACAATTCCTTTTCCATGTTGAGACAAAACCTTGCAAAAAAAGAGTTCTTCTCATTCTGTTAAAAGAAACAGGGAAATGTGAGGCACAGTTGTCAGAAACTGCTGCTCAGACAGTACAGTACCTCATCTAGAACTTCTAGATTTACCAGATCATCATCCAGAGAGTACTTGTCAGCTCCATCCACACAGTAAGGTCTTCTAGTATGTATTCGTTCATGCCTGGAAGTTTGTTAGTAAAGCACCAGGGTTACAAAACTTGATCAAATACAGCAAATACAGAGGCAATGGGAGTCATGGGCGAGTGTTTTTGCCATGCAGAAAACTTAGGCATGCTCTCTGAAATACGTATTGTTTACTTGAAATACCCTTTCATAAAAGCAACACATCAGTTTGCTGTGCAGTGTAATATCCCTGTTTTCTTTCTCACAAGATATAATCCTGATATATTTATTAATGCTCACAGAAAAGATTTCTCTGTAGGCTTACTACTCCCCACTAATACTGAAAAGTATTTTAAAAATATCTTTTCCCTTCTTGACATAAGTTAATAAACTACCACTCTAATTAAATCTTCCCCACCCCATGGTACCTAGTCTATAGTTTTATCATCTAATGAAGTTACAAGAAGTAATAAGTAGTATAAAATCCTCCTATTACCTTGTTGTATGACAAAGCACCTCCTCAGATGACCCTAGATCTGGTCCAGAACATTTTTGAACCACAGCTGCCATCAGACTCTAAATAGTATGAATGTTCAGTCAGCTTGTCCTCAGAGATTTAAGCCACACAATAAGCAGCAAACAGTCACATAACCCCTTTATAATCAGATTATGCTGAAGGAATCTTTGAAAATGCTGTGTATATGTTTTTAAACAGCACATCTTTTTGAAACAGGGACGAATCAAGACAGTGTAATATGTCTTCCACAGAGGGGGTGAAATATGAGTGCTGTAAGCACAGCCAGGCTTTTCTTTACAACAAACATAATCAAAGCATAGTAGAAGGACACCCACTGAGATACAGTCTGCATCCTGCTGAGTAACATTTAGCATTGATCCTCAATGACAGTCCCTGACAGATTGTTTCTGCATTGGTTGCCATGTAGAAAGTATGAATCACATGCTCATACATCCAGAAACAATGCTAAATATTGTATCAAGCAATAACAGAATGATAGTGTAACGTGGCAGGAAATACTCTTTATCTATAATGTTGAAGGTTAAGACGAAGATGTAGCAGGTCTTTTTTCTTTAATCCTAAATTTATATAGTCATGGAATCCTGTTTGAAAAAATAAGCATCGAGGCTCTTGCTTTTTGTCTCTTTATGTGCACTTCCACATGAACTTAGTAAGATTTCATTCAGTAAAGAGACTATTTTCATACCCAAGAGCTATTGTGTACAGAAGAATTATTGCCTGGAAAGTGTCTAACAAAGAGAAAAGTGTTAAGTATTTATTGATAATTGTGAACTACATTTAAAGATCTTCATTTTTTATGTCTATTTTTATTCATTTTTCTTGTTTACTTTTGGCAACTCTATGAGTTCTGGAAAACTACTCTATAATGGTTTATTTGAATTGTAATTAAATAAAACTGTGCAATCTGTTTTGTCAGCTAGGATATAAAATACAGGGACCACAGCAGGTTTTGATGACAGTCCCGCTTATATTTTCCATCCTATGTCCCCAAACAGAAACGGTTGTTTCCTTGATGTACATATGAAGAAATGAAAGAAGAACACACATAAAGAAACATGAAAGAGAAATTCTTGCAGTGGTTATTATTTCCAGTGGGCAGCATGGAGACAGTGTCAATTTGTTCAAAGTTCTATTCAATTAAACCATCCATTTTTAGATTTTTGTTAGGTGCTTACTGCAGTCATGAACATTACACTGCTGACAAGCCAGATCCTCAAGGGAGTACGAACGCATGTAAGTGGCATAATGAACTACTGTTTTTCTAATTGTTGCTTCCATTTCAAAACAGAATTCAACCTTTTACTTCACAGCTGAGAAAAATATTGTTAAAAATAATTTAAACCATCTAGAGATGGGAGCAGTTATCAGTCCACAAACTAAGCAAATATTTTAACAGTTGCTGGACTTCATGGAGATGTGACTAGCAAAGCAATGGCTAGACATTATAACTAATACAACTAAACTGTGAGGATATTTTTTCTGGCATAAACCATCATAACCACAATATTAAATTGCAACAAGATGCAAGTATGGATTTATCTACCAGAGGTGCAGGGAGGAGGGGGAAAGAGGGCACATCTAAACCTAAGCATCTCTAATTGCAGAATGGCTTTGCAAACTAATCTGTTATCTGATTGTGTATTAAACTCCCGCTGTTTGTTCTCCTTAAGTGATAAACGACTCAACTGTGTTATTGGAAAAGTGTTTTGTTTTGTTTTAACTCTATGTAAATAAATAATCAAGGAAACTACTCTTAGTCAAATACGTAAACCAGATAACCTTTGTGCACATATTTCCTTGTGCTTAACTCATTTTCCTAAGTACATGATTAGGAAGAGGATATTAGGAGCATAACATCACATTAGCTTCAAATCTCCTGCTGTCCTCATCAGTTTTCTACTGACCCTAAGTCCTGCTGATATGTTGACAGAGTGGGAAGAAAGAATACAGACAGTAAGCTTTTATTATTTCTACAATTTTATATCAGAAGTACACACTGCTTTTAAAGCATTTTCAAAACATTTCTTAAAAAGCAGAAGGAAACACTCTTAATTGGAGGAATAATTGTAATTTCTTTTTTCGTCAACAGTGCAATTACCAGCCTTTTTTCAATTACTGTTAGATTCACAGAATGGTTTGGGTTGGAAGGGACCTTAAAGATCATCTAAGTCCAACTTGCCAAGCGCAAATTCTAAGCAAAAGGAAAATTGATAGTGTTAGCTTATTTGCCTTAAGGTTCCAGGAATGTTCTGATTCATATCCTGTAGGATGTAGTCTCTTCATTACAAAGTGGCATAATAGGGCTAGTCACTTAAGGTATCTAACCTTATAAAACCTAAAGAGCAGTATTAGATTTATTCCAGAATTCTAGTGATGAGCATTCTCTTTTGAAAAAGGCTCTGTTCTCCCAAGCATTTTCCCTCCACCTTTTTATCACACAAAGATAGCTGGAGAGAGCTTTTTCAGATTTCGGAGGAGGAGCAATTGGCAAGCAGCACTTCTCTTGTACTAGATGTCAGCCACAGTAATAGAAGTGCACTGTAAATAGCTATATGCTAATATGACCCTGCGATCAAGCTGATGATAGGGAAGGAAAAGCTAAATTGACCACAGATACTTCTAGATTGAAGAATCACCTGGCTGGCAGGTCCAGCCTGAGGATTAAAGCAGCACAGATCATGATTTTTTTTTGTTCTTTGGCAAGTCCCCCTCTCCAAGCTCGCCCCCCTCTATCCCCAACATTCTTTTATAACAGTGCCTTTACTTTGGCCTCTTCGTGCAGTTAAGTATTTGTTTACTGTTCTTCTAGGACTCACAAAAAAAAAAAAAACCTGTTTCTGTACTAGTTCTTCTTTAAGTTATTGCCAACTTGAAAATGATTTGTGCCCAAATAGAGATTTACAAGAAAAACACTCAACACGATGAGAGAGAAAAAATAGCAGTGAATGTGCTATTGTCACACAGAGAAGCACTACCTATTCCCTGTGCATTGCAAAGAGCAAATTTTGCTCCTGTACATCAGGTTTCAGCCTGGAATAAATTGTTGAAGCAAGGTCATAACAGAAACACTGACAAAGCCTTAATTACAACAATATAAAAGCTGTAGCTATAACAAACATCTGTGTAACCTGCAGTAAAAATACATATACTGTAATCAGACCAAGGACTGCCTTTTGGGGCCCCAATTACTTTGTAATTTTTTTCCTGTAATTTTTAACTATTTTTTAACAGTCATCTGATATGTGTACAGATGAAGGCTAGAAGTATTGCATTTAACCCACATTAAATCCTGTGTGTGCAGCATTTTACAATCAGAGAACTATTTCTGTTTCTGTTATTCTGAGTCCAAAGGAAATTACTGACTGAATGCAATCAAGTTCTTTGCAGTTAATTGCTTTCAAACCTACATGTGAGCTGGCAGAGAAGCTAGATATCTGGTTGTAAGAATTACTTCCTTGGATGGACTGCTGCTGTAATCCAGCTGGCTGACAGGAGGGGGGAAGCTGCCAAGCCACCATAGCCTCATCCTAATATCGGAGAAAGTACCCGGAACCTACCTGCCCTTCTCAAACTATTACATGTTTAGCTTTCTTTTTTCCATTTTTTTTATATTCTTTTTTACTTCCCTTTTTCCAAGCTTCTTCAGGTTTGGTTCATCTTGATGATAAGGTTACCTTTTTCTCCCTGAAAATCCAAGGTTTCTTGACTGTCTGTTCCCCATTACAGTGGCACATTGACCTAGCATGATCCAGAACAGTGAACTATTTGCTGTCTACAGTAAACTTTAAAAAAAAAAAAAAAACGCAACACTTATCTACCCAAATGCTGAAGTTCTTTCATTCTTTTAAAAACTGAAAACAGAGGTTACTAGATCTTTTCCTGTTGATTCCTATGAAGATGCCTATTTATAGAGGAACATAAAATACCAAGACTGTAGGAAAACATCCGAGATAAGAATAAGCCACGCCTGGAGTTCGCCTCTTCAAAGCTGCTGATAATTTGGAAACAGCCACTTTGAACCATACAACCAAAAGCATTTGATACTTAATAAAAATTGAATTTCAAACAGAATCAATTCTAGGAATTTTACGCCAGGAGTTAATCACTTGAGGAAATATAACAGACTATTTATTTGCTGAGCTTCAGCTCTATGACATTTCATAGACAGGGATAACAAAACAAAAGTAGATGGCAGTTGATGATTTTTAGGTATTATTAAAACTGTTATAGACTTACCTACTGCATTTTGTATAGCTGCTCTAGGTTAGCTCTCCCTAAAGAATACATAGACATACAAATGAAACATAGCTCGTACCTATACTAGAAACAATGTCCATTACTTTATCACCTTCTAAGACAAGAAATCCTACAACAGATCTTCCAAAGCTTCTTTTACCTTGTTCTTGGACCTCCATGTAATAGTTTTCAATAAGAACAGTTTCTAAGATTTTGAAAAATGGTTTGTGAGAACAGCACCAAGGCAAAACTTTTTGAATGTATGCTATAAAGACTCTTCCCTGCTTTCTTCCTCATTACGTGTGTGGAAAGAAGGGTGTTAGTGCTGGGTTTTGTGAAACTGGCAACACTCCATCCATTTTCATAGGGATAGGAGATATCTGCATCTCATGCACAAAAATAATGTAGGGAAAAGTACTTAAAGCTGGTGGAAACGTCTCAAAGAGCATCCTTTTCATAAAAAAAAAAAGAGCAGGAGCAAGTGTTAATGGTTTTTTTGTTGTTGTTTTTGTTGTTTTTATTTTTTGCATTTAAAAAGTGTTAACTTTTACTAGCACAAACCTTTTTGTTTCAGTTAATTTCTCACATAAAGGAAATAGAGTGTGAAGCTGTCTCTAGGAGGTTACCTCATGGCAAAGGGACATGGCAAAACAATATCTTTGTCAGAAACAAACTGATGATAGCAAAAAATGTCTGTTAGTAGGCTCTTCTCAGCAAACCCAGCGAAGAGCTCCTTTAGTTCAGATGAAAGACAAGCTGTGCTGACCTTAAGTCTAACTATACCGCGCTCAAAGAAGTTTATAAATGAAGAATGAAAGAAAAATTACGGAGGAGTTTCAGGCTGTGGCTGCAAAGGTCAGACCGGATGATCCTGTCAAAAGGTGACAGCTTGCTTCTTTCTACCTGTATCATCCCTTACTTTTGGTCACTTGAGATAATTCCTCCTTTACTTCAGCTATATCAGCCAAGGAACCCCCTCTCTGCAATCTCTAACACAGTAAAAAATCATCTGTATGTATCCGCTGGCTTAGTTTTCTTCTTAGTTTTTTCTTCTACTTCAGAAGCTCCAGTTCAGGAGGTTTTGATAACCATTGGAGCTGAAATAAAAACAGCATCATGAGCTTGTTCCTGGAAGCTGTGGTAGAATGGGAGAAAGAAACCAGTTCTTTCCTTTTCAGTAGGAGTGAACTGCTGTATCAGCTCTCCACATCTCTCCATTATACCCTCGGGACATTGATGAGAAAGTTGAGCTGCAATTTAAAAACTCTTTGCCAAAGAAAATGATCTGGTTCCCTTTTCTGACTTCTGTGGCTTCCCCTCCTCTCTTGCACCAGCTCCACCTAGTCTTCAGCCCCTCGGTGAGTCAGATACACTCAATAACCCAGGAGAAAAGCAGTCCTGTTTTAATTTGGCTTTGCCAGGCTGGCTGTCTCTGCTAGTTCTCTGAACTCAGTCAGCTCCCTGGCAGGTCAGACAAGCCCCACAGCTAACACAGCAAGAATATGGGGTGAGGAAACCAGGACTTGACAATGAGCTGAGCCCATTTGTGAAGCCAGGCTTTGAGTTAAAGTCACTAATGTATTTCAGGACAGATCTTTGGCCACAGTACCATAAAGCAATGGGAAATAAATCCACAGTGTTGATAGACGTTCCCTCAGAGCAGGTGGAATTGCCGCCTGGACATAAGTTACACCCATAAAGCATATTCTAGGCCAAGGTGAGCAAGCCCGTGCTGGGAGAGATTCAAATGAGACCAACACATAGCCGTGATGCAGCTAGAATATCCCAAAAGTTCCTGGTAAGCGGAATGTCACTCGGAGCTCCTAGAACAAATGAGTGTGACTGAAGTGTCATGCCAGTGCTCTGACTGCCATTACATTTTGTGCATAGGCGAGTAAATCTGACTTGGAGCTGCCTCAGGCTTGTCTGGGAACTTGGAAGCTGGGAAAGCGGCTTAGAAATACCTTCATACCACCTTTCCCTGCATTATCTAGATCTTGCATTCAGGTACCTGCTTAGCCCTTTATGCATATATTATTTAAATATAGTTTTTTAAAAAAAGAAGAAAAAGGACATTTAAGTTGTCTTGTGTAGGTTATTTGTCTCTAATAGCACTCTAACATTCTCAGAGTAACAGAAAGCTATGTTGTGAATTGAAATGCATCTGATTATACTTACATTAATGTAAATCAAGAGTAAATCTGTCAAAGCTAGAAAATTGACTGTATGCTTAGCTTAGACCCAGTTATACACTGTTACCTGCAAACACACCTTTGCATTCAGTGTGGAAATGCTACAAAAGTAACTGCCACTTAAACAGCCTGAACATGCACATCACCTGGCAAGGGAAAAGTGATTATATAACCCGTCTACTCAAACCTTTTCTCACAGATAGGAGTGCCATTAGAAAAGATGGATCACACCAATCTAGCTAAACAGGTCAGTCCCTTTTGCACCTGCCATGAACTACTTCCCCTTCCTGAGACTAACTAGCTCAACTACACTGGCAGATAAATAATGCAAGTGACATTTTTTTTCTTTGAGTTTATATTACGTATATATTATATATAGTTATATTATGTATTGATAGTTATTTTATAAACACATTAGACAGTTTTTTAAGGCTTTTCACTGCTACCATTTTTCCTAGGGGTTAAATCTCCCTACTACAGAGCCAAGCTCTTTACTATTATCAGACTGTGTCTATACCTCTGGGTATAAATTATAATTAAATGCTGGTTGGTTCTCTTGTAATAATCTTATGTTTATAGTCCAACATGAACTGACTGGTAGTAAGTACCTATTTAAAATTTAGAACTTTCCCACTTTCAGAATATAAAACTGCCATTCTCAGTCCTGGCTAGTTATAAGCAACTGAATGTAGGGCTTTACAACAGAAACGTTCAGCATTAAAGCAGCTAGCATTATGGAAGCCCAGCACTTCTTAATATTAGACACTGTTTTCAGATGCTCCTAGTCTTCAAAACTGTAATATTTTCAATTTATTTTTTATTTACTAAGGCGTTCCTTAGAATACAAGCAAACCTTTGGAAATGTTTTGAGATTCTTTCTACAAAGCAGCTAAGACCCCACTTTTTGGCACACAGACTTGGTGTTTTGCATGGATATGCTTTTGCAGTGCTACTAAATTTTTCCCAATTTGATCAAGTTACAAATATTTGGAAAAATCAGGGCTTCATCATTCTGAACAATATGTTGTATATTTCAATGGTAAAGCTCACTAAATTTTTGTTCTCACTGAGCATGCTCTCAGCCTTGATCAAAGTGGGTCAGTGCTTCAAAGAACAAGTAAGAAGCTAGCAGTAGTACTGTAGTAAAAGGCTACAGTGATCAAAAAAATCAGAAACACATTCTGTGTTCCTGTTAGGAAAGGCTGAGAGAACTGGGACTGTTCAGAGAAGTCTCAAGAGGGACCTTATTAATGTATGCAAATACCTGAGAGGAGGGTGCAGAGAAGATGCAGCCAGGCTCTTTTCAGTGGTGCCCAGGGACAGGGTAAGAGGCAACGGGCACAAACTGAAAAACAGGAGGACCCATCTGAACTCCAGGAAACAGTTCTTTACTGTGAGGATGGCCAGGCACTGATACATGCTGTCCAGAGAGGCTGTGGAGTCTCCCTCCTTGAGATATTCAAAAGCCATCCGGGCATGGTGCTGAGCAGCCTGCTCTGGGTGTCCCTGCTTGAGCAAGGGAGTTGGACCAGATGACCTCCAGAGGTCCCTTACAACCTAAAACATGTGATTCTATGATTCTTTAATAGCAGTTGTACAGTATATTGGCTTCAAAGTGAAGGTAAAAGATGACTATTTCTCCAGTAGCCTAACCTTGCCTCCTCTCTTAGCATTGACTGGCACTGGCAGATGTCCTCTAGTTCAGAGGCATGGCTAAAAGCAAAATGACAATGAGTATGCTGAGAGCAGGGCTTTAGGAGTAGAAGTGAAACTATTGCAGAACTGGGAAAGGTGAACTCAGTGATGTGAAAGAGCAAGTGGTCTGCAAGCTACATTATTAGTTTATGGACAGACTTGGGGAAATAAATGCTGGCTTGGTCTTGATTCCTTCTCACCCCACATTATGGAGACAGATACCAAAGAGATTTGTTGGAAAACCATGAGGAATCCATTTCAGAGCTCCTCTTAGCACAAGGATCATTCCATTCTTTGTATCTTCTGTTTGGTCAAAAGCTGGGAAAACTCCAATATCTTTTGTGCCATCCAACCCACAGCTATAGTAGTCTATCTGTGAGGAGATACATGGGGGAGATCCACTCAGGAGGAAGGATACAGCAGAAACCTGTAGTGTAACACTGGCATAGCTCCCTCACTCACAGTAAGCAGTTCCTGGTATGCATTTCCAGTGGGGGGGTGCAGGGAGAACAAGCTAGGAGTCAGTTTCACCTTGAAACTGTACTTATAGCTATTCCTTTATTTTAACTTGTACATTTTTGTTTGTGCTTCTAGCATTTAAGCTACAGAATCTAATGGCATATAAGCATATACATGTTTATGCCTTATGAATCATGACATTTAATTTTCTTCATCAACATTAGTAGGTGTTTGTTTATAATAACGGGCCAGAGCTTATCTCATGCTAGACAAATTTCGTATTACAGAATGATTGCTGAGCTTGTGAAGGTGTGCTCATTTGCATTTAATTCTTTTTTGAAACAGTGAAATTCTGCCACCCTCTGGACAGCAACTAAACTAAGATATTTAGTAAGCCTCAAAAGTAAAAAAACAAAACAAAAAAAACAAAAAACTCACTGTTGCTGATGAACATTCATTGCTTTTTAAGCACATATTTAAATTAATTACTAGGCTGAATGAAAAATAGCAGTTATTATTAAACCAAAGACAAAACAATTATTTTAAGTACTGAATAATCTACTTACTAATAGCATTAATCAAAAAACACACTTTAAAGTGTTCCATTATTAACCTTTTCTAGCAGTCACTTCATTGTTCACTGTTGTATTTCTAAAGATCTGCTACCAAAATATATCTTTCATCATGCCAACAGGTATTTCCTCAGACCAGAGCATTCTGAGATTAAGCCAAAAGCAAAAACATATAAAATTAGAGTTCAGTGGGAAAAAGAAGGCTAAGGAGAGTTTGTATCATGACTGATCAAAGTAGCTTTAAAAGCTATCCATGGGAAAGTATGTTTCTTGCATTCACATGGCATACAGCTAGTATGCCTGCTAGTATTACTGCTAGTAATATTGCTAGTCAATACATTCATATGATCATTTGAAACAGTAAATATCTGGGCATTCAAAGTTTCAAATTTTGCTTCCAGGATTAGTGGGAGGAAGGATAGCTGCTGCATGTGTGTTGTACAGTACCTCGTTTTGGCTACGGAGCCTAGCCGCTGCTGTTCTTGGATGAGTTCAGCCAGCTGTTTTTGCAGAGACATATCTTTACCATGTACTTGTTTAATAAACGGGTGCTCCAAAAGGTGGGTGACTGAAGGACGCTTTTCAAAATCCTTGATAAGACACCTGTGACAGAGAAATAGCAGTCTTACGCAATGATGATATTTCATTACAGCGTGATTTGAGCTGGCTTACTGTGTAGTTGTTATAGTAGTTTCCTTTTCCACAAATTTGAGTTCCTTAGTATGCAAACAGACTTCTCCTATATATTGGAATAAATCTGACATAAAATACTTAAAGTGAATTCACCCTACAACTATACCAGTATAAAGGTTATGAATTTTACCTTATTTCAATCTTTTTTTAAAAACGGTAACTAGCTTACTATGAAAAAAATGTCATTGCATCTTGTTAGTATTGTACAGTTAATATATACTAAACATAACCTAAGATAAATAGACAATATTTCATGCACTTCAATTTTCTACCTAGTCTCCAATGACAGTTATAATAAAGAACCGCAGGACATCGCCTAATGAAAACCACAACTGAAACTTGCGATACAACACCAGTCAGAACAATTTGATATAAAGATTTGTTCTGTGTTTAAAATGAATGTTTCAGATAGAGCTTCTATACCACGATGGTAAGTGTTAGCATAAGAATCATAGAAAATTCTGTAAACCCTTTTATTTCAGACTGGAAAAGAAATGAATGAGTCAGATTTAAATGCTAGCCAGAGTTTCAAAGTTCTCTTTGGGATAGAAACAGGTGATCAAATAATGAGTAAAGAGATGCATCCTATTAGATTAGCATGAAGTTTCATATTAATTTATATAATAAGAATTTAAAATTGAGGACGCCATGATTAAAGTAAAATTCTCTTCTGTACAATAAAGCTGAAATAATACTGCTCAAACAGCAGAATGATCTAACAGGATCAGATTGCTTTAAGGTACCCTCTAATTCCTCTTTACATTACAGTATTCTGTTTCTTTTGCTCAAATAAAAACAATGATAATAATCAAGCATGGGAGAAAAGCTGCAATTCAACATACGTCTCCCTCCCAGCAACTAATATTTCAGTGAATCATAGCCCAAGATGAGGTTATTTGATGAGACATATTCATGCTATATACTTCACAATTACATTTCATATTTGCTACTATTAACTGACACATCTAAAGTACTTCCTTATCAGGGCCAAATATCTCAAACAAAAATTATCTTTTTACCGAAAAATTCATTGAAACTTTAATGCCTTTTAGAATAACAGATATTCTAGCAGTATCAATACAAAACTTATATATATATATATATATAAAATATCATACACATTAACTGATTTCAAATATTATCAAGCACTTTAGCAAACAAATAAAGTTTAGCCTCACCTCAAATACTTTACTGAAGCCTAAAGTCTGGTCTTAAAATGATCCTGCAATGTCTTTGGACATAACTTTAGTACTTTAGGTTCCTGAAAACCATTTTCTCAGCCTCTTCTTGCTACATCTAGTCCAGAAAAGACAGTCTGTAAAATCTGCTGTCAGTTTAACTGTTTTGGTGAGTTTCGCAATTGGTTAGAACTGAAGCCTCCCAATAGAAGACTAAACTAACAGAACGTGCTTTATCTCCATCCCTCTGAGTGCAAGGCTATAAATACCACTCCTGTCCTCCCATGAAGAGAGATCCATCATTAGCCTTTAACAGGTTCATGTCCCCCCCAGCCCTCACACATACTTTTCTTGCTGTCATCCATGGTCTTTAAAAGTCAATACACCCACACAGACAATACAGTCCGTGCCAATCCTGGTTAAATTTATGTGTTTCCTGAGAAAAAGGAAAAAAGCATTTGAAAAGAAAGATACCATTAATCAAGACAGGCAATGGAAAAAAATACAAAACCATACAAAAATCATGGATTGATGACAAGTGTCTGAAGTGGGTATGTCATTCTGAAAAGCTCATGCACTCGTGATTTTTACCATTCTAACAGTAACTACAAATTCTTTTCGTTGATACTACATTATTAATATATAAATACTCCTGTTTCATTTGAATATATCTGGAGCATTACAGTGAAGATACAGCAGCAGTTACTTTTTAGACAGTTGAAAGTTGAGTTTAAATGGAATCTCTTCAAGAAATTACAGATTTCCACATAGAACACCTTGAGAGTACAAAAAACTTCTACCCTGTGGTATGCATTTATTACAACAAATTTTGCTCTGAGCTCAGGACCAATACACCCCCAAAGATACCCTATGGACAAGATCCAGAAGTTGCAAGAGAATTTCTTCCCATACAGATGGTTCCTACATGAATTATCCAGATGTCCAGGATACTGCATTTACTGAGGAAGTCTGAAAAGATGAGAAGGGAAACACTTTAGAGAAAGAAGTTCTTAGCTCCTCCATTATGTGCCTGAAACACTAGCTGTTTGGGTCTTGCATGTGTTTGAATGAGCATAGGTAAGTTCTGTCAGAGAGAGGGTCTTGAAAACTACCTGAGGATTACCTTTGTTTCTGCTGCATGCTCTTGCTGTTCCCCTGCTGACTAGTCACTTTGCATGCAAGCTGCTCTTCTGCTTTGCAACTCTTTAAGTGTATATACAGTTTCATCTATAGTTTCATCTATATTGCAGCATTTCATTTCATGTGAAGTAGGATATTTTTGCAATCTCTGTTCGTTTAGAACAGAGATTTTGTTCACTTGGAACAAAAGTGAAGCCTCATGAATTCATAAGACAACTAAGCTAGTAACACACAAGACACAATTGCAATTCTGTGATCCAAGTCTCCGTTCCAAGCTCAGACAGCTTACTGAATATACTCTCAGATGGACAGCAAGATGTCACAACAAAGCAAAGAACTAGTAACTAACAGCTAACAAGTCGTGGGCCACCACTTATGTGCTAGTGAAAAAGGTGTCAGGCTGCCAGTATCACTGCAGAAGTTGAGTAAGGTATCTACACTGGAAGCAGTGTTGACACTATAGAAAACATCGATGCATTTACAATGTTAGGGCCTGCAGGGAGGTGAGCATTACAGTGCTTTCTACTGTGCCTGCATCCACAGTTGCCATAACTGATCAGTACATTCAATCAGGAAATATAGTCCACATCAAGCACAGAAAAAAGAAATCAAGAAGTAATATATACCTTTGAAATCTCATGACATTAACATTTAAGAGGAAGAGTACAGTTTATAAGGTCACTCACTAGAAAGTATTCCTATTCAGTGTGGCCAACAGAAATCAAAGTGAGCATTGTGCATGTGCAAGTAAATATTAAGAAATCATGTCACTGTAGGATTTGCTTCTGAGGAAAGGAGAAAACCAAAGTATCTTCAGATGCTCATCTGAGCATTCATTTAAGACCAATTTGGACAGTTAGCTTAGGCACTGTCAAACATCAACCACACAATTACATACCAAACTAACAAATGTGGTGCACCTGCAATTTAATCCAATTTGTTTGACCCATGGAAATTATACATAAAAAAAAAACTTAAGTGGTGAGACTGCCTCCCGCACAGCAAAGTGACTAGAAAATTTACTACAAGATGAGTTTCTCATAAGGTACAATGAAAATATGATCATACTTGGTCTGCAATTTTTTGGATCTAAAATAACTCTAAGAATAAGTATGCAGAGATTGGAAAAGAAACAAACACTGTACATGTTGGCCTTGATGAAAGTCAGTCCATTACCTAATTTGAAATTCTACTATCTTCCATCATGCTTTCTTAGCTGAAAATTAATTCTCAGAATTCATTAGTGTCACTACATTAAACATAGGTTGCAGCCATTTGCTGCAATCTCACAGCCAGGCTCCTAAGCACCACTTCCATTCTGCCACAGTTGCAGGCAAAGATGAAGCATTTATTAGCAAAGGATAAGAGCAGCCTCCTGTACACACAGGCCCGTCTGAGGCAGCCTGTAAAAATTCACTGGCTGCTTGCACTTGGATGATAACATTGTTGGAACTGCTGTATCTCACCAATGTAAACTGCCATTTTGCAAGTGGCAGATCAGATGACTGAAAAGGGGAGCTATTTTATCAGCATTCATGAGCTAATATTTAGTAATGAATAAATGGAAAGAAATAGATTTCTTAAGAACTGCAGTGGTGGTCTAAATCTCCTGTGTGTTCAGAAACAGAAAACAGTTACTAATGTCCTTCAATATTGCAGGCAAAACTAACCAGAGCAGCAGCATTTTCTTTTTTTTTTTCCAGAAATACTTCTTCATTAAATAATGATTTCTTTCACCATAAATACTTTCTTTAAAAATAAAGCAAGCAGCTACAACTCTTACAGATTAGTTAAATTATAATTTCTCTCTAGTACATTTTTTCTTTAATTTTTAATTTTTAAAAATGTTGCATTTTCGGATGATTTCTCAGTTGCTAGCAGGAGATTGGAACTTGTTTTGTCTCATAAACCAAAGAACCAACCAGGCATCTAGTCACTGTTTATCATCTATGTGCACAGACGGTGAACAGGTCATTATTTGGAAAAAATTATGACTGTGTATCAGATTCTATATTAGACTTGAGGAATCCACAGCCTCTGGACAAGAGAAACTCCCCACTCTGTTCAACAAATGGTTAGATGATCTCCCCATTTGCATAGGTCATGTTATTATTCCTTGAGCTTTATTAATATGCTTGGTTTTGCTACCTGTTGTATGTAGTCTTCCTCTAGAGAAAATCAATAGACATAAACACTTTATATCTGAACAATGATGCCTAGCACCTTAGGACCTCTGCCCCCAGTTATGGGGATGTTAACCAATGGCACGTTGCTCTCATGAAGCATGTTCTTACCCGTGTACCTGACAAACACCATTCCCCAGTACTATTTATCAGATTTTGTATTTGTCATGAACTCTAATGCCCTAAATTATTTAGTTTCATAAGGATGAGCATTTAGGAAAACTGTAGCATCCATTCATCGATATGATGGTGCATTATACCCCAAACTAGTCTCTTTTGACATGCTTAATCCTTTCTAGGAAAAAGAAACCAAAACCTCAGCATCTTTTTTTTTTTTTAATCTTTATTGCACTCATAAGAACTTTTCTGATCAAACCAGTAATACCCTGAACAAAAGTCAACGCTTTTAAGGGAACAGTAAAGATCAAGAAAAAAAAAATCTCTGAGATTGCTTTTAGCTGGCTAAACTACCCCATTCCTATCCAGCACTCTGATGGTTCCTCCTACTTCTGTGCTACATGTAGCTGTGGCAGACGCTGATCAGACACATACAGGAGAGAGGTGGAGGAGAAAAGTCATCTCATGAATGACATTTGTAATGCTGCAGGGACCTGCCTGCTTCCCCAAAGCCTCCCTGCTTCCCAACCCCAGGCCTGACCCTCCCCCACTGCTGCAGGTCACTCATTTGCAAAAATGAAGTAAAAAGCTGCGACAGTTCTGCCAACTGCATTTCTGTTTTCAGTCCCAATTCAATGGGACATACAGGATACAAATAACCTTATCTTCAGAACTATATATAGCTGCCCCTTTGGAAAAAGGGAATGCTGCCACTGAAGATAGGTTAAATAGGTCTCCTGTCTTGAACCAGCATACCATGATAAATAACAAGTATTTTACTGTTCCTTCTGCTACAATCAGATATCGGAATGAAAGACTGAATTTATGACAAAGTAGTCAATTATCACATGCATAATATAAATTCTGATGCTCAGAACACATTTATATCTTTATTGATCTGCCTTTTGGTAGCAAATGCCATAAATAACTAACCTTACCTAACAATGAGAGAAATACTCTCATACTGAAATGTCACCAGCATTTGTTTTCTAAATAAATCTTCTTTATGTTTCACTTTTAACATTAGACACCACATAGTGTAATTGAGAAGATACACTTGAAACCTAAGAAATGTTCATTCACTGAAATTGTAAAATGAAGTGTAGCAAATAGCTTTCCCTTTTCTACAGGTTCAAATATTACAACAGGTTTCCCACCCTCCTTTGGGTTGTGTAGACATGGTAGTTTGCTCTAGCTCATATAGGTGGCTTAGAGAACAAACAAGGGAAATTGTGGAGTGGCCCCCCTCAGCTCTTGGTCAGACTTTGCTCTTGTTGAAACCCTTAGAATTTCACCAAAGACACCAGAAATTCCGCCACTAATTCTAGCAAGCATCTCAAAACTAATCAAATGCATTTCATACATGTAAATCCATATTGTACAGTGAAATCACTTTTTTTCCTATCCTTTTACCTGGAATGGGTCTGCTCTATTTCTTTGGCCTGTACTTGCAGACCTGAGAGCACAAAAAGCTTTTAGAACCTTTTATAATTGAAGCTTTTTATTATAAACAATATGCTTTGCAGTTGTATCAAGCATTCTCCCTTAGGTCTTATAACCCTTTGTAGTGACAGCGTGAAGTTGATTTGAGGCAGCTGAAGCACAGAAAAGGTAGGAGATATGGAAAGCATACTCAGATGCTGACAGCATATTTCTTCTACATTTTATGTCATAGCTGGAAGGAAGAAAAGAACAGAGAGATCTTTTCCTTCCTTTAGTGTTTAGTGCACTCTTTCCTAGTAAAAAAGGAGAGACGCTAAAAGGGCAATTGTAGATCCACTATGCCAATGACAGAGTGGTTGGGAAAAGTCTCTCACACACCATTAAACAGACTGTTTAATGCCCACCACTGTGAAACTCCAAATACAGTCACACTGACATCTCCATACAAGCTAACAAACACCTGGGCAGATGAGACCAGGTTAGTTCTACTAGCTGAAAGTCCACAGGCAACAGCAACTTTCTTCCCATCACTGTGTGCCTGATCTGTCCTGTATGCCACGGCCCACAAGAGAACACACCTGTGCTCCCTGGAGCCTGCCTTAATCTACCTAGCAGTATGTTGGACTGCTCCATTCCCAGGTCTGATGTTGATTATTGGGTGACTTTGAGCAAGACAACTTTTTCTCCAGTTGTGAAACCTGGGATTAAACTCACGTCTTCATGCTGCAAGTCTGGCTGACAGGAAGGAGGCATTATTACGCTACTGATGCTTAATCAGTCCAATGCAAAGGTACTCTTGTCAGTCAGAAATTGTGCTTTTTCTTTCCTGAGTCAAATTTTTACTGCTTATACTTCCATACTTCTGCCTTTCATATCATCACAAATGCATTGCAAACAAAACTGGATCACCTAGAACATATGTTAAACCCTTTCTTTGACAACTAGAATAATTTAACTGGAAGAGGTCTTGAGTCCTCCCCTAAAACAAACTACTACAAATTCAGCACAGACATATTCCACTTCTCTTCCTCACTAGAATCTGTCAAGAAGTAAAACTGGAACAGTTCAGGTTTAAATACGGGCTAACAGGCAACTTCAGAAAGGAGTATGGTAGAAAGTATCAGTCAGAGGCAAAAAGAAAGGACAACATTGTTTTTTCCAGGATCATAGACCAATGGCAACACAAGAGTGGCTGGAAATCCAGCTTCTACCAAAAAGTGGACAGAAGCTTAGAGATTGTGGCAAGAATGTACCGGATGTGAGCACAGTCCTTACAGAAATACAAGACAAAAGGCTGATGGATTAGACTAAATGCAGATTCTCTGAGATGCCACTAATTTATAAAACACAAGTGGGATTCTGGCACTCAATGACAACATGAGCTCAAAGAACAGAGTAAGAAAACTGCCTCTCAGGCAACTACTTCACATGTTGTCTTTTATACTATAATCTTAAATGCAGCATACTATTCCTAAAATCGCTAATGTTCCCCAACTAGACTTGCCACTTCAGCATAGATACTTATCTTTCTTACTACAATATCCTTAGGAAGTAAACTGTTGGTGTTTACGATTGGGAATAGCAAACCAATGAACCCACAAACCAAAGAGAAGAATGACTACTTATCTCTAATGGTAAGGAACTCAACAGGCTACTTTACTGAGTGAAACATCCTGATACTATGACATTTCTATAATTTAGCATGATATATTACAGGGTCAGTGCTTCAAACTTCCATGGGAGTTTCTCACCTCTATGCAAAATTGCAACTTTTTACTAAAACTGCTCATTAGAAAGCTAGAGATAATTATATCTATCATATATGCCCATTCATCTGTATAAAAATGTCTCGCGCAATACTCAAAAGTGTTGGAGGTCTTTTGTCAGGTATTACAATTTAGCATTTCAAATTCATCTCTTGATGGATTCTCAAACTCTACAGCTACGAATAAAATGGAAAAAGTTACAGATTTCCTGGTAACCTTGCACATCACAATCTGCATCTTTCTGTCATTTACAAACCCCTTAGTTTTTCTAGACACTATGAAATCAGTGAGTTATGTCAACTGCATATCGTGTACTCAGTGACAGAAACAGTGAAATGGTCTTTAAGTAATATGAACAGAATGTCGTTAAACAACTGTTTGGATTGTGAAAAAAAAGGTGATATGCATTCAGAGAAGTTATACAACCTGTATAATCTGTATGATCTATTAATTGAATTACTCTGATGTAGTCTCAACAATATGAAATTCAGTTTGTGAGGCTGTTTAATAATGAGTGAAAAAAAAAAAGTTTATTGAGACTGAAAATTAAATTGGTATTGTATTTGCAATGTCATTGCTGAAGTAAATGTTATGTTCTGATGACAAATGTGACCATAAATTCTGGAAGTTCATATTTTGACTTTACTACCTAAATTTCTTAATTCTTTACGTTCCTCCAGTTCATGAAAGACTAATTAATTTAAAGAACCATAATAGCTACTCATTGGTTAAATAAATTTAAAAGCAGAATGTCTGTCCCTGGAGATACCATTGCTCATTTTAATTAAGATTACCATTTGGTGATGTAATGTAAATAAAGGTTATCGTGTCCTTCTGCTCCAAGAGATCTATCCCTAGAGATCGGTCAAGACTTAAACTGCCAAGAAAATTATTTGCGGCATACAAGCTAATTTTACTGTATGTGTTGTTTGTTTAATTTTAACATACAGTCTACATTGTTTTATGAATGAATTCTGAAGCACTCTATGTCTAAAATGTGTTAGACAAATTTTTATCTTGAGAGAGCAATAACATCTGTGCTGTAGCAATCAAAAAATTAGCTTCACAAACATAGGCAAACAGTGAACTCGTCAAAACTGGTATTTATTTGAACATAGAAATGAACACAGGTATAAGTCTATCATTTTTAGGAGCCAATCCTCCAACAACTGATGCAGTTGTTTACATGGCCTTATAGGAATGATAATCCCTATTGATATGTAGTTAAAAATAAACAGATAATTAATTCTTTCTCACATTATGAGCGGAGCAGCCAAGCTCTTCGTGGACAACTACAGTAGCACAGATAAAGAGGCATACCTAAAAACTTTACTGACCCATTTAAAAGTAATTATGTGCTGCATGTATCTCAGTAGATACCGAATATAAAATTAGACTGCTGCCAAAGATCACTTGGCTGAAGTTGTATCTTCTTGATTTTTTAAAACAAAATATCTATCTTGATTAGCTGTATCATTGTGAAAACCCCTTGAGGATATTACAGTCTTTATCTCAAGTCAAGGTCAAAAATACTGGAAATAGAAAAATAAATTCACCAAGCTATGAACCACCTTGGCCTGTTCTCCATTCAGACTTTGTAAATACGTATCTGACACAAACATGCTGCTGCAATATTGTCTGTCTTGGAGCAGTAGAGTTCAAGCACAAAATACAGACTTTACTTTTGAAAAAAATAATATATTATTTTAACAATTTAAAGAGCTACCCACAAAAATATATTGAAACTTCCAGCTCAGGCATGTTGCAAATCACTATAACATGAGAGAACATTTATAACAAAAATGTGTCTCGAAACAGTGAAAAGCATTCTGGCATTTCAAGGCATTACGATGGGGGGAAAAGGCTACAATGACCAGGTTTGGCAATTTTGACATAGATGAAATTATTGTGTCAACAGAACTGAAGTCAGAAGTGCGCTTAGCTACAGATGAACGCCTGTATTTTTCCAGTACACAGGTCTGGCCCACAGCTTGAACCAGATAAGCTTGTTATGCAAATGATGTTAGCCATCAGGAAGGAGATAGATAATAAAATTATTTTAAAGCTAACCACTCATCACAAGGGAGACAGAAACATCAAGCTAGGTCTTAACATATGGATAAAAGGCAGTATGGAATTTATACGATTGCTGCTTTTAATTTATCATAACTAAGCTGTCACAAAGGCAGGCATCATCAAATACAAAACTAATGCACATAAATGAGCCAATTATCAGTAATGGCTAAAAGGTTTGCAGTTGTATGATTCAATGTGTGTTTTTTTTTTTGTTTTTGTTTTGTTTTGTTTTTTTCTAGAAAATCCACTAGTGTAAATCCAAGCCCTCATAATGATATTTTGTAACCTCTGCTTCATAGCAACCTTAATAAGACATGCACAAGAATGAAGCAATGTCATGGAGAATTCCCTTTCAGCGTTCTCTTACAGGTCTCTGTAAGAACAGTAAATTTATTACAATTGTTGCATTTCTTCACGTTAACAGATTGCCTGCAAGTATGCTTCCTTACTTCGTTGTGTGCACTACTGTAAAAATTAAAAACAAGATCTGCAAACCCGCAGATGTTGCTGGTGAGAGGAAGTAATTAAGCAAAGTAATTAAAAATCAATCTGATTAAAAATATACAATTTGAAGATATCAAAAACCCAAAGGACAAGATTAAAACAAGTATAGTTATGAAGCACTAAAGTCTGATTTCTGATAAGAACAATGCATGCTGAACTAAAGGACTAAACAAATGACAAACTTCATTTTTTGTATTGTTCTCAAGCTCAGCAGAGACTTCTAAAAAGGAAGACCCTAAGAAAGAAACAAATGGATTCTGGTGCAGAGGCACAATGTTTCCGAGAAAGGAATGTAATCTTCGTACTTACCTGGCGCACTGACTCTCTAAAGCACAAATGGAACATAACCTCCTTGCACTAGAGTTCCCCAAAATACCGGGTACTGTCCATATGTACTGTAAAAAGAATGTTTCTCTATAATAGAAGGGAATTCATCCACCATGCAGTGACTTCTGTAGTTAACCACTGATTCCGCCACAGATTACAATGTTCACTGCTGAGTAGAAAAGGACAGGCATTATGGAGAAACAGAACTCAGGTCAACCTGCTTTAAAAGGATGTACTTCTACTACCTGCTCTTTAAGAGATCCTGAGTCACACTGCAGCAATGACAGTAATGGCCTTCCACTATATGCTATTAAAGTTTGCCCCACCTTGCTGCCTGATTTAAAGATCAGCATAGTAAATAAGAATATTTTTTTTTAATTTTTATTCACATTAATCTTTCTATTTTAACTTCTTCTAAAATGGGAAGACACTACTGCACAACTGACTGAAAAACTTACCAGGTATGGATATTGTAATCCTCCACAAGAAACTATATGTGCATTGAGATAGGACAGATTAAATGTGGAAACGTAGAGATTTCCAAACCTATCTTAAAAAGTCAATATTGGCCAGCAGTGTTCAAAGTATTTGGTTATCTGAACAGTGTGAACTTCCCAGAGTTTGATAATATTATCCCTCATGTTACACAGTTTAAGCTGTATTCGGTCACAATGAAATTCGGTCACAAACAAACCGCCAAAATCGCTTGTAGAAGTTGCTCTAAGATTTATGAATATAATGCTAACAGCTAGTAAAGTACAATTTCTTAGTTTCATTGTAAAAAGAAAAAGGCAAAACAAGAGCATATTTTAGTTCAATGTAGCATTCAGGTGACATGTTACACTTTTGGTACAACTCATGTTCATTTACATATTGAGTATACAACCTGCTGAATATTTGTAAGGTGGAAAAAGAAAACTATTGTCCATCTGGTCTTTATATTCTTATTTTAAATTGACCAGCAGTCATTTTCACTAATCCATTTTCTCTTTGACACAGAAGTCCACTACAAAACGATCAAGGCAATCAGGTATATTATAAACATGCCCCAGGTTTAACAAAAAGTCAAGAAGCGAATCAACTACAGAGTTAAGAGAAGCTGTGAAACAAATTACATGAGAAGATCAAACTGTGTTCTATAGCTCTCAAAAACTGAAGAACAGTTTAGAATCTATGAAAAGAAAACGAGTTAAAAAACGGCAAAAGTAACAACTCCATAAAATAAATTCTGCTTTCAGATTTAGACACACATAGGCATTGCTGAATAAACTAGTTTTAAAAGAAAATAAAACTCACTGTGAAATGAAATGATTGAATCCTCTGCACCATTTTTCAGGATGTAGCAAAGTAGGAGGAGGATTTCTGAAAAAAAAATAAAATAAAGTTTTGGGGGTTAAAATGGTAGTGTTTACCAGAATTTTCTCACAAATAGTCATCAGAGATGATACTGGTTCTACTAGGAATAAAATGATGGTGGAGAAAGTAATGCCCAAGTGGTCTACATGTCCTTCAGAGGCCTGTTGGTTTTTTCTTGCTGCTGCTTTTTCATTGACAGTTTTCCTCTTTTCATGTCCTTCTCCTTTTATGTCAATACCTTTGAAGTTGGCAGTCTGTAATGCTCACAGTGTGCTTCCCAGCATTTCCCTTTTAATTCACACTGACTCAGAAAAGATCAACTGAGACTGGAAGATTAACCTAGCCATCACAGCCTTTTAGCCCTTTACCCCAGATCACTGACTCTAACCATGACTTTTTAAGTATGGATATCATCAAAATAAGAACCACCAAGTTGTCAACAAACTGTAGGATTTTCAGTCCAGATTTCAACTGGTATTCAGTTTGGATGACTCAGGAGATAAAGTCTCCATGCTGTAAACTCTATTAAAAATAGATGTCATTATTTAAAATGACATTTAGCAGACAGTATTTTTATATTACATACTCTCTTCCACAGGAATTATCTTAAACTCTGATGGGTTCCATGTTACTTGATGTATTATTATTTTCCTTTCTGACCATTACAGTTAAATTACATAAACATACAGAGAAAGGCTTATAGATCAAGTTAAGTGGACCAAATTTCAGTGGGCCAACCTACAACAAGAAGTATTCATAAACTGCATATTGTACTATTACCTTCCAAAGTTTTTTTTCAGCAGATTAAGATTTATTAAGTATTGAAGTCCATTTAACTTCTTAAGATTAAACTTTTATTTTATAAAACCTTAATGATTTGTCCTTTGCTGCATTTGGCGGCTCAATACAAAGGATCACATACCACTGAATTGGCAAAAAAAAAAAATCACGTAACTTATTCGACAACAGAAACATTCACTAATAGTCTGGGTTATATAATGAATTGCTTCATTTATACCAGGGCCACATATGACAGCAACACACTGTTTGGAAACATCTCACAGAACAAAAAGGCAAAAAACATAAATACAACATAAATTAGAGTTGATCTGCATAGCGGTCTTGAATTTTTCACACATTGATTCAGAGTAGTTCCATTTAACAATTACTCTCAAACAAAACACTAAAAGAAAAAGAAAAAAGGAAAAGACCACGCGGCTTTGTTGTAGATGGATCATTTTTGTTCATCTGTATCTACTCAAAACAAATGCAGTCATCTAATTTCACTGCAGGCTGTCATGTTTTCCAGGATGAATATGTTATTACTCTTCTCTTTTCTTATAGAAGACTCAGGGAACACAATTTTCTTCTTGAAGTGAAGAAATCCAGAATGCTTGAGATGTGCATCACTTATCAGATTTATTATTAGAAAAAAAGATATGATTGGTTATTTTCAATTACAATAATGTTTCACTGCTCTCTTCCATTTACCAGGTTCATATATTCATACACATCACAGAATGCATGGCCGCGTATGAACATAAAAAAGCAAAAACAGCAAAGGATTTCAAGAGATACTCCAAGATAAAAACCTTGTATCGAAGAAAGGTAATCTTTAAAAACCTCTTTCTCTATAATGAAAGCGGTTATCAGTCCACACAACCTACATGCATAACCTCTGGAAAGAGCTTTAATAGACTCGCAGCTGGGGATAGCGCCAGCTATGTTATTAGTCTTTATTTTGCAGGAATAGCACTCTATCTGACAATTTGAGTTCTGGTAAGAGCAACTTTTTTATTGTACTGCATAGAAGTATACTGCATTTCTTTTTAGAATGATGCCAACATTTTGAATTTCACTGCAAAATAATTCATTTTTACAAAAGCTCAGGTACTGTTCATGAAATATGTAGTTTCGTCTTTCCTCTTCAGACTGTTCTTAAAGACCTTCCATGGTGGTAATGATGGTGCTTACAAAAAGCATACTGTTTGGAGGCACTATTAATCTTACAAGGAACTTCTTCAAGAAGGAAAAAAAGACACATGGGTACTTACATTAGTTGCAGGTGGTGTGATGGAAACAGGTGTGATTTCATCATAGAAGAACAGATGAGCAGAACAGACGTCATTCGGAAATACATTCAGTCATTGGCAGGTTAATGATTAATGAAGTAAGTCATGTTTTAACCACACAGAACATGCTTTGTCCAACGAATTACTAAGCTACTAAGCACTTGCTGGTAGCTACTGAATACTCTCTCAGAGGTGGCTGAGTATGCCATGTGCCAAATCATGAATTGTGGACACACATACACAACCAAGGAATCTGTAATTCTATAGATGTTTTCTTGAGCTCAATAACTTTGGTATTGTTGATAGAAGATGATACATTGTTCTTAATTCATTTGTAGTAAGATCATAAAATTAGTAGTCCTTTGTTCTTAAATCACTAAATTGATGCTTCAAGTACCCCATCGATAAAATTGGGCTAAATGGGTCCAGAACCTTAACTCTTTTAACATCTGTAAAGCACATTGTTGCCCTCTGGTGAAAGGCATTACCTAAATGCAAGGTACAAAATAGGCTCACCCTCTTCTGCTATTATGCCCATAAAGAATTTCCAGGAAGGGGCATAAGAGGGTCAGTTAAGCTTCCCCAACATCTCTTCACCTAACACAACACAAAGTGTGCTTCGTGATGATGGCAGAAAAATTCATCACTTCCATGGCACCTCCAGAGGTGATATCACTTAAACCCAACTTTTAGTCTAACACAAGATGCCAGATATGCAAGGGCAACTCGCTATCCAAGAATTTGTTTTGTTTGTTTTGTGAGCATATTAAGTCCTTTGCAGTTTGAAATTAATAATCCATTAAAACATCTGCAATTCATACCGCTTTAAAGAGAAAAGGTAAAACAACTCATACATTATCAGATGCTAAACCACAGAGAAACACAACACTTGCCTCACAACTTTGGCTTATCAAATTTCCAACTAAGGCCATTTGCGACTCCAGATTATATTAAACACAGCACATGCAGTTCTATGGCTTTTGTATCCTTGCATCAGCTGACATCACTGAATTTCAGCAACATCTGGCAGCTTCTACAGTACTCAGAACACATTCACAGAAAAACTGAAAGCTATACCTCTTGTTAACTTGCTGCCATAATTTACCATCTTCATATAAAATCAGAACACTGCATGCAACCTCTCAATCACCTTTGCCACATATACAACAAGCTGAAGGACAATATAGTCTTATTTTCTACTATAAGAGATGGAAATTAGGAGAAGTAGATATCTTATTGAAAAAAGCGAGTATAATTGGGCTTGCCTTTTGAAAATGTTCTCTTTAGAAGCAAGATGAGTAATCAACCATTTATTTCCCAACATTGTGTCTTTTATCCTTTCTTTCTATAATTCATAATTAGTCATAGAACTACATGCTCTATTTCCTTAGGCAGACGTATTGCTCTTGTGAGGAGCTGGTCACATACTCTCATATTCAGTGTCTTCCATGGTCATAGTGATCCTGTGTTTCAACGGGAGCTTTGCTTCAGTAAGGACTGCAGGATTCAGCCTGTATAAGAGCCCTCATGCAGAAGCAGTGTTCCTTAGAACATGACATTAGCAAGCCTATCAAACAAGAACTGCTGCTGAATTCTCAATGATACATGTACAGTTATGTGCTAGAAATAGTTTAGTATGTTGAGCTTTATGTGTTCCCCGTCATTCAGCCTGCCTCCAAACTCACAGCTGGTGAAACAAAATCAGTCATTTTACCACAATAAGGCCAATGATGCAGTTCAGTGAACACCATTCATCCTTTACAGTAAGATGTGAGCCTAATTACAGAACACAGATAATAGATTTTTATTGGGAAAAGGAAAATAAATATTTTCATCTTAACATACATCTATGAAAAAATAAATAAAATTGAAAACACATTTACTATTTTTTTAAATTACGTCAGTAAACTTAGCCACATAAGCCAAAACCAAGATAGGGCCTCCAACGACCAGATTGTATCATCAACCTACCACACTGTTTCTAATAAGAAATTAGCAGACGAACCTCCAACACCTGTCACCATGAACACACTCTGGCAGTCACAGCCCCATACATGCATGTTGCAATTTACTTATTTTTTAAGCATACTAAACCAGAGACAATAGTTCTGTTGACAGTTGCCTAGGTTTACAGGTAGACAGATTTTACATGAAATTAAACCATTTGTGCCTGTTTCCAAAAGCTAAGTGAAAAAGACAGAAAAAGCAGAAAGTTAACCATGTATATAATGAGATTTCCTTACAAAAGGTTACATAAAACAAATGGTTTGTATTTAAGTAAGTGAACGCTTGACATTAATTAGTACCTGACCAATTCTCAAATTCTCAAATTTTAAATCCTGTTCTGCAAAGCATCCCCACATTGGGTAACTCACTGAAAATAACAAAAGGATTCTCAACAAGATTCAGAGGATTTCCTGGTTTGCAGCCCATTCAAATCGGTAAGAGGTTTCCATTGATCTAACTGAATAATTCACATCCTAAACACTCCCCCATTCATCTGCCTCCTAGTAAAGGCTACTAAAGTTTGATTTACTTTCAGTATTATATTTCACCAAAGGTCACTCAGTAGAAAGCAGGGTACTGCCTTCAGCTCTGTAAGGCTAAGATAGAAACTGCAGAGTTTCCAAGCAGGAGTGGAGAATCAGCACAAAATCCTCCATGTATTTGGAGGCAGGCCTTTGAAATTACTTCTTCAAAAGGGGGTGGGGTGGGGAGGGGAACAGAGGAAAGGTATGCTCCTGCCAAATTCACTCTCCAGCCGCCTTGTCACTTGGAAATGATTCACTTCTACTTCGGAACAGTTTTTCCTTTTCCACTCTACTTCCATTTTCCCTGAAAGGACTGTTCTACTTATGTAAATATCTCATTCTAAACTGTTAAAGCACAACTTCAATTCTTATCTGCTAGAATATTAAAGGTGTATCTATTGAAATAATGTGGAAGTGCCTTAATTCTAACAAGGAGAGCAAGGATATGCTGCTTTAAACCAAGGTCAAAACCTACTATGGTAACGTAATCAAAATCTACCCAGGAAACAGTTAAGAGAGAGCAGAATACACTCCTGCCTCATTGCTGAAAGAAAAAAAAAGTTCTCCTTGCCCAAGTATTTTGCTGTCTTTTATTTACATAGTTATCTGATATTTCCCCCTTCACTGGAATGGATGTTCTGTTTGTTCCATAGGCTATAAATAGTGTTAAAGTCTGTAAAACAAATATATATTGAGTTGAATGTTAAATTGACAAATACAGATAAGAGACTGTAGGATCCTAATTACTAGAAAGGGTCTAAGTTAACAATCCACTTTTAAAACTTTTTTTTTTTAATAAAGGGTCCTGATCCAGTAAAATCTAAATTGAACACCTGCTTACATTCTTTCTTAGAAAAGAATGATGGCTCTGCATTTCGTGATGTATAAATCCACACTTGCCCTCTTTTGGTTGTGATTTTACATGACTATTTATTCTGATGCTGCTAAGTAAGCAAACTAGTGGATTAACAATGAACTACAGGTCTGGCTGTAAAACAAATATAAAACCATAAGTGAACAAAATATCAACTACCTCTTTAAAACACATTTAAATGAAGATTTATTCACAGGTCTCCAGCTTAGAGTATTTCATCAGCCAGCATAATAATGAGCAAAAATAAATGGTAAAAGATAGCCAGTTCCAGAATTATGCACAAACCTCCTTTTGATTTTCAAGATTCATTTTATGCATTGCCGAAAGAAAAGCACTTTAGGAAGAATATAAAGAGGCTGTCAAAAGAAATGTCCTAAGAAACCTTCTTCACACGAACAATCCTGTGTTCAAAATGGTAAATATAAAAGTCACCTTTAAAGTAATGAGTATGGAAATAAATAATGTGCTAAGCACATTAAATGATTTTGAATGTCAAATAACCACCTTCAGAAAATGCATTAAAAAATCTCTCTTTTTTTCCTTTTTTAAACTTTATACAGACAAAGAAAATGGATGAAAAAGTATTGTGAAGTGTTCTGCTTGGGAACATCTGGATTATCTTTGACTTTTTCCCTTGAACATTGCAATTCACAGGTCACTGGTTTCAGTCAGATTTGGCAGCTGCAAGGTTTCATTAGCCTTTTTCAGGACTTGACAAGGCATCATTTATTCCTGTCATTTACTCTTCAGTTTCCAGTTTCAGTTTCTGGTTTCACTGAGACAGAAACAAGTATTTTATTTCAGAAATATTTTTTGATGGAGGTGAACTCACACAGTTTTGCATTCCAGTGGTCAAGCTTTAAAACAGACAGCATAATTGAATTATAATTATGCTTTGTCATCTCATTTATTCACAGAAGTTTCAGAGAGCTAAAGAGGCACAAGCAAATTAACAGCAATTGAAACTGAGGAAGTAACAATAGAGATTTTTATTTATAATCAGTTCACATCTTAACTGCAATACAGTATTTTGCTTTTCTATTAAAACCATGCCTCTGTCAATTTGCAAAGCAAGAGAACTGACAGTTGTGAAAGAAATAAAGATGGGACAGTAATATTTCTGTGCCTGGCTGAAACGCGTATCGTGTTGTCTAGACACTAAAATTCTGTAGTTGGAACAGTAGGATACTGCAATTACACTGCATATTTGTAGAGTTGTCTTAGAAAATGAAGCATCTTAAAGTGAAAATTGCATAGGTAAATTTCTAAGGGCAAGTCCTCAACTGTACACGTTTCAAATCCCCATTGTACGGCAGCTAGCTGATGAGGCCTGAGTAGGCCACCAGCCTGAGGTCTCTGCCCAGTGGAGCAGGTCCACTCTCGGAAAGCTAAAATTTGGCTCAACAAGAGGAAGGCTGAGATGCTGCAAATTGTTTATTTAAGTGGAGGAAAAGGAACTTATATGACTAACATAAATAAAAGGTCTTTGATAATTTCAGACAAGCAGTTAATAAGAGATGACTGAGATACAGTTAACAGGAAAATGCAAGTGGAAAAAGCAAGAAACGGTCAGAAGAAATTGGGATACTGTTACAACAGAGAAGCAACATCATCCTCACCGAGGGTAATTTCACTCTGTCATTCCAGGGGCCAAAAAATACTAACCATAAGATTAATTTTCATCCCAAGAAGGCAGCTTCATTCAGGTACTGAACGAGGAATCAGAATATAAAATTTTCTGTTCCAACCACCTCTGCCAGTAAACTTCTATGATATACTGAGCAAAACTTTTTGCTACTTGTACTTCTTTAATTTCTTTATCGACTAATTTGGCTTTTATTTTCAAAGAGGAAGACACTTTCTTATCCTTCCATTTCTGAGAGAGAGATGAACCTTTTCTTAGTTGAGGCTCTATGGAAATACGAACAAACGCAACAATAACCTCATAAAAGAAGTTTATTACTATATGCTTGATATGGCTAGTACTGAACACGATATTCAATCATTATGGTTGATGAGAACAAGCACCTACACTCTGTATTTTCAACAGGAAACAAGGATTGCTCTTTATTCATACTTTTTATGACTCACACCTTACTCATTGCTTTCAGTTTAGTCTGGCTCATAGCATTTTAAGAACTGATATTATTCTGATACCCATACCAGTCTGGTTCAGAAATGAATACTTATAGAAGGAATACATTAGTTAATGGTGGCACATTTCCAATGAACCATTAGAATCTTTATCATGCCCCTTGTAAGAAATTCACTAAGTACTGAAGCATGAAGAATTGTACAAGACCTGTGAGAATACCTTTTTTATTTTTTTAACGAAATTCTCTTACCAGATAACACGCCTCCTGAGCATAAGGACTGTATGTGGATTGGAATTTGTTTCCTGTCCTATTCCTTCCAATAAGCTCGCTTTCAAAACATTTGAATTTTGGTCTCCCTTATAAAACATTGTATGACTCAGGAATCCCGGTAGATTACAACTGAAGTGAAAACTAATAAACACAGGTGACAAGCAAACCAAGATCACCAAAGGCAAAGAAAGAGTAGTCTCTCTCTCTCTCTCAAAAACAAAAAGCAAAACAAAACAAACAACCAAAAAAAAAACAAAACAAAACAAAAGCACCATCCCTAAACACTCTGAGGAGATCGAAGAGGACAGACTTGAGAAAGCAAGAAGTTTAGAGGAGAGATAATTAAAACATTTAAAGCAGCACAGTGATGAAACACTGTTGGAAGACAAGAAAGAGCTGACATAAATCATTCTGTATGGGTTAAGAGAACATTGGCATTTGACACAGGAGATGAAACAAGAAAATAGCCAAGGATGTAATCTAGGAAACAGAAGTACAATACAGACCTTTTAAAAATAAATGCATTGAAGACTGTTACTTTTGTGACTACTATGGAATGCAAACTACCGCATGATAGACTGCAATATCCTGGGAATGGGTAAAAACTCCAAAGTAACTGGTGGTGAAAGAATGGACAGGAGGAATACTTTAAGATAAAGAAACGGGTATGAGATAAGCACGTTGTTCAAACTGTGGAAGAAAAAATCAGGTGAAATTTGGGTGCCCTAAAAATCGTTAGATTTTTGCCTCCAACTTTAACTGGGAAAGGATTTAATCTTCTGTGAACATCAATAAAAAACATGGTGTAAACAATGTAAAGAATGCAATAGCAATAATTGTTTTGGATACAAACGTGTTTTAGCTGTCTTTTTCTATAGTAAATATTAACACACTGAACAAGAATCCAAATTACAGCACGGTTTTACCTTTAAAATGTTAAAAAACATCAGGTACTTATGTTCCAAATAAAGTCAGCTGTGATCTACAATCAAACACTCTTATTTCTTCAATAAATATGTGGGGAAAAAAATGCATGTGTCCTTTTAGACACCTAACAACAATTAAACTATACATAGTCATGTCTTCCCCACTTTTTTCTGGAGTGCAGAGTTCTGACAGATTTAGTGAGATCCTCCAAACTGAAGAAGTTAGATATGCTTCAAAGAGAGCTCTCACAAAGAGCATTACTGCATATTTGATTTGAGTGAGCACTAACTGCATCTGAGGAGTCTTTTAAAAAGTCATCATAGGTTCTGCAAGGCTTGAATATCCAATGCAAGAATCCAGTGGGGGGAGGGTTGTTTGTTTGTTTTATTTTTTATTTAAAGCCAACTTTAAAATAAATGAGCTGAGAAGTAAAATATTTTTATAATAATAAAAATACGGGAAACAATATAGAACACAAACCTTGCTTCTTTCCTAAATTTCCTCTCAGTAATCAATTATGAAGAACCAAGAGGCGATTATATATGTTGTCATGACATGAGCATTCAAATAGAAACAAAACAAAACACGCGTATCATGACTAAACAGAGAAGAAAATTACACTTTCACCAAGTCAGATCTCTGTTTTTGTTCCAGCGTAGGATGTTTAGCGTTCTTTTGGTTTCCCTAGACAGTTCAAGCAGATGCTGCCTGAAGAAGTCTGACACATTTGCATGCTAGCAGCAGACCATGGTTCATCAACTTGCCCAATAAAGCTATCTTCTTGTAATTCAGCACATTCTCACCCAGCGCTTGGTCTATTATGTGAATAGTCTGGTAAAAGGGAATCTGATTAACCTATACTGTGAATGAAGAAACCTAGAAGCAGCATTTTGGATAATTTAACCAAACTAAACTGCATAAAGTCAAACCATTTTAGTCAGCCAGGTAGAAAGGTGAAAGCTGTTACAACTATTTTTTCCTAATATTCTTAGAGACTGCTGCTGAACACCAAAACACTTGACACTAACTCTCTCAAGAAGAGAGATGCTCCTGCCCTCACTAGGTTACAAAAGCACCATCTGCACAGGAAAAACAAAAACAAAAACTTATGCACTCCCTTACCAAAAACACAATACTTGCTTTCAACCAGGCTCCCCCCTGCTCTCACAGACGTGTCTTGTTCTCCCCTTTGCCGTGTGTCTGATTTTCCAACCATAGTCTGAGACTTTCTTCTCCTACAATCATACTGCAGAAGACAACACCGTGTGTCCTCCTTTCAAAAAATGTTTCATATAGTACTGGAGCTAGGCCATCAGGCAAGCCCCAAAATAATCAGTTCTCTCGTACGTGCATCACTAACACTTCTGATCCTGTTTTAAGCAGCTATACTTACACAGACTCCCAGTTCCAAGCCTGGAATAGACCACCACCACCATCTCATACTTGACTTATTTTGTTCATCAGGGTATGCGTGCCTGCTAAAATACTGCTCCCATAAATAAAGTGATGTATTTTCTGTTTAAATTTTTCTAAATACAGCTTTCGGTCATTGGATTTCATCATCCACTTGCCAAGCAGATTGAACTGCCAACCTTAAATACCTCTATCCTAGAGAAAACCAGAGCTATGCTCAAATTGCTTCTAACTTTCTCTTGGATATGTTATAAAAATACTGACACACTTTTTCAATATAAGAGTAGTTCTCATTAAAAATAATCACAATTTTCCTGGAAAACTCACTTGGTTTTGATCAGTTTTACCAGCTTCTTTTCCTGTCTTCTCAGCTAATTTTATTTTTTATCTTTTGCATGCCCTCAATTTTATTTTATTTTGGTTACCAACAACCAGAACAATTAGTCCAATTATTGTCTCATTCAGACTTGATAAAGAAGTGAAGTATTTATCTTCTATCTGTTTACTACCCAAATTTCCACTTATAGACCTGCATGGATGACAAGAATCTTTTTTACCACAGCACAGACTAATGCAAGCTGGAAGACCTCAGGACGTCTCTAGTTCAACCTCCTGCTTAAAGCAGAAGCAGCTCTGAGCCCAGTTCAGGTTGCTCAGCACTTTATCCAGTCAGGCCTTCACACGGGGCATTCGCTGTCAGTCAAATAGCTCCATGTAAATACTGGTGCTGTCACAGGACCAGACTTACAGACCAATTCACCATATCATTAATCACTTTTTTCCTCCTCTTCCATTCTCCTTTCCCTGCCTGCTATTTCTTCACACAGTACTAGTGTAATGTTTGTAGACCTGGAGTCCAACAGTTGTTTAGTCTGACTACGTTTCAGGTTGTTCATATGTAAAATGTGGTCTCCCGGCACAGAATGCAGTACTTCATCTCTTGCCTGAGAGTTTTTCTTGGTGAAAACTTTTCTTGGTGAAAACTTGCGTCTCCTGGCCAGATTCTTGAGAGAAGCTGCAACACAGCTATAATCTAAATGGCCTTTCATTATCATAAAATAAACCTATGAAAATCATTATTAACTTCCTGAATATCCTAGTTATCAAGATTTATAACCAGTGTCTACTCCAATAAATATTTCTTCAAAATTTTTATGAGTTCTACCTTATGATTGCATCTATGATAGGAAAGAAATATAAGACATTAATTGTTAATAGTAAATGTGTAGATATGCCCAGTGCATTATTACTGCACTAATCATGAATAATGATTAAATATACTGGATGGCATTTTAACATTAATCAAACTGAAAACTGTAACAAGTGAATCAATATATTTCAAGGCACAGCTCCTTTTCACCAAGCATGTTTGCAAATAGTGTGATTATTTGTTATTCCATATTTCTGGTAAAGACTTTAGAGGTCAAAGCACATCGGTATCTGGGGACTTATTATTATTAGAAAAATAAAAAAAAAATAACAATTGCACATTCTTTGCAATCCTAAAGATAAATACAATCTTGCTAGTCTAGGACTACTATCTAAAAAGGTTGGCTTCCATTTTCTTCTGCTTCTATCAGTCAGTGAATTAATTCCATTACAAATATGAACATCAATATTCTATTTCTGAGAAAGGCATCCATTTTTCAATTACATCGCATGAAAGCCTTTGGTACTGTGAAATGTGTGAGGTGTCTTATTCCCTCTGCAGTACCAAAGTATGTGAGCAGATTATCTTTTTTCAAGCAAAAAGTTTAAATTAAATTTTTTGATTCACTGTAAGCGATGTGGGCTACTGAACTCCAACATTAACCATAGGCTGAGAGGTATGTTTTGGAAACTCCCAGGGCTAATGGTTTGAAATCTAGTTTCATTTCTTCAGGACTGCACTCAAAACATGATCAGATCTGTATTACCTTCCTTGAAAAATGAAGTTCTAACTTGATCTCAAAGACACAAGCATGGCAAGTTGCCTGTACACTGACAGCCCAGCAAAAACAGGTCCCTCGCTACAAGAAGGACATCGAGGTGCTCGAGCAAGTCCAGAGAAGGGTAATGAAGGTGGTGAGGGGTCTGGAGAACAAGTCTTATGAGGAGCGGCTGAGGGAGCTGGGATTGTTCAGTCTGGAAAAGAGAAGGCTCAGGGGAGACCTTATCACACTCTACAGGTACCTTAAAGGAGAATGTAGGAAGGTAGGGGTTGGTCTATTCTCCCACGTGCCTGGTGACAGGACAAGGGGAATGAGTTGCGCCAGGGGAGGTTTAGGTTGGATATTAGGAAGAACTGCTTTACTGAAAGGGTTATTAGGCATTGGAATGGGCTGCCCAGGGAAGTGGTTGAGTCACCATCCCTGGCGGTCTTTAAAAGACATTTAGATGTAGAGCTTAGTGATATGGTTTAGTGGAGGACTTGTTAGTGTTAGGTCAGAGGTTGGACTCAGTGATCTTGGAGGTCTCTTCCAACCTAGATGATTCTGTGATAAGCTTAATGCACAATAACTTACCAGAACATAAATGTGTTTTGTGTGCGCAGCAATCTATGGGTAAACATGTATGCACACAAAAAACGAAATGTTTGACAGAGACATCACAGGTAAAATATGCAACTTAAATCTATACATACATTCCTAAATTGCCGTTTGATGTGGCTTTAACCTGAGACTGTGTTCCAGTGTTAAACTGAAAACTAAAAGACAACTTCTTTGCAGCTTGCCCTTTTACCTCCATGACTCAATGATAATCACCACTTACTAGTAAAATGTGTCTCTCTAAAACTGAACTACACATAGATGAGAGATGTGGCCTGAATATCCTCCCTATCAGGATTATGGCACCTGTCTCATTGCAATTATGAATGGGAATATAGCTTTTTCCCCTATACAACAAGGTTTTAATTCAAATGTTGCTTTCCCCAAGGCCCACTGCAGCAAAAAAAAAACCCTCTCTGGAGCAAGCATGAAGATGGATATCATGCTAGACCATCGCTGACTGACACAACCACAAGGCGAAGCAGGCTGAAGAAGGATGCCTCATGGCCTGGGAATCTAAGGGAATCACTGATCCAATATATTTCTCAGGCAGCACTGTCTGAGGGTCTCTTAGGATCCTAGACTTTAATGCAAAGCTTTCCTGAGCAAGTCAGATGTGGGAATATCATCAGTCCACAACTGTGGGTGAGTACCACCCTCAAAAACAACGTAGGGCAATTTGTAGCCTCTACATACAATTGCAATATCTGGTATTTGTTGCCAGCAACAGGAATTCAGTGTTTTCCTTCTTTCCAGTATTCAATGAATTTAACACAGTAATGAAGGCTTCATTTGCCTGCAGCTGTTCCAAAAGGGGACTGGCTGGGGGTGAGGAGGAGAGATGAGTTGAGTTTACACAATTTAAATCCTGATGGAGCATTTTGAAAGGGAAACATAATGCAATTTTAACAGATTCTAAACAGCTTGCTTCATGCATGCTCACTTAATATTGAACCAAGACATTCTTAAAATTTCAAGCAGGGAAACCTTCTCTGGTTACCTTGGTGATAAACTAAAGACAAAAATTGCACATAATTGTTGCTGATGTCACTGCTCCCAATTGTTTCCAAGGTTACAGAGGATCTCAAATAATTGTGATGTTTCATTTCTAGACTGTATTGAAAGCCCATTTTCTGTTCTCAGTAAATTGTTTAGTGCTGCAGGTAATCTATCTAAACCTTATCTAATAAGGCATCAGGAGCCTCTCAGCAACCTCTAGTAATGATGTAGATTTATATGTTGAAAGTGTAGCTACCTAGTTCTTTACTGAGCAATTTGAGTCTGAGATTATCTCAATTATTTTTAGCCTAAGAATCTATTTCCATAGCATAGTATATTAATCAATCATATAAAAATATCTGAACAGAAAATGTCTTACTGCAAAGCAATATTACATGTGAATTATCTGCCTAGAAGGAAGCTGTTCTCTTGGCTGAATAGTGGAAAATTGGCTGTTAACTATTTATAACTGACTGATTTTCCCACTCTCTCTTCAAACTCATTTCAAATGCAGAGCACAAGTACTTCCCTGTACTAAAAAAATATTCAGCCATTCTACACTTTCTCCATTACAACCTCTAGTTTACCAGGCACTGTAACAAGAACTTCCTTAAAATTCGTAATTGCTGTATCGAGGATTATTTTCTTGCCTTCACAACTACAGGACAACTACAGACAATGCTGTTAACTACTGTGCTTCCATATAAATTGTCAAGAAATTAGAAGTTTTGAAAATACACTAAAAATAATCTATTTTTCGTTTACATAATTAAAGCAATATTTTGTAGCTAGCTCAACTCCATAAATCTAAGCTACATTTAAAATCCTCACTTCTCCTGAAGGAGACAACAGTTAGTAGATGTCCATCTACCACCTCTCCTTGTGCTGGATGTGCCTTTCATCACTTGACTGCTCTCAGACTGCAGGGCTTGACCTTGTCAGCATGAAATTTTCCACTAGAGCAAAACAAAATGGCACTTACTGTATCTTAGCCGTCTGCTATTACTTATGCAATGGATTTTGAAAAGTAGTAATTTACTTCAGAAACTGGTTGACTAAAACAGTTTACGTGCATTTAATGCATGAAATGAATGGCATATGGAGTCACTAAAACCATCTGCTAGGCATCTCAGCTTCTACCTAGAGCTCTGAGAGGGTTAGAGTGCAGTGCTGAGAATAAAGCAGAATACGAGAGATGATTCTTTTCTTGTTTGCTCAGAAAGTGGCTGAGAGCTGGGCATATTTATTTTCATGATTATTCATTTGAGTTTCTCAATGAATTCATTTCAGCTGCACACATTTTAGCTCTTGTGCATGTAAATTCCTTGAATGTTTTAGCAACAGATATACTGGCAGGAATGTTTGCTGAAACAGCCTATTTTAAATAAGCACTGGAGAATATAAATATAAAACAATGCCCTTCTACTTGTAATTGCCCGTACCCACCAGAAAGCCAGTTGGAGGAGAGACTCTTAACCAATCACAAAATGGCAACCACTACTTAGGCAAAGTCCTTCCTAACAGCTGAAATAGTAAATGCTTATAACAGGCTATTCAACAACAAGCCACAGAGTGTGAATTACTTGCTGAAATTATTCTATGAATACATCTGAGGAAAGAATGTAACTGCAAAATCAAATTCTACTTGCAAACAATTTATGAAATGGAATAGAAAGACAAAATCAATAAGATAACATATGCAACTATGTAATTGTTTATGTGATAACTAACTAGCTAAAGAAAGACAGGAGGGAAATTGCACCACGATGATTTAACTCTAGGACTTAATCTCTACTATCTCATGTAGTATACAGAAAATGTTTATAATATTTTGCCACTTTTTCAAATATATTAAAATGGTATAAGGTACTGGGAACGGTTTTACTATGATATATCTGCTAACTGCATATACTTCCATTTTTAGATGTATTGCCAGATTTAAAGACTAGTTATCCATACATATTTGATACGATCTTAGACACAAACTGCTCTGCTTTTTAGACATAGATGATGTAAGGAAAATAATACTACTACCAGACACTCATTACTCAATTCAACCGTGGGAAAAGTCTATTCAGGTCTGATATTGAAACTCTAGGACACACTTGACTTTTAGCAGTTCATATACCTGCTGGAAATGACTTAGTAACATATAACTTCTATACATCTTTAGAAGGACAGAGTCCCTAATCAAGCACATTTTGGTAATGTTGTAAACTGTGAGGCAATGTGATAACAGTAACATTTAAACATCTTGTCCTCTTAGCACTCTTTCCCCATGGAATTAATACATGTTTTGTCAGATTATACAAACAAAATGCCAGGATATTCACCCATCTTGCTCCTTGGCTTACCTGAATATGGACCTGGGGTTTTAGAATTACATCTTTGCAGAAACCACCTGGTTTCTGCAAAGGAAAGCCCTTCACTTCGATTTTCCCTTTCCTTACCACCATATGATTGAACATATATGCTCAATGGGTAGGGGTACCTACAGAGACAAACTTCTAACTCTCATCAGACTCTGTTCACCAAGGAAGAACCAAGAGGTATTATAAAGCTTTAGAAAAGCTGTGCCAAGAGCCCCTACAATTATGCAGTAAAGAACAGATGAAGGGAGAACAGTAGACATAGTCCTACCTTGACTCAGTAAGGCTTTTAACACAGTTTTCCACAAGAAACTGACAGAGAAGCTGATAACACATGGCCTAGATGAGCAGACAGTGAGTTGGACCAAAAACTGTCTAAATGACCAAGCCCAGAGGGTGGCGATTAGTGATTCAAAGTCTAGTTGGACATCAGTAGTGTGGCATACCCCAGGGGTGAATATTGAGTCCAGTCCTGTCCAGCATCTTCACTAGCGATCAGGTTGATGGGGCAGAATACACCCTCAGCAAGTTTGCTTACAATACAAACCTAGGAGAAGCAACTGATACACCAGGGGGTTGTGCTGCCATCCAGAGGGGAGGAACCTCAATCTCACCTACAGGAGAAGGGAGACAGGTGTCTTCTCCTGCTTTCAGATGAGCAATACTTGACCGATACAGATGAGAGGAAAATTTGATTCAGTTTCTGTTAATATTAGCTGTCAGCAAGCCTAGAAAATTGCTCTAAATTTACCATATTCCTGTGGTAAACAGGATAACAGGCTAAACAGGATGATAAAGAGCCAGATCCTGAAACAAAGGATCTGTGAAACATGGTCTAAAATCCTCGCTTTCCACTGGTAAATACCCTTTCCAGACTACAATGTACATTGTTTATCTCCTCTTTGCCATGTTACTTTTTATAGACATAAATTTTCTTTTCAAAATTTCAAATCACTGCTACCTTAAGAGATAACACTGATATGATGTTACACTTCTCACAACATTGTTTGAAGAATTTATGCGTCTATTTTACTTCAAAAAGCTGAGGTCTAATAGTATTTGACAATCTTTTACTTTGTAGTATTTTGCCAAAACAGACACACCTAAGTAGTGGCAGCAGATGGAAGAGATTAAAAGTATCAACTCCCAAACTACCAACTTTGTTAGGCCCTCTTCCATTCATAATTTAGACCCTTCTGTTGGAGATTTGAAAATATATTCCTAGACAGATGACATGTTAACAGAATCGTTTCATGGTTCAGTGTCTTCTCAGTATGATTTATCACTATCTGTAGGCACTGGAGGTCCCTTTTCAGGAGATTTATGATTTAGATCCAAGAAATCGTTTTGATGAGGGACTATGTTCACATCATTGCAAAACAGAACAATAACATTTTCTCTAAGATAATGCTTCCTTTCTTATTAGCGTTTTTAAGAATAAGACTCGGGCATGTAGTATCACAACTGTTTCCAAAACAGTGCACATTCATATAATAAAGTGTTCATGAATGAGAATGGTTTTTAAAATTTCCATTAATCCATGAACACACACCCCCTTCTCTTCCAAATCCACACAATAAATACAAAGATTAGGTCCAGAAGGCTAGTGTCTAATGAAATATCTCACCTAAAATTTAACTGACATTTTCTTCTTCTCTCCATCTTTGCTATTAGATATTCTCTGTAGGACAAGAAAAGAGGTTAACCACTGAAAAATGCTTAAGCATCTGGCCAACAGCACATGCTACGTTATCAAAAATACAAAGTTAACACTTCATATCTTAAAAAACAAACAAACAAAAAAAACAGTATTTTCAGAAATGTTCAGCATCCAGCATCTCCTACTATGAAACAATGGTCAGGTTTTCAGAAGAGTGCAGCACACTGGAGTCACCTGTTTTTCATGCCTGACTTCAGATACTCAGTAAATTCTGAGTGTTCACTTGCCCTCTGAAATTCAGTTCTTTTTGAGATAAATTCAATCTCTAATCATGTTTTCTTTTGCTGGACTCAATGAAAAGAAAGCTTTATATTGTTTTGCTCAAACAGATTTCTGGTAGCTGCTAGATGGAATTCTAAGTGTGAGAAACAGCACATGCGTGTCTCTTGTTCAGGACAAAGATCATCACTGTCAGGTCATCAGTGAACATATGTCATCCACATCATACTGCAGGCAGTTAGTAGTTACAGTTTAAAATACACTAAAAATGGAGAACAGGAAGTAACACATCTGTTTGCAGCCTTTCAACTACTGCTATTTATCTATCAGAAGCATTTATGAGCCTTCCACTAGAATTTTCATAATAAAATCCTTACCCCAACCAAGATGGGAGAAGAGAACTGCAAATAAGAAAGAGTAAGTCCTATTCTGACAAGACAGTTGCTGCTCGTGTTGAGGAGATGTAGGAGACAGACAGACATGACTGAGGCCTTGTTATCTAGAATGTCCTGTTAAGAACTATCTTCAGCCAAAAGAAGCACTTTCAGCAGACAGGATCCAGATCAGAGACGAAAGTATCTGAATCTTTGTCCAGCAACACTATAAGGACAGAGATGTTAAAACTACCAGATAAATACAGTTATGAAAGTACAGAGCTAAGAACCTCAGAGCACTGACAGAGAACACAAAAATCAGATATGTTGGTACCAGTTCAGGATTTTCCACGTTACTTCTCTTCTGGACCAGCTGCCAGTCTCATTTGTCAGCTCACAGGGCTGACACTACAAGCCCTGTTGTTCCTTATAGATACTATCTTCTATAGCAAACTATAAGAAAATCCTAATTTAAACAGTCTTTCAATGAGATATATACCTAGAATGGCATAGAGAGAATGTTTTTAGCAACTAGATACGTTTTTTTTCCACTGATGTCCTCTGAAGAGGTGAATGTAAAGTATTTGAAATGGTAATGATAAAGATAATTCTAGATTTAAATGGGCATAAGAGGCCTCCCCTTGCAACAATGCCCAAACATGGGGGGGGGGGGGGGGGTCCTATGATATATACACACAGACATGCTCCTTTGCAGATCTCTGGTCTGTTCAAACCAGTGCTTTGTACATTCCTGGCTCAGGTTACAGAATTGAGACATGGACCTGTGTTAGTTCGAGGTGATAAGCTAAACAGAAATCTTAAGTTTTAGAATAAAGATTTAATTCCTCGGCAGAGTTTCCTGTGGATTGAAATTTAACTATGCTTTGCTGAGTATTTCATTTTCTAAAGCAATGTCACTCTGACCTTCCCTACTATCGTTCTAACTGCTGTATAGAAAGAATAGAAAACTGTAATTTGTTACCTACTGGAAGAACATTTAGGCTTTGTAACTAGTAACAACTGAATTTACTACCTTATTTTCTTCTTATTTAGAGAATCCAAAAAGCATATCATGTTTGACTACTGTTATCTTTTCCCATTTTCTTGCTTAAAATAGCATAGAAAAAAACATAAAAGCCTAATTGTGTATCATTTGCTAGCACAAGTTGCGTTCAACACAGAAGGACAGAAGGTGCCTCCAGAGATTTTGGGGGTATGTAATTGCTGAGACACAGTACAAAATCATTCGTTCATTGGTTGATTCAAACCCTATAAAGTCAAAGTAAACCGCACAGATCTCATTGCACTTCATTTTAGACTAACACCTAGGTCCATAACTCACCAAGTTGATACTCAAAGTCAAGGCTAGTAGCACACCTACTGACTGTCCAGAGAAAAGGCCAACAACTAAACCAACAGAAACTTAACTACTTTAGTTTCCGACTTGGGAATGGAGGAATTCTGTGGAAACACACATACAGATTTTATTATCTAGTTTATTATCTATTAACTATCTATTATTATTTAGCAACTAACATTTTACGGTACATTCATGAAAACAGATTATTCACTCGTTGGTAATAAAAGTTGTGAAGTATTGAAAAGTTTTCTGCTAATGTAAAGAAATCAGCAGCACAAAAATCAGACCAGTTTAGCACACTGAAAGTAGTATAAATAGAAAAGTACAGATCTATAGTAGCCAAGAATGTAAGGGAACAAGGAAACAATTTCAGGTAACTCTGCCTGAGTGATGTCCAAGTGTCATTTACTGTGAATGGCAATTTCACCCCTTCTTCTTGAAACCAAGGTCAAATCAATCCAATCATCAAAAATTATAATGGGAGAAAACATAGAGAAATCAGATATATGCAGGAAGTCAATAACACATGACATTTATTGTTCATTATTCTCAGTATCTTTTTATGCTTCCAGACAAAATGGAGCTTGACTGTAGGGTACCAAAGTTACACCATCACTAAAATGTGATGTGGTGCCATTTTGTTTTAGTGAATTTAGTACACTAGTAATTGAACAATAGCTGAAACCTGATTTGCCAATTTCACATCAAACCACAAGAAACCACAGCTGAAAGAGGAGTGGTTATTAACAAATTAAATTACATGTCTCTGTCAAAAAGTAGAGTATGGGCTCATACACAAAGCTGGAGTTACATAAGGCTATATCCTGACACAGAAGTGATAGAATCCCAGAATTAGAAATGTGCACCTTCAGCTCCACTGAACTCCAATAGTAATGTGGCTTGAACGGCAAATGGCTGTTTTAACACAACTTCAGAAACTGCTAATGGTGACTTCCCAGTTGAAAGCAAAGCCTAGCTGAACAAGTTCTCCATTCTCACTATACCCCTGAGGTGCAGTAAGCTCCAGGCTTCAGTTGAGTGCCGCTGTCACCATCATGCACTGACAGCAGTCAGATGAGTGAGCCCTTCCTTCATCTCACCAGATGTGCAGAATTATGGCTTGATTTAAACCTCTGGTGGAGGTTTAAACCCCATCCTCTTATAAGGCAGCCAAAGTTTATCAAACAGAGCTAGCAAGTGGCACACAAAAATAAAAGGAGGGAGTTCTTCCAACAAAAAATAGCTAAACTGTAGACATCCTTGCTACTACACGTTATTGTAGTCAAGAAATTGTATTGAATAAATTCAGAGATGAGAAACCCACGCTGGGATACTAACTGCCTGAAATGACCAACTGGCTTAACATTTGCATTTACCATCATGATATTATCATGAAAGCAAAAAGTGTAAAGATGCCAGATCTCTGAACTTTGAGGATTTGAGATTGAACTGTCTTGGAAGGTCAGCTGCAATATAGTAGATTACTTCTAAACTGTCAAACTACTATAAGAGGGTGTCCTAGTTTCAGCTGGGATACAGTTAATTTTCTTCCTAGTAGCTGGTATGGTGCCATGTTTTGGATTTAGGATGAAAATAATGTTGATAACATGCTGATGTTTTTGTTGTTGTTGAACAGTGCTGCCCTCGGGGTGCACAGGAAGCTGGGAGGGGACACAGCCAGGACCGGTGACCCAGGCTGGCCAAAGGGATGTTCCACACCCTGTGGCATCCTGCTGAACAACAGCACTGGTGGGGTTGGCTGGGTTGGGGGGGGGAACAGGCTCAGGGACAGGCTGAGCAACTGTTGGCAGGTGGTGAGCAACTGCATTGTGAATCACTTCTTTTGTATATTCTATTATTATCATTATTATTATTGATGTTGTTTTTCCCTACCTTTTGTGTCCTATTAAACTGTCTTTATCTCAACCCATGAGTTTTACTTTTTTCCCCCCAATTCTCTCCCACATCCCACAGGGGAGAAGCGAGCAAATGGCTATATGGTGCTTAGTTGCCTGCTGGGTTAAACCACAACAGAGAAGAATGCACTTTCTGGTCATATTTACTCTCTCTCTGAATTGACTTCAAACAAGAGCCAGGAGAGAAGCTCTGTCTCCCATACCCCTGGCCCTTACGCCACTCAACACTCCTCATGGTCCATTTTATCTAACATGAATGCAGTAACCAGTAGCAGAGCATAGCTATAGCTCATAAAACACAGAGCAGAGGGAAATCCCTTGACTTATAAGTATAAAAGACTTCTACCATTCTATTAAGTAAATGTACCCATTATTTATTTCATCAAAACAGATAATTCATATTGGTCTTGCTAAGTTATAAGGAGATGCAACAGCAAATAGGCATAGAGAGAAACTATAGATAGAAATCAAAGCCCCCATAAGCCTTATTCTACGTATCATCCTATTGTTTGCTGTTACTTTATACCATTGATATGACTTCTGTCCTCTCAAGCTGTTTTGAGCACTGATAAAATTTATAGATATTGCTTTAGTAATCTGAAGCTTCCCTCACTGCCCTAATTGCCAGGATCTGTTTTGCACTTGTGCAAAGGACACAAGATGAACTGCTGCTTCAGTATGAATAATTTTGGAAAGAGTGTTGGCAGTTCATGTCTGGGCTGGGGAGAAGGAGATAACTATATGATGCAGAACCCAGCACAACTGCATCTGCATATAAATAGACTTAATCAGAAATGCAAATTGCAATCAGAAGAAATTTTAAAAGCTCGTGATAACTGAGCAGATAACAAAAGGTCAAACTCTCATATAGCTGAAGGTTTTAAACTGTTATCAGTCAGTGGCAATTCTTTCTTTACAAGCAAAATGTAGAAAAGACAAGTACATGCCAGTCTGTAGCCAATGGCAGACGAATTCTTGATATATTTCTCCTATTAACACAACTGTTCTTTTTGTTAAACCCTATTTTACACTGTTAATCAACTTATTCAGGAAGCATCAATGAAATGAGAACAAAATGAAAGCAAAAGCAGTCATCATGAAGTAATGCAGTTAATTTACATGACCACACACGGAAGCAATTTCTATCCTCTTTTCATATCCATGTGTGAGGATCCAGATTGTCAAATCTTACCATTCTTGGGTAAATGAAAAAATAAATGACGACTACTGTTTGCTGAAATTGACAGACTGTTTCATAGTATTGTCAAAATTGCGTGTTTTTCTTCCACAGTAAAAGCAGCCTAAGACTCTACAAGAATAACACTGAAAAATATTATTCAACATTTTCAAATGTTGGCTTCTTCCTCTTTTGGGAAAAAAAATCAATAGTAGCTAAGAAAAACACATTTGAAGAAAGGTACCTAGATATTATATGATTTTACTTTCTAAAATGAGAATATAATAAATGTTATTATACATCATTTCAAGGTGGTCTAACCATAAATTGTTGTAGAAGTCAGGCTGAAAAAAAAAGTCTTAACATTACATCTTTTTAATGTGTTTTCTTATGAGAGATTCTTAGGATTTGAAGCAAAGATGTTTACCAAATATTTCTTCACCTGACTAGGTTGGTTTTGAACAAACTAGTGAGCAAAGAGAGCCATCTAGTGTCATACCTTGGAATTTTAAAAAGGGTTTTCACCGGATGCATGTCAAATAAAGGAGGGTCTCCATCCCCCAGCTCAATAGCTGTTATTCCCAAGGACCATACGTCACATCGAGCATCATATGAGTAATCATACTGCTGTTCACAAGCAATGACCTATCAGAAAAAAAAAAAAAGGAAAACAATGCATTAACCTAATGCACAATTCAGGCCATCCTAGTATGACACATGACTCCACTGAGTCATGTCTAAAATCCTAAATAGCTTTCAAATGCTTATCTTTGCCTGTATATCCCAGCCAGGAAAAATCCCACAAAATGTAACAATAAAATAGAACTTCTCTTAGTTTTTTTTTTTCCTTTTATTTATTTATTTTTTTAATATGGTAAGCTCTGTGGAATACTTCAGATATTGATACAAAGAAATACACTCTACTAAATTCTGGTTTTGAAAGCACTTCCTACAGAAACCAATGCAATAGCAGAGAATACTATTGATGTTATTCTTACTAACTTCTATGACTATTCATGAAGATAGACTGATTTGCACAGCTGTTTTTTAGATAAGAATGTTCCATCAATCATTCCTGCCAATTTTGGTTTGTTTGTTTGTCCCTACTAGGTTTGAGTAGTTAAAAAAAAAAAAAAATCTTAATTAACATATCATGTACCTTGTCTAAGACAAATTGAAGTTAACAGGAATCTTTCCTTGGACATCACCAGAATTTTGTATCACAAACCTAATGCAGACTACCAGTTAACTAATTGTTTGCATTGTAACCAGAAGCTAACCATTAGATACAACCTGGAAACAATTCTGCATTTGAACATGAGATTCAAACTCAAGTTTAAATTTAGCCTTTATCTTTGCAACAGACCCAAGCAAAAAATCACAGCTTCATTGCCTTTCATTCTATCATGATTTGGAATTCTGTCTCAAGTTCACCTTCTCAAATTTAACCAATTATATGAACTGCTTTGAAAATGTCAGATCCCTGCATATTGCTAATATCTACTTCTGTGATTTTTCCTTAAAGTCTTAAATATTGTTGCCAATTTGTACTTGAGATAACCAGAAACTTCTGATAGCATGTCCCAGGATGGCTGTATCTGTGTTCCTATAAAAGGGTTTTGTTTGTTTGTTTGTTTTAAACTTGTGTTACTTCCAAGTTCTGTGTTAGGGCTTCAGTTTAGGACAGTGCTTTGCAGCTTTGCAGAGTAAAACCTGCAAGTCAGCATCCCAGGTAGCTGCTGGCAGACAGTCACTCAGAGCCTGCTCTAAGAAAATCTTTCCTGAAGAAGATCCTGATTAGAAACCAAGCTCTCAAATACTTTCTCCATAAACTCCCCTAACAGGGGCGCTCCAGGTTCTATTCAACATGCCCATAGGGCCTGCCCATCTTTTACTCTGGAACTCATGACCCCATCACTTACTTTATCAGAAATCAGGGGTGTTGTAAATACTATTTAAAATACTACAGCAATGCATATGATTTTTTTTTTTGGGGGGGGGGCAGTTAGTCACTAGTTAATTCCCTTCTCATCAACAGAATGTCTTGAGTGAAAGCTCTGAAATATTTCTTAGTTCCTCAGAGAGTTCATTATAACCTCAATTTCATCCCAGAAATTCCTCATCTCTTGAAAAAGACAAGTTTTACAGTGCAATAGGCAGATGCTATGAAACTCAATAAGTCAGCTTTAAACCACCACTCTCATTTCAGAAGCCTACATGATAATTTCATTTCCTTATACCATGCCTTAAAGAGAAGGAAAAGAAATGAAATTTGTTGTAGAAACTTGTAAGAAAGTCAGTGTGGAGATCCATCAGCAATATTGAAATAACTTGTTCTAGAGACACCACACTTGGCATTGGCTGGAATTTCCTTCAATGCAGTTTTGCCCAGAGGTTGGAAGGGATACTTGTGTTTCTTGATTGTTTGTTTCTTTATACAGTTCCCAAAGCATCTGCATAGCCATGGACACTTTAAAAAAAAAAAAGTCATGCAAGTCTGCTTCCAAGGTCATGACGCAGAGAAAGCTGAAAGTGGCTTATCCATATGTGACTAATGAAATGCACTTCCTTTTTTAATACATGAATAATATTTATCTGCTTGTCTGAAAAACCTCTAGAGCCCATCTCCTCACAGTGACTATCTCAATAGTTGCCTGGTTCTCATAATTGTGCTGAGTCCTTTGCAAATACTTGGCTATTTGTTCTCAAACTTTATGAGGCAGATGAATATATTCTTGTTTTCCAGGGAAGGAAAAGAAGCATCTGGTCAAGGTCACACTGGACATTAGCAGCAGCGCCAGGAACATAGCTGAGGTCTCCTACATTCAAAGACACCACCACTTTTTACTCTATAAGCACACTAAATCGCTTCTAAGTACGGGCCAATGGCAAAACTTGCTATGTATCTCAGTCTTAGAAGGTTTAACAAGCTACACCGAAACAATATGAGCATCAAAGGGCTTTGCATTCATGATGGATGATGAAGAGAAGGTATACTGGCACTGTTGGTTAAAAAGAAAAAACAAGTCTTTGAGTTTCTCTCAGCATCACAATATATTAGATATCAATCAAAGGGAAAAGAATGAATAAAGCATCTCTGGGTGCCCCGGGCTCCACCACTAACAGCCACACCTTCAGTACATACAGCACATGGTGGTAAAATGACACTACTGCAAAATGCTGGCACTAAACACTGTCAGATTCTCCTCTGTTCTAGTAACAGAGCCTGAAATGATTGTTTTAGAAAAATATTCCCCTTAATTTACATTCTCTTTGTTTCCAAAAATTCAGCCAAGGGACTTTGCTACCAAGTACCTTTCAGACAGTTAGCATGGGTATAGCGAAATCAGCCTCACAGAAAATGTACAAAATGAACTGCTTTTCTGACACTGCATATGCAGCGTGTAGATGGCTTTAATGATCGCTGTGGTTTGAAATAAGTTTTAAATTTCTGTGGAACTTATTATGAGAATCTTACCATCTTATGCACCACTTATAGAAGCACCAGTGGTGCTAATTTTAATTTTCAAAGCAAGAGTCTGATTTTACAACTTTTTCCTTGATGAAAGATCTAGATGGAGAGTTCGCTTTATATGTTGGATAGCAGAGATCACTACCTCAAAACAAAGTCTAAATAAGAAACAGTTCTCTCAGTCAGAGTTTACGAGCTAAGTCCTCGGGAATGCCCCAGTTCTGTCTTGCCTTTAAAACAACTGGAAATCCCTGAAGAGCACAACTCTCTGAAAGCCAAATAAAAAAGGAAGAATACCATTGACTTATCCTTTATTATGTTCCTGTCTCTACAGGGAACTCAGAGAGACTTATTTTTTGGGACCATCTGTCCTTTTCAGTCAGAGCTCTGGAGCTCAAACTGCCTCTCAGCTTCCGAGGCTCTGCTGATTCCTGCTCTGCCCAGCCGGGTGTGAAGGCAGACAGCCTGGAAGAAATGATCTGAAACTGAAAAACACGCTACTTCCTTTCTCTACCTTGTGCAAAGACTTCATCACATCTGTACCTATTTTATATCCAGCAAAATCCTCCCTTGCTGGTACAAGCAAAAAAGAAGAGGCAGTTTGCTTCCCCAGGCAGCAGCGGATGATGTAGATAATCTCGAGATTTTCCAGTGAATGCCATGGGAATAAGCACCAAGTCCTGCACTTTGGCACAGACTGGTTACGTGCACACAGCAGCCCAGGTTGCTAAGGAGACAGACCGTCACCTTTTGTACTAGTTGTAATTTCATCATGGTTTCACACCCAGCCATACAGCATTAGGATGGAAAACACCTTAACATCACACAGAGAAACAGACAATAGGATGGTAGTTGTCAATATCGTTTCTGTTGAGGGTCAAAGTCAGAGTGAGGTGGGGGGCAAATCACTGGTCTGCCAAAAACAGCACATAAATGAATCAGTCACACAAACTGGAGGGCATTTCGAGAAGTCGGTGATTAGGCATTCTGTGCAATTTATAACGTCTACAGAAATACAACACTTCACAGAAATACACAACAGTTCACTCCCTGACAAGAAGATTTTCTACTGAAGGATATAATTCTACTTGTTTTGAAATCATTGCAAATATTTTTTTGAACTTCAGCAGGTGCACAAGCAGATCATGGGGTGGATGTAAAAGAGGCAAAACAGATAATACAGAGAACTAGCTGTTATTTGTACACTGGACATACTGCTTATGGGCAGAAAGTAAGCTATACTACATATGTTCATATTCACATATGTTCAGCTGAAGCAAAATACATCAAACCTTTCAAAGCTTACCTGGAATTATTAGAAGTGAACTTACTTCCATTTTGCCTCTGTACAGTCAATGCACGTACAAAGGACAGCTGCAAGCACACACAATACAGTAGACTGATAATAACAGTACAGATCTGCTACCTGGAGACAACTGCTACACAATTAGCTCTGGTGACCCACCAGCAGAAGCAGCTCTGCAGTTAAAATGTTGACGCTCCTGAAGAAAGGCTGTGCTGCTCTCAGCTGCCGTAGCTAACTAAGCAGCTTATGAGGTGTGTGAGCACAATGCTGAAAGCAGAGCACTGCATATGACAAATAAACATGGCACAAAATACTTACCCTTGCTGCAAGGAGAACAAAACTGCTAAGTATGAAAATCAAAATAAACCAACTGAATTTCTGCTTTCCACCTGACACTATGTAATCCAACTTAATTTATCTAGATGGTAAATATACAATTGAATATTGTTATAAATCCTATGTTCTCAAAAACAAAAATACATCACAACTCTTTCACCATAGCATTTAGCAGCACTGGAGATATTGAATTATCCAGACCAAAGTTCATATATATGTACTTATGGTATAATATATGTAGATTTGTCTATGTAAATACACATGTATTTGTATTTCCCCTATCCACCCCTCAAGCACATTTACACTATTAAAACAAGAGCAAATTTGTGGCTGAAATTGGTTCCATATTCCCCATCGTCTTATTTGTATTTCAATTCCTTATTTATGACTGTCATTCAAATTTCTATCAGAAAACAGTATATTGTTTAAAGTGTTCCCAAAATAAAAAGCAATTAATATTTAAATAATTTGCATTAGTAATTATTTCAATTAATGTTGATCCACTGAAAATTATATATAAAGTAATCAATTTTGTTTTTTGACAGCTGTGAATAAGTGATTTTTATTTTTACCTCACCCAATCCAAACATTCCTGAGACCATTAGACTGCCCTGACAGAAGGCTAGATCTGTAGGGAAATGGAGTACCTCTTATTAAACCAACTGATACAGGAAGGAAAAAAGATCAACTTTTGAGCACACAACTGTTTTGCTTTATACCATCAAAATTAAGAAAGGGGAAAAATAACCAAGGCAAAAACTAACATTTATTTATTTGCTTCCTAAAAGTCTGTGTTCCCAAAAATATATCACGCCAGTCAAGTCTCAGAAGGTGGCACATTAGAGTCACAGGCATTTCAGTTATTTGTGGCCATTTAGAGACCTAACTCTATCCCATTCTCTGTCACTGACCTGCTATAAATATTTCACTTTTGTGTCCCTCCTTTCTTCCACCCAGTCTTGCTCCAATGGTTTCCACCGTTTTTTCTTCCCTGCTTTCTTACACTTAAGGTGTAGCAGTTTCTCTCTGGCATGCCTACACCACTTACCACGTGCCACAAGACCAAACTCAAAGCCAGTGCTGAATTCCAATAAAATATCTCATGTTCCTAAAAATAATTTCTAACACTGTCCCACTGCTTTAACCTCCAGAAAGCAGGGTTGTTATTTCAGAACACGTATCAAGTAGAAAATTCCTTTACACCCTACACTTAACATACTACCATAAATACAGTAATGATATCAACAAGAATTGTTCAAATCACAATGTAGCAAACATCATTCATACGATTCTTCATATAAAACATTTATTTTTTTCCCCACTAAATCTGTGGGATTTTCAAGAATTTCACCATTAATCCTTACGCTAGATAAACACAAAATTCTGTAGAAGCAGCTGAAATTTTCTCTATGCCTACCTGTGAAGTTTCTCCCTGAAACTGAATGGTGATTTTTTTATTACTATTTTTGAGTGCACATTTTTTAATATTTTAATATTTTCTATCTTATGTTACTTACTGTAATTCACAAAATTAAAAAAAAAAGTAGTTACAGTTAATTCAGTAACATCTTAAAAGCTGCAAGAGAACAGTTGTTGCACATTTTTGGAAGATGTTAAGAGGAAATATTTTCAACATTATCCTTATTAAAATCAGAGAGTATATTGTTCCTTATGTTTCTTTATCACAACACGCACATACTGTTTCACTGTACAACTGTTTTTAAATGTCTTTCAGGCAGAAAAGTGTATATATATTCTTGAAATCTATTTATGCTATCTAAGGTGTGAATTCCTCCAGTTCATTATAAATCAGCGTTTACAAAAATGCCACGCTTAGTTGGCATTTAAAGGCATAGTGAAAATGTGAACATCAGAAGAGCTAATTTTAGCTAATAAGGAAATACAGCAAAGAGACCTAGAGCTATTAACAGGATGGTGACCTTGAGTCCTATGAGGTAAGCAAAGAGCTGTCAACTAAGATAGACTGAAGTATGGCAAAATGAGAATATATTCAATAGTTTCAGGGGAATGTATCACTGTACTTGTTTATTTAGAGTTAATTAAAAAGATAAGCCCAGGTTAGTGACGACATTATATTTTCTACATTATTTTTCCAACTCAGTATTTAACTATGCAAGATATATTTACTATTAAATGTTTATGTGCTGTGTTGTTTTGTTTTTTTTTTCAAATTTTTTTCATGTTTCCTACAATAGAAAGGTAAATAAGAGGTAAGTAAGAGAAATCAGCTCTAATCTACAGCTTCCAAAAGAAAGCTGGTTTTGGTCCAGATTCTAAAGCCTGAATATAGCCCTTACTTTAATGAATACTGACTTCAATAGAAAAGCTGTTGTGAGTATTCACAAATGAGATTTTTCTCTTTATATATTTTTCTGCAATACTACAGATATCTTTTTAGCGCTATTTATTTTTCATACTGGTTTGGTTACCTTTTCTCTAGGTCATGCAGAAACAGTTTCATACTGAATGCAAATATTATTCATTGTTTCAGTATTACACTTATTTCACACACATATGAACAGATTTAAAGATTAAAAAAAAAAAACACAAAGGAACACTGGGGGAAAAAAATTAAGCTAGTCACCTATTGTTCTGACACTCCAGATATTTATTCTGATGCTCAGATGAAATCAGTTTTATCCCCAGAAATATGCATTGATTCAGGAGGGAAAAGGAAAATAATCTGTTGTTTCTGCGGCAGTCTGGCCGGTTATTACTTCATCTTCTCAGGACAGTAACAAATACCCAAAGTACAGAGTTGACACAGCTTTAAATAATAGTGTGACATCTGAAATCTCTCAGAAATCAATAGCAAAATAGAGCCAAAATTTTACCTCTGATGAACTCATTATTATGAAACTCATATGATACCTTTAACAATGTTGGATCTCTTTCCTACTGTTGTGTGTCATATTTCAAAATGTAATTCTTTAAAGGATCAACTACGTTCTAAATTCATTTCTTTCAAACAATAAATATATATGTACCATGTCATTTTCTAGCAGTTATCAATAAAATATAACATTGCATTCTTTGTGTTTTTAAATTGCCTTCGGCATCTCTTCAGTTCTGTCTGTCTTCAATGATCTTTTTCTATTTCTGTTTCCAAAACTAGATTTGGGCCAAAGAAAAGGTACAGATTCTAACTGCGTTTGTTTCAAAAGTCAAGTTTAGTTTCAAGGGTCTAAATGGCTGGATCGTGATAGCATTAAGAAACTAAAACGTGAACTGGGACATCAGAAGCAAGTATGGTGGTTTGCTTTTGTGATATTTCAATTACTCATGAAAAAGAAAATTTGCAATTTAATTCTGACTTGGTTTTATCCAGTTCTGCAATGAAGGTTGAAAACAAGACATGCTGAGGTTTGGAACGAGGGATGTAAAGGCAGTTTTGTTCAGAAGTTTCAAATCTGGTTCCTCCTGGTAGCATTCAACATAAATTACTTCACCATAATAGCAGCAGCTTTCAGGTAACCTCAGGTGTTTGGCAATAGGGAGCTTTAAATCACTACAGTACTTAAACAATTCTGCCTTACTTATCTTTTTTTTTTTTTTGGCTTGACTGTACTCAGTGTTCCAATTTCTACATGTCTATGTTTGTAAGTGTGAGACAATACTAATTAGGTTAAACAGCAACAATTGATTTTCTGTGAGTCTCCTTTAAAGCTTCTCTATCCTTGCCAAGTTCATCACTTGCTTCCGCACTGTTTTCTCTGTTTGCGTTTTCAGCAACTTTTTGGTTAATCCTGTGCTCTGCTCAAAACAAATGCTCAAGGACAAATCTTTTTGATCTGTCTTGTTACTGCTATTCAAGCCTCAGTCATCAGAAGGAAAAAAAAAAAAAAAAAAAGAGAGACAGCCCTCTAAGATGTCCCAGTCACTCACAACAGTTAAACTGCTGCTTTTCATGCTGACCAGCAAGAACACAGAGCTGAACAGGCCACCTTATGCCTCAGCCACTGCTATTTTCTTATGATCTTTTGCTATTGCAGGTACCACATTGTATAATCTCTTTGATGCATCTTGCACACCTGAGCTTAAAACATGACGTTTTTCCTTGTTATACAGACTACTCCTTATCCAAGCTTATCTAGTAATTTTTGTTTCCAGCATACTTGTGTCCTGCTTATATCCAGTTATTCATTCATATCTGAATATTTTCCTGTGGTTTACCACAGCTTCACTTCACAAGGTTCATTTCTCTGAAACACTCGTGTAGGCTCTTCTTTCAAGGCAGGCTTTTTCATCTTCCCTCTCTATTTTTCCTTCAGATCAAGTCCATCTTTCTCGCTGTTATGTGAGATGAAGTCCCATGATGGACTTATGCATTGACTGGGGCTCCTGTGTTTCACATGACAGTGAAAGTCCAATTAAAAATAAATAAATAAATAAATCCTAGTCTTCATGCTTTTTATTTTGCTGATTACTAACATTTTTTTCCTGTCCTTTAAGGTATTTTTGGATTTAACATAGATTCTATCCTATGTCAAAACCTTTAGGCAGAAAGATTTTTGTGACTCTTGAGTGCTTTTCTAGTTTTTACCGATCTTAGCACAGTTTCACCTAGAAATCACTGTTCCTAAAAAGCTGCTACCTAGGCAGAGTTTTTCAGCTTTTTTTTTTCCCAGTTCTAAGCCTTCATATTTTGCATAAAAATTTGGCTGCACTTATTTTTAAAATACCAGAAAAGTCTCCCTAGAAGTAAGGTAAACTGCACTTCACACAACAGTTGAAATACGTGATTCATACGAACACAAAGAAAGCAACTGTATGACTTGAGCACGCGTTACAACAACTGGTCATTTAAAAGCTATTTCAACAACAGCTTAACAGGCTGAGCACTCTGCAGCTGTTTTGCAGATTGGTGCACCTATGAAACCTGCTCAGTGTGGCTCACACTAGCATGCAAATGTGACTATGCTTTATAGCACTGGGTTGGTGATTTTGACAAATCTTTTCAGAAAACAGGAAGGATTTAAAGCTAGCCCTATTCCAATTTTGATGTGCTATGCACATAACATTCATTGGTTATAAGCATGTCGTATTTTCTGATCATATCTATCTCAAAGTCTCTGCTTATTCCTGTGGGTTTTTACCTTACGTTAAGAATAAATACTTGCAAGCAGGACGAAAAATAAATTTGGTATGATTGCTGCCTTTGATTGCAATTACTGAAGCAAGACAGTACTGAAGAAAAAACTTCTAATAATCTGAGTTCAATAAAATATTTCATAATATGTCCATTCTTGTGTGTTTTATAAAGAGGAGTATTTTTTAAAGGTTTCAGAATGTCTTCAGTGAAGGTGATTCCATAAATAATGCTTGCACAGTGGTTTCTAAGGTATCTTGTGTCTCCTTTGTGACGTAAACTGGTTGTTATGGAGATGGTAAAATATCAACCATTCTTTGTGAGACTGTGCAAGATCAATTTTGGATCTGTTACAGCAGCTTCTTTTCTATGCTCAGCTGTAATCAGCCTTCCTTACCAAGAGAAAGGGATGTATAAAAAATATAAAGTATTTTAAAACAAACAAACGTTTACACAACACTTTAAACTGTTTGATGTACAGAAATAGACCTGTGTGCAGTTGTAGCATGCAAATTTCATCCCAAATTCAAATAAGATTAATGGCCTTCAACATAAATGAGGCTACTACTGTTATTTAGGTTTAAGAGCATACAAAAAATCAGACCACTCCCTTTTCATCCCTTATTTTTTTTTAATTTCATAAGCTGTATCATATAAAAATATATTTCTTACAGAGGGGAGGACAAAGATTAACGACTTTATATCTTAAAATCTTTAATTAGTTGGATATCTAATTAACCCCAAATTTACTGAAAGTACATAAGGGACTTTTTTTTCAAGTGTGTTATAACTTTCTTGAGCTTCATGAAATAGACGATAAAGGGTTATGCCTGGAGAAAATTATATAAAAAATACAGTCTAAGACCATTGGCTAGGACCTCCATAGATTATTTTTCTTTGTTTTTAATCTGTGCCAGGCCATGGGTCCCACTGTGCACGTCCCCAGTCAGTGAAAGAAATCTGAACTTTAGGCTTTGCTACTCACATACAGTCTTTGTACCACCTCACAAAGTCAACCAGATGTAACTATTGTCTGTGTTACTCTGTTTTTGAAATAAATATTGTAAAAGCAAATAAACAATAAGAAAACATAAAATTTATTGTCTAGTACTGGTTGCTTTTTAAATCTATGAGTAAACACTTGCTCAAATTTTACTAGAATACGCACCCATCGCTCTTTCACCCTGACATCTCTCCCACTGCATTAACACTTGTAACTGTTCAGTGGTGGGAAATAATTTCTTTAAACACAACATGCAAAACTTCCTAGATGCCTGTTTTACATTTTCAATTACCTACTTCTCTTCTACCATAGCATTTGAAAAATCTGTGAGCAGTAGTATGGCTTACATGAAACTATTATAGGGACCATACATGAAAGCTGTTGTTCTTTCCTAGTAAACATTTAATTCTGGTTTAGTATTTACCTTCATACTATGACTGATTCCATGACATCAACATGCATATGATTACTTTGAAATTTGCAGTGTTGTAGCTTATTCAAACACTTTATTCATTACAATTTTTTTGGCCCAACTACTTCACAAGATACTGTGATTAAGCTTAAAGAACACACAGCTGAGTCAGGGGTTTTGCAGTGTCCTCTAGCAGGACAGGAAGGTGGAATCTCCTTCTCCCACCCTGTATTTAGATGTACAGACAAGCACACCAAAACACACTCCCCCCCTGCTGTAAGACCAGCAGGACATTCTGAATGTCTGACATAACACCCTAATGGAGAAGAAGAACTAAATGTTTGAAAATGCATTAAGATCTTCAAAAGAAAGACAAGTCAAAAATTATTAACAGATGTCATTCTTATCTACTACTACTGTTCTGTGTGCATACTTCAGTTGAGCAGACATTAAATCCTCATTAATTTAACCCTTCCTTTAAATATTGGTGCTGTTTAGGCCAATATAGTAATAGATTAGGATGAGTGATGCAAATTTTGGCTCCTGCTAGCACACACAAATAGCATAAGAACTACTATTTTTTTAATCTCCCTCTCCCACACTCAGAGTACCAACCTTCATAACTAAGCAAATGGATCAACAAAACAGATCAATTAGCCAACTGTAGAAAAACTGCATGTATTTTCTCGGGCCAGAAACCCTACCATAGGTAACAGAAATCATGAATACGTGCACAGATACATATTCACACTGTGTAAGACCATGCAGGGCCAGAGCAGTGTCAGAAGCATTAGCCCGGGAGAGGATTGGTCCTCAGGAGACTGCAGATCTGCAGACTTTGGTTTCCCCCATTCCAGGCTCTAAGATGTAGATCCCTCCTACTATATACCTGATCATTTTGTGAAGTGCTCCTTTCATGTCCCATATTGGAACTTTTCACCTAAAAAGAATTTCGATAGAATTACATTGAACGTATTTGATTGGGAAATCTTAAAATTTTCATGGAGACCCTCAATGTTTACACATCATCTGTACTTTACGGAAACATTACAGAGAAGAAATTGTTGAACATTATTACTGTTACAGGAATCAATTTTATATATTCTAACAGTACATTCATCTTACTGAATAGGGGCCATAGATGTTGAGGAAAGTAGAAACACAGCCTAAAGTAGCAAGAAGAGACTTCTTTCGCCTGCTGTGTGGAAAAACCAACAAATCGTGCATTGCAATGAAAGAAGACAACCCAAACAGGATTAAGAAAACATTTGCCTACCTCAGGTGCCATCCAAAAGGGTGTTCCCACTGAAGTGTTTCTACGCAGCCGTGTGCTGGTGAGCTGGGCTGAAACACCTGCAATAAAACACATCCAATCTTGGCTTCAAATTCATTATCTCATTGTAATCAGTTTACTTTAAGTACCTGTGAAACAAACTTTGAGCCTGAGAGTACAGCTGCAGAATGCCTGACCAAAGTAGGTGCAGCATTTGTACTGAATTCTTTGTTTGATTAATTTCATTTTTCTGATATTCATAGCTTGTCCCAGACAGACCACAGCTTGCTATTTTATTTCAGAATTGCTGAGAGATTCTTTGTGAATGACTCTCAGTTTGAAGCACTTTCATTCAAATTCAAAAAATTAATTGGCACCTAAATATCAGAGACATGTAATCTGCTGTTTTCATGAATATAAACTAGAACGCTTCAAATTGCAACCTGAATTTAAAACTTCTGTTCCAGAAATATTGCCCAAGTCTAGCTGAAATTTATTCCCCGAATACTGCTGGCAGGAAACTTGCTCACTGGAGTATTTGCTGAAGCTCCTGCTCAACAAAACATTTATGCACTTGCTTAAATCTTTCTCTGTGGAGAAAAGCATGGAAGCTCACGCTCACATTGTAGCTTGTACTTAGAAGTTAAGCACGTGCTTAAAACAAAGACTGTGCTTCACTGCTTTGCTGACTGGGGCTGGACTACTGAAGCACAGCTGAAAAAAGGAAGGAAGGAACTAGAGCGAAATCAAACACCACTAAACAAATTAGAATGAACTTTCACAGCAAATCTTTTTCTGTATTCTGGTCAATTTACAATTGAATTATAGAATTCAGGAGCATTCCAATAAGCTGACACAAAAGCAATATTGACTTAAAAATATTTCAAGTTAACATTGATTAAAAAAAAAAAAAAGAAAAGAAAAAGAAAACACAACTCCTGTGGTATTACCCAAGAAGAGAAACAGGTAGACACATATAACAGATTCGTGCCTGATTCCAATAAATGAGAAAATGAGACTCAAAATTGTTATTTGTAAGTTAAATAGATTGCGGGCTCCAAGATTCAATTAGAATCATAGAATGGTTTCGGTTGGAGAGGACCTTAAAGATCATTTAATTCCAACACCCCTGGCCATGGTCAGGGACACCTATCACTCGACCAGGTTGCTCAAAGCCCCATCCAACCTGGCCTTAAATTCTGTATTTATTTTTCATATCAGCGTGATTGCAAGCCTTCAGTGATTTACTGAGTATCACTGTGAAAAAGCTAATGGCTAGTGCCTACAAAGACTGCATTTAACTCTGATCTCTCTTCAGCTAGCCTAACTTGTAGCTGTATCTATGGTCATTCCAAAACAGTGCAGAATACCAAAGAGCAGAGACAGGAAGTACGAGGAAGACAGTGGGAAAGAGAGAACGAACATGAGCATGAATGAATGATGAGTTGCAGATATTTTGGGTCAGCTTACACTATGGTGAATATTTATTCAAGTATCATGCTGTTGACAGCAGTTGAAGGAAGAAATATGTATCACATTGAAAAAAAAAAAAACAAGTTGTAAAGTCATGTAATAAAGGCAAAGAATTGCCTTTATTCTCAATTAAAGATATTTGCACAATCCCCTCTATGTGCTAATATCCTTATGTACTGCCTTGAGTATGAAATCACTTTCCCCCCCTTCAAGACTGCCTCATTCTGTTGACAGAATGGACAGAGCTCACTGAGGTAGTCATTGAATACTTCCTTTTATCCCTATCAATTTGAATTCTAGTTCCTTATGTAGTATGCCCATCCAATGCTAAATTCAGAATTATTATTTCCTTTTCCTTTTGACAGGTTTCCTTTGCTCCTTATCAAAGGGTAAATCTCCTTAACATTCCTGCAAAATGGGGAAGGATTATTAGTTCCAGGGATTAACCTAAAAATATAAAATGCATCCACTGTTTTTCTGTACTTAATCTGAGACCTTTCAGTTTTCAGGCACTCCACATGCCTTAAGTATAGCTGTAATAGATCTCAGCTGCAGTTCAAGAACATTTAGATCTTCTGCAAGGAAGGAAAAGATGTTTCAGACTGGGTACTAGGAAAATGAGGAACACAGACTGGCTATTTCTAAAAAGGTAGATGCAAATGACTTGATAACAAGAGAAACTCTGGCAAAAGCAGGAATAGTCTCCAATTTGATGCCATTCAGCTGTCTGAACTGCAAGACCCTTCTTTTTCTGAACTCTGCATTTTTCACAATGCATCTTCCACTTTCTGCATCAAATGAGACACACAGTTCTACAATTTCGCCTGTGACTCAGTACTAATTTGTTTCCAGAGTCCCTTCTGTGACTAAGGCAGTGGGCTAGAGAGAAAAAAAAAGCAACTTAATGAAAGTTTGGTGCATGATACTTTTGACAGGAAGCATGCAGATACGTGGCATCTCAGCATTTCCTAATGGTTAAACATTAGGGAACACTTGAGTGTTTCGTCATATATTTTTCTTGAAGCAGTTGTATTTGTTGTAATTCACTAGTGTTATTGTTTAAACTTAAATGTCATAGAAACACACATACACAAAAATAAACATAGAAAGAGAGAGACCAAGGAGATGCCAGAAAGGTTGGTATTCTCATTTTCCTTCATGCACTGCTAAGCATACATCTGTTATTCACACAGTACTATTCTCAGTGATAATTACCTTATGTATTATATGGTTTTGCTAATAAATCATATATTACTAATAATCTGTTTCTGTTACCCACTAACAAAATTGATCATTCCATTGCATACATATCTGACGGACTAAAGCACTCCCTTATTTTTCTGAGTGCATATTCATAGGAAGAAAAATGCTGAACCAAGTTAAATTTTATTGCCAAGTCCATTTCTCTCTCCTTCTCTCCCCCCTCTCTTCTTATTCTTATGATGTTTCCAGACTGGCCATGCTAATATCTAACAAACAGCAATAATCACAAATTAAATGGATATTGGGTTTTGGACCCATGGGACCATTTTACCTTCTGCTCAGAGGGAATAAAATGCTAGAGGCTAGCAAAAGTCATTTCAGAGAGAAGAATGTTTTCTTTTCATATGCAAAAGATTCAATATTTAAATTTAAATTAGGAGAATTACCCTGAAACTGACATACTTTGCAAAATGAAAAAAAGCTTTGTAAATAAAATGACACCTTCAAAGCTACTTTTAATTATTAAATTATTATGTTTATGCTTTTAAGTTAGAAATCTATTACTGATTTTTTGTTAGAATTTTTATTCTTGCTGTATCAGGTTGCTTTTCCATTTTTCCTCCTCAAAATAATCTTGAGTATCCTCCTGAAAATCTCTCACTATAGCAGTCTGCCTTCCCAGTGGAAAGTAAACAGATGCCTTTGGCTAAACTGCATGTATCAAGAAAACAAATGGGAAGTGGTCATTACCAAAGTCAACGAGCTTGACTCCACCTTCTGTTGTCAGAAGAATGTTGTTCCCTTTGACATCACGATGAATGATCCGGTTATTGTGCAAATGCTGAAGGCCCTATATGCCAGCAGTAACAAAAATAAGTTTACTCCCTTATTTAAAAACAATTACCCTACTATTAGGGAACATAATGAAGACAATCTGCACATAGTCTATAGAAACATCTGTCCACCAGATTACATGCTCGATACAACCCCTGCTGCTATAATGGCCCACATAATATTGTCAACATTACCATACTTTATAAATGGAAAATGTATGTATGAGATGAGTAAATTGCACCCTCTGCTGTCATTACAAGCCCAATGAACATCCTTACCAAGAGAGCACCATATAAAATGTATGAAATTATAGCTTCATCCAGTCGTTGGCCACACTTCAGCAGACCTTTGACAAGCTCTGTGACAGAACCTCCATTGCAGAGCTGTGAAGGGGGGAGATGCACAGGGAAAAAAAGCAAGACAAGTCCCCAGTTACTCAACATGCTTGGTTAGGCTGTGAACACCTAGCAAAACTGCACTACAAAAAAAGTCTGGGAGCAACTAGATTTTTATCTTGCAGTTATTTAGGTTGCCCTCCGTACCTTAGAATATATTTTATTAACGATATTAATAATAAATCACAGCGACTTAGGTGGGGAAAGGGAAGTGAAATTTTATAAAGTGCAACTTATAAAATGTAATTAAAAAAATCAAAATATTATGAACAGGACTGTATTTTGTTGTTAAAAGAGGATTTAAGTGTAATTTAAATGATTTAGTATTTTCAAATTTGTTCATAGTATTTTTGAAAAACTGCTTTTGTGCAAAGAAAATGTCAGACAGAAAAGACCGATGCTCTTGATAACTGTGAGGCAACAAATTGCAGTCATTTTAAACTTTCACTCCATCAATGTTCCTGCTGGCAGGCAGCATAAAGTAGACAGAAACCATATCTTTATACTCCAAACTTGATGGCATGTGCTGCCAGCAACTGATATAAAACATTTTGATCCAGAAAAGCTGTTTCCTGCAAGCACTTCCTAGTAATGGACTGCCATACAGCAAAAGAGGAGGAGAAAAAGTAAAATTAGAATCTTTGTAAATATTTTTTCACCCACACCATGACTTCACTGTCCATGCCCTTCTAGTAGCTACTCCCCTCTTTCTCTGTCCTTTTCTTAATATTCCCAACTGTTTGACAAAAAATGATGATAAAAATATTTGTGCCTACTTCTCATCTTAGGCAATTATCAAAGTAAGGTCCTGCTTGTAATGAGTAAATACGCCAAAACTATGCCTAAAGGGAAGAAAAATAACCTACAATATTTTTATTAGAAAATTTGCAAGTTGCACATTTAACAAAAATATTTAATCAAAGATGAATCAAAGTGAATATTTTGTGTATCTCATTTTAATGAAAAAAGTGATAATGTATAATATAAAAAGTCACTGTTACGCATACATAAATTTGCATGTAAATTCCAAGAGATTAAATGGTTTGCCTTGTCTGGCAAATTTATCCATATAAGGAAAACAATTTTTTTTAATGTCAACTGTCTTTTAAATTTTGGAAGATGTGCACCAAAAACCACCTGACATGAACATATTTAATTGATAAGTTCTATACAGAGAACTAACTCTCCCACATTCTACATTCAATTTTGTTGTATAGAAAAGTTTGCAATTTTGCTGTACAAAATTTGTTATATGGAATACCACGTATGATATATCTGTCCAACATGCTACACTTGAAATAAAAAAGAAAACACATGGGAAACCAAGCCCAAACTCAACACAGAGCCAGTACGCATACAGTTAAAAACAAGAACAAAACAAAAATACTAACGCTCCTTTTTCAATTGTTACTGAAATTTAATATGAAACATTCAAAAAGTTCACTCAAGCAACATAATTCTGCAGTACAAAGAAGGTAGATATACTGATGACATTCTACATTCATTAAGTGGAAATAAAGCTTCCCCATTCTGATTCCAGTCATCATTCAAGAATAGGGAGTAGGATTTCTAAAATGATCTGTACTTAAAAAGCAAATGTTAACTTTCTTCAGTTTAGTTATAACTGAGGAAAAATTTTGAATGGCCTGCTAACTCTACTCATCAGTCTATGCAAAGCTCTGGATCTATTAAGCCTAGAAAACATTTAGAAGTGCTCATCTTGCAATGATCTTTGGCAGTCACTTAACTGGCAACAAGACTACCAAGTGTTATTTTCCACTTTTCATTGCAAGTATACTGACTGCAACTGAAGAAGAGTTAATAATAGGCATTTCTGTTGCTAGTTGCTAAAACAACCAACCTCTAAAGTTCTGTAATATCATTTTTTTCCATTACATTTTCTCTGTTCACTTGTGCAATAGGGAGCATGTTTGTTAAGTGTCCTCCATGTTACTTCCTCATAACATTTTGCATTCCCTTTGAGAGTATGACCTCTCAAAAAAAAAATTAGAGAAATGTTTTATCCAATATTTTCCCCAACATGAAAAAAATCAAGCTGTTTTTAGGTAAACCATTCTTATCAACAAGATTTGTTGGGTTTCGAGGCAAAATGTAGCTTCTTGAATAGAAATAAAATGCAAGGATGTTCTCTATTAAATAAAGTTTGTGTGATTTTCAACAGAGGACTACGACTCATCATCTATTACCCGTCTGTTGATAAATGGCCCCTATCAGAGAATCATGAAAGTTGGTGACTCTTCTAGCAATACAGAACAGAGGCCCACCAACATTTGCTAGTTAAGATGTAATACTATCAAAATGTTTTTACCTCAAGTACTAGCCAGAGCTGTCCTCCCACATACTGATCTGCTTTGTAAAACATCCCATAAAATCTAACAACGTTAGGATGGTTAGGAAGAAACTGCAAGATATTATATTCTGTTTCAATTTCTTCATCTACATCCTAAGTAGGAAAAAAAATACAAAACATATAAACACTATAAGCCTGTACAAAACAAAACAAAAAAACTTCTTATGGATAAGAACCATTTTTTAACCAGTTTGTACTTTTAAATGGGTTTATTTTAATGCAGCTGAAAGTACTCACGTGTAACTGTAAATTTAATCCACATCAAATCATGACACTTTTGTTTTTGTTTTTACATACAAACACATGAAATCTGTGTAAAGTAAGTGGTTCTTCTTCAAGGATTCTTTTAATGCAAAATATACGTAACCAGAAAAGAAAAAAATAAACTAAACTTTGCTTGGCTGTCTAAATAATACACTTGCAGGTGTATTAGTTTTTAACTTGTTTTCAAACATGCATATTTTTTAATGTGCAAGCTACATGTAAACATGGAGCTTTGATTCATTCTTTTTTCTGTGGTCCAAACAGGACCATATATGGGGCCACACAGAGAACAATTTCACAAAACCTCGAAGTGGAACACAATAAAGACATTCTTAAGAGGAAAAGACAGACATCAGAAACCATTGAAGGGAGAAAAATCTAAATTCATTAAATAAGGAAACGTTACTAAATATTTGTTAATGAAACAATTCTGTGACAATTACAAAATACTGTTTAATATCAGCACAAAAGCTGCAATTCAGAACAGCACCTAAGCAGTAAATCTTTCCTTGTTTCTGCAGAGACTGCAACTATTAAAAAAAAATCATGCATTTACATGTTTGTTTTTGGTTTGTTTTTTTAATTTTCCTAGAAAGGGTATGATCTTCTTTAGTACCTTTTCCAGATTTATACATGAGAAAACCAAGATAATTTCTGAAGTGACAGATGACAGAAATGCAACTTTTCTTAGTAAATATATTAGCCTAATTGTTATGAATAAACTCCTTGATCCAACCTGTACCATTGCCAATTAAATCTTTCACTGAAAACTAGGGCTTTGGTTCTCAAGGGAGGTTAGGCATTTAACTCCCACTACAACTGGAGCTGGTACAGAGCTACCTCCAAGAATCCATCCTGTGCTGCTCTTCTGTTTTTACCTTAACAATTGCTTAGCAGTGTTATCTACTTATAGAAGATAACTATAAAATATCCTGAAGTTCACAGTCCTTCTGCAATGGAAAAAGTAATTATTTTAGGAAGCACATAAAGTAAGAACATTTAAGATTAACAGCATCTTTTATTTCCCCTGCTATAACAGGCCCCTAAGAGGAATTAATGTCTTTCTGCCTTCTTAGCATGTGCATGCTCCAAGCACAGGTATCAAAATTTGTACCAGAAGAATAATATAGACATATAAATTAAACTAGGCAAATGCTATCTTCAAATAATATGCAAGATGATGAAATTGTCGGCTGTACCTTTGAGATACTGTTTCCAAACTGTTTCCTTCCACCACTGTGTGAAAACATTCCCTCCAGGATGCTTTCACATATCTCACACATTTAAGTTACATTTCAAATCTGTTTGAAAATTCTTTTAAATTAACAATGAAGTTACAGGCTAATATTTTTACTTACACTAATAGGATCCAGAATCTTTACTGCTGCCAGACTCCCATCTTTCTTATTGGCAACCTTATAGACTTTACCATACGTGCCTTTTCCAATAGTCTGTATAATTTCCCAGGTATCTGAGGGATCAGCTAATGATTCTAGTCCAATCATATTGGAGTTATAGTGAAACAATCCATACAATGGCTTCCTGGAAAACAAAGCAGATACAAATACAGTGGAAAGCCATAAGCACTCCTGTACTAAAGCAGCAGTGTTATGATAAAGAAACCAAATAATGTCCTAACTTGAGAAGAAATGCAGATGGAATGACAGGCAGAAAGATAAAAATAACTAAATAAAGAAATGCAAAGAAAACACTGAGGACCATTTCTCACTTGATTTTTTGAGATGGATCAACTAGCACCTCGTTCCAAATGATCTCAGACACACACCTGAATTTTAAGGTTTGAGCCATTTCCTTTCTAAGCATACCTGATATCTGCAAACCTGCTTATAATTTTTAAAAATCTATCTTATTTACCTCTACAACATTTCCAGCATCAGTAACAACTATCTGGCATGTGAAATTTAGTCAGAAAGAAACATGAGCCTGACTAGGGAAACTGAGAAGTTAAAAAAGAGCAAAGCAGCAACTATTCAATCTAATTAAAGAAATAAATGTGTTTTCTGTTCATGATAGAGAAAAAAAGAACCTGCAATCAAATTCACATGCAGTGCAGATCTGTATAGCAGTATTCAAAAATGGAAGCACGTGTCCATTTGCATGCTTTGTTCCTTTTCCAGAAGAATTAAACTTTTAAAATTCCTTTAGATGTCAAGGAAAAGCATGTACATGTTATTAAAGTAATTTACCATACAGAAGGCACAAAACATGACACAAAACATTTGGTTTCTTGACAAAAAAAAAAAAGGCAAAGAAAAGAAAAGAAAAGAAGAAGAGTGAAATAAAAGCTAGAGTCAATGGTCAATGTCATTAATCTGTTGAGGATCAATAATGGAAGTTATTAGGAGAGTTTCTCACTACATGGATCCAATACAGCATGCAGCAAATAAAGAACAGTGTTCCGAACACATACAGTCAGCATCTCAACAGAGAAGCAGGTCAAGTGAAAGAATTCTCCAAAATCAGTGAACAGACTGGACTACATGCACTGAAGACAACAGCCACAGAGATGTAGTTCCTGTTAAGCCAGCCTTAGGAGCAAGGTTTGCTTGGGGCAGGGGGTGGATGAATCCAAATGCATGTGGGAACAGTTGCATATCAGGTTAGAGAAACAAACAAAAACCAAACTCGTAAGAACATGTCATTTTAATGCTTTGGGAGAAATACTACAGTTGTTCATATGGAAAGACAAAAAAGATGACTGCAAACTGTTGTGGTGGTTTTACCGTGCTAGGCAGCTGAACACCACAACCGCTCTTTCACTCCCCCTCCTTAGATGAGGAGGAGAAGAAGTAAAGGAAAGAACAACTCATGGGTTGAGATAAGGATGATTTAATTAAAGGGAAAAAAATAATTATTAAGGAAAGATTATTATTAATTAAACAATTTAACTAAACAATTAACAATTTAACTAAAAGGGAAAAAAGGAAAGGGGAAAAGGGAGGGGGAAAGGGAAAACTAAACAAAACAAGTAAAGGCTATGTGGAAGTGCAGAGGAAAGAAATTACACTCTACTTCCCACAAATGAGCAATGCTTGACCACGTCCTTGAAGCAGGGCCTCAACGCACGTAGCCGGTGTTTGGGAGGAGGACAGACGTTTTCACAACGAGAGCCCACCCCTCCCCTCTTCCTCCTTTTTCCACCTTTTATTGCTGGGTGTGACATCATATGGTATGGAATATCCCCTTGGTTGGTTTAGGTCAGCTACCCTGGTGATGTTTCTTTTCTCACATCTTTGCCCACCCCTAGGGGGGTTAGAGAGAGTCCTGATGCTGTGCCAGCACTGCTCAGCAGCAGACACAACACTAGTGTGATACCATTGCTGTTTTAGCTACGAGTGCAGGGCACAGCACTTTATGGGCTGCTGCAGGGAAAGTTAACATCCCAGCCCGACCCAGTACAACTGTTTTGATGCAACCCACAAAAAAAAAAAAAAGCTGGTATTTCACTGTCACTGTAACCACTAGCCCATCACTCAGAACATCCAGAAAATGATACATGGCACTCTTTGTACCAATGTAAAACAAACATCCAAGAAGACCTTAACACTAAAATGATGCTGAAGCTGAAATGTCTTTAGACAGAACTTTCTCCTTTCACTCCCTGCACATCAGGACTCACAACTGTTCTGGGCTTTGAGCGATATACTATGGTGGCTTCGAGCTGTGAAAATCTTACCAATGTCCTCCCCAGAGGAGGACCTCAACCTATCAGAGACCTACTGATTACAAGAATTTCATGATTTCTGCCACCAGATGGAGAAAACTTCTCAGTGGTTAAATCTGTTCCAAGTGGGCAAGCAAAATAGCCCACACCAGATGCTGAAAAATTACACTTTGGCAATTAACTCTATTGGCTGGGGAACATCTTGCACAAAGCTATTTGTGACTGCACACACACAAGCTATTTGAGGAATGACTAGATGCCTACTGCACTCTACCAAACCCTGGTTTGCATACTGGAGAATAATGCTGAGCAAAAGTAACAGCAACTTGATGGAGTCCAGACAAGCTGCTCTCTGGACAAAATAGGGGCAAATAGCATGACTGATTTTTTTTATTATTTTTTTGGTAAAAAGGAGAGATAACACACTAATTTGAAAATAAATCCTGTCAAAGCTTACCAACCAAGACAGACAAGAGAGCAAAACAAAAAATTATTAACATAGTTCAGCCACTGACAAGGTTTCTCTCAGCTGTCCATGAAATGAGGCATTCTCCACCGAGCAAATAAGTTTCATGGGTTTCTCTGTAACACCAGGACTCTTTGAAAACCTTCAGCAGTTGGAACAAATCAAGTCAGACCACATACAACAAACTAACTTTTTCTGATGGCAAATTCATAAATAACTTTTATGTCTATTTAAAGACAATATCCCTGTGAGAATGACATTAGAATCAGTAATTGTGTCTTATTACCACTTAACAGTAAGACAAGCAGACTACGCGCATTGTCTAATATAAAAGTGTGAACGTGGCACTAAGGGACATGGTTTAGTGATGGGACTTGGTAAGGCAGGTTGATGGTTGACGTGGTAAGGCAGGTTGACTTTATCTTGAAGGTCTTTTCCAACCTAGATGATTCTAGGAAAAGATAACGTAAAAGAAATAAGGTTATAGACAGTTCCCAAGTCATTTTGCCACTTGTGAAGCACAGTTTTCTTCAATGGCTTTAAACAGTCCCAAAAATAGCCATCTGGAAAATTATGTGGTATTCTGCAAGTTCTACTGTGATCCTCACTGCTGATTCACAAAGCTCAAACTATATTGTGAAAACAAAAAAGAACCTACATAGAATAACTACACAGAGATTTTATATGATGTAACTACTTCTGGAATAAAATCAACAACTTTTTTTGGAACATTTCTATTTCACAGCTATCTTTCTCAGAAATTAAGAGGAACAAGAAGGACTCATAAGCGAGGAAAACAGTGCCAGGAATGGCTTAAGCATTACAGTTTTATTTTCAGTACTGCCCTACTGAACTTTCATACAACAGCTATTTGCCTATTGCCTTCTGACAGGCACCCTTTTTCTAGTTCACTGTAAAATGAGATATCCACAGAGGTTCTGAAATTAGTAACAGCCTCGCTCTAGAGCCTCACTCCAGCCTGGTGCTTTACAAAGTGGTGGTATACAGCACTAGACAGTTTTGAATTCTGACACAGCTGGAAGGGACATAATAGCACTTCCAGTCAATACTAGTGAAACAATCAAACATCCTGTTTCCATATGAACAATTCTTGCACACTACTAATTTCTCAGCATTCTGTTTGTCTAATCCCTCTGCACCTCTTGTGAAACAGCTAGCTAATACTCTTATAGCATCTACACAAACTGTGGAAGAATGAGAACACTGTACCCAAAATAAATGTATTTCACTATTTGTAGGGAGCTCAATATTGCTTCCATACTAAACGGATAACCCATAGACAGAAGAATTCAGAAGGCAGTGTTGACATAATCAGCTATGGCTTCAGCCAGCCATGACAGCCCCTATTCTGCTGGCTACTGATGGTCGCACCAAACCATCTACCTGAGAAGCAATTGTTAGTGGAATTAATGAACCACTGAAAGGCATAAGAAAATCAATAGTCAGAACAGCTTCCTCTGCTAGTCTCCTCCTGCTGTTCCTCACTGGCTAGGTTAAAACAAAGAAGATGTCAATATCCTAAAACACAGCAAACAAATGAATCTATCAACATACCATCCTATAACTGTTCTCAAGTGGTCACAGAAAAGGACATTGCAGAATGTCCTGTGCACATTTCTCTAGGGGATGAAGGTCAGTGACGGAAGCACACGGAAAAAGATAAAAGTGTGTTCAAAAGCTGTTATTGATGCTATACAACGTATGAACAAAAAGGACCATACTTCAATTGATCACATTGTTTCACTAGGCCAACAGGAGAAAAAAAGATAGGACAATCAGCAACACAACTGCTATTATTTATAGATGAAAGGTAGGTCCCTGAAAACACTCCCTACTAAATTCAGTCCACAGAACAAGTCTCTGCTGAATACAGAAATCATGAAACAGACTCCGTGGGTGTTCAAAATGGAGATGCAGGGGAAGTAACTGGGAAATGTGTTTTTCTCCCTTTTCACATGCTCCAACTAAAACTTTTTAAACCTCTTATTAACTGTACTCACATACATTTTCCTTCTCTACAGTTTTCAAAGATATTCAGGAATATCTTTGTTACTTTCTTTCCTTCTCCATTCTTTTCATGGATGCATTGGATAACCTAAACTTTTAGAGTTGTAAGATCAGCCTCAGGACGAGGATAGAGAGCGGACTGTGTCCAAAAGGTAGTTATGAGGAAAGTGTTGTGAATACTTGCTTTCTTGTCTTGTCCTTGCTGAGCTTGTTGCTATGCTTTCAGTCCATCATGGCATGAAACATAAATCATATTTCTGAGATTAACCATAAAAAATTGCACACAAAACACCAACTGACATCATGGCAAAAAAAATCTAAATGTCACTACTCCGTTCAGTTATAATGGTCCAGAAATAGAGAAAACAACTTGGTTAATTCCTGGCCATGTTATCTGCTTCCACTTCGGGATCCTTGTAGTACGACACATACCTAAATTCTCCATGATGGATATTCCATTCCATTTAAAAAAAAAAAAAGCCCAAATGCATCATCATGTGTGTAAACGGGCATTTATTATCCTTCTAGTAAAGGTATGTGGCAGCCCGCTAAGTCAGTACAATAAATCTGACACTTCTGCAATACTTGAAATAGAAGAGTAACAGTTTTTTTAATTGTGTCCTGTGTAAGATTATAACCATAATTCAATCTGTTGGATCAAATGCTTGAGTCTATAACCAAACTCTCCTGGAAGATCCCAGAAAATGCATATTAGAAAAAAATGTAGGTGCCTAATCCAGACAATTCAGTGGCATGTTTTCACTCAGATTCATTGCATCATTATCTGTTGCATTGTAATTTTTGAAGTAAATTCTTACTGCACATTGTGTTTATGGGTAAAGCCTTAATCTTTGTACAAGAATGCTTGATCATCTCTGTATTGTTAATATAGATCAAACAGAAAAGACGACTACTCTGGGGAGACAAATACATTCTCAGAATTAGCCATTTTCATAAGTGAACAGATCCAGGGTGCAGGGAGGCAAGGATAAAGCACAGCTTGGCCTCTGACCAGCTCTTCTTCAAATATAATGCTATTACTACTTGGTATGCATCTTTAGTCCTTCTTGGAGGCCCATGCCAGATCAGGAGACACTGCTGATTCTGTTGCTGGGTCACTTACTTCACTCCAGAACTACCTGTCACCTCATCTTGCTACTCCCAAGTAAGCACCACAATGCCCTTGAGAAAACTTCTACAGGCTCCAGGTAAACACTACCAGCATCTCCCTCAAAAATCATGTTCTGCTTCCCAGAAATTCATTCTGATGCTTCTTTCTTAGCATGGACCCATGGCTTCATGTCATCTACTGCCTGTAACGGCCATACCAGTCGGCTTGACCTCACTCCTCTTTCTTGCTGAAAGGAACTTGCAAACAATGTGGCAGCAGCCACATTGAGCCACTAAGAGAGCTGCTTAGGCATGCACAGAATGGGGCCGCATGCTTTAAGTTTAATTAAATGCTGCCTCAATCAGCTACATAATCAAGGATAGAACAAGAAATCATAGAGGTTTTCTAGAGTAGGAATGTCTTAAAGATGATGGTGAACTGAAGCCACTCCAATTTCTTAATAAAAATGATCACTAGTATCTCAGAAAATTTTGTGGGGCTTTGATTCTCTTCCATCTCATCTTCACTGATAGCTTTTACTTTTGTTCTCTCAAAATTAGCAAGATATATTATTAATGGCAAATGACACTGCCAGGGTTTCTGGAAGGTACTTTGTATTTTAAAAAAAACTATAATGTAACCAACAGAGAAAACTGTATTAATTGGTGAAAGACTGAATGCTTTGCTAACACTCCTATTACTGCAAAAAATAAAATAAAGTCACCTTCTGTACATGGTAAACAAGGTATTTTTGCAGAGCTGTCTTATCCAGTAAGATAAAGGGAACCATGCTGCTAGTATATAAAGTCTTCTACTGAAGGTTTCAGTACCACTGAAAATAGAGCTGCTGATCATTCATGAGGAATTACAACACATTTCATTTGTCTGACTGCTAAATTAATCAGTTCCACGTCTACAACTCTGATCACCAAATGTTAAATAAGATGGTCTACCTAGCCAGTTATCATGATAAAATTAATAACTATTACATTATAAATATAACAATGAACAACAGAAAGACCCACAAAATATTAAGCAGGAATTACTATCCAGGATCAGATCGAAATTTCTGAAAGCCATTTAACAACTCAAACAGGAAGTTCTGATCAGTGGCATTTCTATTGCAAAATACTATTTCTATTAGCCATCTAACCAGAATTCCAACAAGCAAAATATACTAAGCACTTACAAATGACTAACAGCTATTTCACCTCAGGCTGGGAACTCAGCATTAAAATGAAGTTTATAATCCCATGAGACAATTCAGTTATAAGCTGCAGGCAGCAAATCAAGTGACTACCGGCTACTGTCCCCATGTATGAAAAATCAATACCTGAGAAGGTTTTCTCCACTTTCTCTGGCAGCAATTTAACAGGGCAAACAAAATGCATGTGTTAGCATTAAAATGGAAGGATGAAGGGCAATGAACAGAACAATGACCTTAGACCAAAACCAGCCTCCTCACTGCAGTCTAGTCACAAAAGCTTGAGATGCTTTGTGTACAGTTGACAAAAAAATAAATCTAAAACAGATGTAGGAGAAAACTGAAAGAAAACAACTGCAAACTTACATTAGTGACCTATTTTCTGAAACCAGCTTATATCAGATTTTTGTCCTGCTAAGGATATTGGAGTTCTTCAGAATTAAGACAGATTCCTCCCAGGGAGCGCCCGTACCTGCCAGTGCTGCACAGAACCGTGTGTTCTGCATGCTAGTTTCCATGCCCTGTACTAGACAGACAATGCACTGCGTGTTAGCTTAAGTTGCTGTCACAGAGGGTACAAATAAACTGGTTGAATCCTAGCAGCTTCACTTCGTTAATGCTGAAGATCAGTGTGACACTAATTGATCCTGAGCCTGATCTATTTATCAAGTCTTTTGCATGCTGAAGCTGAAGAATTAAAGCCACTTAGTCATTCACAGAGAGTGAGCAACAAACCTGCTCAGTTTTTTTTGAAGGGATATTCCTACTGTTTCACAATATACTTTAATTGTATAATGTAATCAATCATAATTCATCACTGTAGTGCTCCAGTATCACTTTTACAGCAGTTTTATTCTAATGAGGATTTTAAAGAACACTCTCCTATATCCATAAGAAAAATAATAATAAACTGTTAACTGTGATACAAAGAGCAGTTCTCAGTGCTGACAATGACTCTTGCTTAAGATGAAGTATTTTCATCAGTAAGCTAGTTGTTATGCATTACCAGCATGTGTGCAGTAGCCTACCGTGACACCAATTTGCATAATTTCTCTTCTCTAACAGGCTTCAAAAATAATAATAGGCATATGAGATAGAATCTATTAATTTTAAACTTCCTTCAGCAGCTATCTTTATGGAGCAGTTATCAAAAGAACCTTTAAAGAATTAGATTTAATAAATTATAAATGTATTATTCGGGTTATACTATCTGGGCCGATAACTAACTAAGTTGAATTCAGTAACAAAGACCAAAGCAAATCCACAAGCAATTTGTTCAACATGTTTCCAGCAGAAAAGTCTTACAAAAAATGGCAGGACAATGTCAATGTCTGCTGCTGTTCACAGTTAATTATTGAACTTGAAAATCAGTTAAAGATTTTAGGGTACAGATACATAAAAGAGAAGGACAGATAGCGATACGCATACGAGCTGCTCAGAGTTGTTATACCTGTATACAATATTTAATATTGCCTTAATCTACAGCAAGAAACAAAAACAACTTTGTTTTTTTGCTGGTCTGAACCCCAAAGAAAGACATCACCATTTGTTAATATTTTAGGCAAGCAGAAAGATTCATGTGTCAGCAAACTCTGATGGGAAGCTAGCTTTGGAAAGGAAAGTGAAAATAGCTTTCCACACTGTAACATAATAACTGATGGACCTCTTCTCATTTCCATGACTTCTGCATTTGTATACTCTGATTTGCATAACAAACAACACTGCTGCAACACCATGATTCTCCCAGATACTAACCTGATAAGAAGTCTCGCTTTGTGACTGCTAAGAGGAATTTAGATCTGGGTGCACTTTATTATACATTCTGATACATGGTCACCAGTAAGAAAGACCTGATTTGTCTTTATTTTACAAGGGAAGATGCCTGAACATCTAACACAATTTACATATGGGCCTAATCTCCACTAATACAAAAACACATTACCAAAGTACTCAGCCATCCATTGAGGGAAAGAGGACAAGCACCTTGGGAGAAACAACAGATGCCAACATGGACACGAGCAAAAACCCTCAGAGCTTGCTCCTGCCAGGTATTACACACTGAGAAGCACTAATCAATTTCAATCCCTACTGATTCAAGGGATTTGGTGGAGATTAACACCTGCAAGAGCTGTGATCTTGAAGAGAGAACAATTTAGTAATAAAAAAAAATAAAAAATAAACTCCATGAATTTTCAGAACAGAATTTAAACACAACACAAAACAAAAGAACAAACTGACCTCTTTTCTGAGTTCAACTCCTGCTGCAAACACTCCTGAAGAAAGTTAGGAGGGTTAAAAAGATAAAACGTGACACACAAGGATGGTTTACTATGCACTGGGTACAACAACTATCACCTAGAAAAAACAGCCTTTAGCAGCTCAGTATCAGCTATTCAGTTTTATCGTATATCCTGTTCAGTTTAGGGAACAGCTCTGTGTTCAATACTGTAGACTTTCAGAACTTGAAAAATATTTTGTGACACCATTCAGCAAACACAGAAGATAGATAATATACCCCTGGGTCACCACAAGCAGCACTGAACTGGGAAATCAGTTAAGGCTTTCACCATAAAAGTAAATTAGACTGTATGCTCAATATGTACAGGATGCAGCACTATGTTTGCATCACATTTTTAACAAAACTATGACCTACAGACATTATGTTCTACTACGTCACAGAGCAATAGGTCATCTTCCACAATGAGAATACCCACTGCAAACAACCCCAGTTCCTACCCTCTGCTGAATCAGAGTACCTACTAAAAGAGCAAAGCTTGAAAGAAAGTAAAAGCACAATAAGCAAAACAGCAATTGACACTGTCCAGTCAAGAAAGATACAGAGAGATATGTTGTAAGGATTTTTCTGTAGGATGCTCCTTTTACCAGACAGCATTATAAAAAGAGTTTACATTTCAAGAACAATTCAATGAGTTGGGAGAACTCGTGAGATAGTTCTGACTGTAACTCATGTCCTTACTACACAAGCCATATTTATACAAGCTTCAGGTTCTCTGTATAGATTTGGACAAACCTGACTCAGAGATATATTGGAAGGTGCCAGCTACATAGACATCACCAGCATCTCTCTGAAGATTACAGCAACATTACACTTGATAGTCTGCTGGAATATCCACACAGAATTCTCATCATCTGTCCCCAGGTCACTGCAAACAGACAACCCCATGGACTGCTACGTTTATAAGTGTCCCTTGAGGCTCAGCATGTGTGCGTATTGGCTTCTCTGTCTGCTCCTGTCACAGAAATGCAACCTGTAGACCAGCTTCACTAGCTGCATAGGTATGCTGGCAGCTCTTTCCCAGTGCCTTGACATCCTCTCGCAGAGCTCTGCAGTAAGGGTATGTATACTTACAATGTGGAACACATCAATGTGCAGACTTAACAGGGCCTCTGAAAACCCCTTTAATTTAGCTATTACACGGAGCATAAGTGCACAGTTAAAACAGTAAACACCTTGTCATAAAAATTCCCTGTCTCAGCTTTCTAAAGTCTTTCACCTTAACACACTATACTCAGGAGTCCTCAACACCTTCTTTTAAGCTTGTACCATTTACTCTGAAACACCACGGATCTTTTCCAAGTCACTCCTCCTGATCTCAGTAGCAAGCACCCTTTTGTGAACAGAAAGGCTGATTTTCCTTTAAAACAGCTGGTAATAATCTTTGTCCCTTAATCTCTCAGCCTTCATCCTTAGATGGTTCTTCTTCAACCCCACTATGTAACCAAAACCTCCCACTGAAGTCTGCCTCCCGGTTTAAGCTTAAGGCTTCATATCTGACTTGTCACATGGATTATTCAACACATTTAATGCCATTCATTCATCAGAATTTTCTTCTTTATTAGCTTTTGGCAGGTGCAAGGTTTATTCCACGCAATCCACGGAAGCAAAAGTAGATCAGACAATGTAAATACACCCCCATCCAAAACCATGCTTGTAGCCTGAGAAACTTAGACACAAACTTCCCAACATCCTGCTCTAAGGAACCTGCAGGAGGGTTGGACCTGATGATCTTTCGAGGTCCCTTCCAACCCCTACAATTCTGTGATTCTGTGATCAAACTGAAATCATATACTGCATATAGACTCCCTAAACTGTCCAAACTGCCAATATGCTCACATTATATGCGCATTTCTGTAAACAGACTTTCTCACACCGCTACTATTCACACATTGGAAGGTTTGTTACCTAGTCTAGAACACCAATGGTTGCACCAAAAAGATAATCCCTTGAGGGTGTTCCAGCAAAAACAGTATTTTGTGCTGCTTTTTGGAAATTGCCATATCTGATTGATATCCTTGTTGTATCAATTGTGCAAAGGTAATTTTGTACAATGAATTATTAATTTTCTGTTGTAATCAGACATCTGAGATAGTCATAAATATTTATATGTCCAGTTAATACACTAATGAAAACTGAACTCATTCTAAAAATGGGATGTTATCTCAGAGGTATGCTGACCTAATGTTATGCTTAACCTTTACATTAGTGAAGCCAACTACCATATGGGAAGCAACTAACAGGAGCGGGAAAAAAACGATTTTGAAGGCACAGCACAGGAATAGGTTAAGATATCAGGACAAAACGGTGTTGTCTGTACCCTAGAAATATTATTTCACTTTTCCCTATCTCTAATTTCCCAGTTTGTAAAATTGGAAATAACATTCTCTATCCTTACACTCTTTTTGCAATCCTTGGGCTTCTCACTACCATTCCAGAGAGGTTTCCTCTTCAGAAATATAAATATCTCTTCTTTTTAGAAACTGAGTTATTGGTTTTTACATTTGCCTCTGTAACTTCATTATCCTTCTCAACCACTAAGAAACGTTTTGGGCTGCTAGCTGCCTGAGAGTAGTTCAATACCACCTACAGATTGCAAGAGCCTACAGGCAGAAATTCCTCAGAGCTAGCCAGCTGTATTGATATAATCCCTCACTCAAACCAGGTCAACATAACCTGCTAATAAAAGGATTTATTTACTATATCCACAGTAGACAATGCAGTTCACCAAGGTTTACAGAGTCACAAGAGAACAAAAATTAAAAGAAACAAGTTTATACCCATCTAGACTTAGACAAACCTTAAAGGTTTTTCTTATCTAATAAATTCACAGGTTTTTTTCAGCTTAAATGCCCTCACAGAAAGGAATCCTACTTCAGCAGTCATTTTTGCTTTACAATCCATCCCTGTCTCTGGCGTAACTCCTCTTTGTCCCCTCCCTTAAAACACAAACTACCACTCATTCATCTAAGAAGGGAGTAATTTGTTCCTTCCATCAAACTACTGCTTGCCACCTTCTGGAGAGGCTGATGTGAATAGTTTCACCTGCCCCTGTAACCTACTTCAGTGATTACTCACATCTGACTGAACTTTTCACAAGCTGTCAGCCCCTTGCGAAGCATGACAGTAGCTGCAAGTAGACACACCTCAAATAGACACACTAATCAAGGTGTTTGTCTCGTTTAACTGTATTTTGATAATAACAAATGTTGCTGGAGTTACTGGTTCAGCATACAATCCTATTTTTGAGGGATGTTGTAACAAAGCAGATCCAAGGTAGGGCTACAGATCCCCTGTCTAGTTCAGTCCACAACATGGGGGAAAACACGGCTCTCATGAGTCTGGAAGCAGATGCACTACTGGGAACAGTAGGAAATCTTACAAATATTTCTTTCCTCTTGTCACTGCTGAAAGAGGTCATTAAAAGACCTTTACAAAGACTGTTGATTTTAAAACTGCAAATTCATGTGTCTTATCTTCAGGGAAAAAGGATCTCAGACCTACTGTGATTTCAGAAATGATTCACTCAACTCCTGGGCTCTGGGAACAAAAAAAGGAGGAGGAAAATTGAGGAGCTGTAAACCATGCTTCATTCTGTACCTTCAACGACAGGATGCCAGTGAAAAGTAAAGAAAAACAGCTAGGTGATAGCAGATTCTGATGCAGTTTTTTCTAATTTACAATTTTCTGCTAATTCAGATGTAGAAAGAATGTACAGTGCAGTGTTACAAAAACAGAAGGAATGAGGTACTCCATGTAAAAATTAAAGCCATTGAAAATTTTCTCTATGTGTACAAAGAAAATAATGAAAATCCATGTCTGTCAAAAGATGAAGAGACAATCATGCAAGTTTGGGAGTTATAAGTCCCTGATAAAAGATCTTATCATAATTATTCAAAAGGAAAGTACTGCAAAATCCAGAATTACTCCTTGACAAGGCAATTAGATTTTGTCAGGAGGTGAAGTCATCCACGCCAGAATTAATCTTATCTTGAGTGGTTGAACTCTGACACAGCAAAGGAATCCAAAATATTCCAAGAAAAGAGACCTGCAGCAGACAGGCACGTAAGCTCAGACTTGAGCAAGATTAGCAGGCAAAACTGCATATTGAGCGTAAGAACCAGCACAGAATACTGCCCAGCACATGAAAAGATATGCAAGAAGCACAATGGATTACATCATTTTGCGAAAGTTTCCAGTGTGCCTGCTTCACTCAGGAGCTACATTTAACAAGAACCCATTGCCCTCGGTCCCTACTTGAGCTAAACGACAGCCATATACCCCAGTCATTAACACCCTGTCCCTAACCCACAGATTTGGTCTCCTGGCCAAACCCTAAGCCTGCCTTACTGCTACAGACTCGTCTGGCAGTCATTGGCCTGTTGGCTAACCCCAAGCCAGGCACAATTTTTTCATGGCCATTATTTTTACTTGCTTAAAGAAAGACTGGTGATGATATGCATGCTACAGTATTGCCTGTAATAAATGATAAATTTAAGAATTCACAGACTCTTGGACTAAACTTTAACGGTCATATCTTACACTAGATACTCTTTACATACAACATGCACATTCAAAAGGAATGTGGTGTAGAACATACAAGATACATATTTTGAGGTAAATAAACTGTTCTTTTTACACATACATGTACATGCACAGAGTATGCAATCATTTGAGGACATAAGGACACATTGTTCTTCCTTAACTAAGTAGTTATTCAGACAATCAAGATTTAACTATGCAAAACCTCAAACTGTAAAGCTGAACCCTGTTTCAGAACCTGCTTTAAAAAGTCATCTGCCCCAAAAATAACTTTCAAATTTTATTTTTTTCTTCCTCCTATTAAATAAAAAGTTCTTCCAAAATTCTCATGACTTAGAATTTATTATTCAACAAAATTAGTCTTTGTCACAAATTATAAAATGATTCTGATTCTTTAAGTCTCTTAAGTTCATGAAAGTGTAAGACTACTTCCTCTGGCTGATGAAATATTCATACCCATTTGTCATCAAGACTTTAATAAGTATGAATATAGCCTTTTCTCTTTTGTGCAATACAGAACTGACAAAGATCTTTCCTTCATTTAATTTTGAATGTTGGAGTAAGATGCCTCCTGAAACACTCATAATAATTTCCATTTCCTGTACAACCAAGTAGAAAAGATAAGTTAAAATTTTCTTAGAAAGATGACTCCATATTTCAGGTACACAAGTAAGGTTTATATATTTGCACCATCCAAAGTTTACAGAAGTTTTCATCATTAAAACATCACACTTCCGTTTTCTGCAACTTTTCAGATGTGCCATTGTTAAGACTCAGAGAAATCAGAATAACGACCTAGTTAGACCATAGGTCTATGGACTATTAAAAATTTACTTCAATGAGTTTCTCATAGTGGTAGTACAATGTTCATGGCATCCTTACAAGAAATAGTCCCAGTAGCATTAACCCTCACAATTTCTTTTTGCAGATATTCATGTTACTTTGAGGCTGCACTCAGAATCACAGAATCATCTAGGTTGGAAGAGACCTCCAAGATCACTGAGTCCAACCTCTGACCTAACACTAACAAGTCCTCCACTAAACCGTATCACTAAGCTCTACATCTAAATGTCTTTTAAAGACCGCCAGGGATGGTGACTCAACCACTTCCCTGGGCAGCCCATTCCAATGCCTAACAACCCTTTCAGTAAAGCAGTTCTTCCTAATATCCAACCTAAACCTCCCCTGGCGCAACTTTAGCCCATTCCCACTCGTCCTGTCACCAGGCACATGGGAGAATAGACCAACCCCCACCTCGCTACAGCCTCCTTTAAGGTACCTGTAGACAGTTTTTACTAATATATAGACAGAAGAATCACTGGATGTGGCTTTCCCATACTACTAACCCTTACTTAATTACTTGTTTTAGGACAGAGTATATATCTGTAACTGGCTGCATTCAGAACAGAAATGCAGACAGGAAAGCAGGACAAAAAAGCTGAGTTCTCAAAGGAAAAAATCATAGTAAATACTGAACTAACATTCCTAACTGGAATTCACATGATACTAACCTACTTAGTATCAGATCCATTCAAATATTCCCTCAAACTCACTGACTATTGAAAGTCACAAAATTTTATACAATCTGTACACTCATATTTATACCAAAACAAAGGCAAGATGTTATACAGTAATACCACCACTCCTAGTGGTCCTAAAGGCATGAAACTAAATACACGAAATGATAAAAACTGCCTACAAGTTGTCATTTGAAATTTTGTTTTTTAAAGAATATCTTTTCTCTGGTGATTTTCAATGTTTGTAGAAGATGTACAGGTTGGAAAATGATCCTGAAATATGACCAAAACACATTCATGCAAAAATGTAATTTTTGAGCTCAGACAAAAACCGTCTTTCCATCTCATTTCAACAGCATGAAGAGCATGTGGGTAACTGGGGAGAACAACCAACAAACATAGTCCTTCTTATGAAAGATCGCAAGCATGGAGACCAACTGGATAATGAGAAAAAAAAGACAAGTGAAATTCCCAGTTACTGTATGAGCCTGCAATTGGGGAGGGGTGGGGGGACCAGAAATAAACCTGTTTCAGAAGAAAAGTATGATTTTATAGATTTAGAAAACACTCATGCACTGAATTCTTTCACTCTCTAGCTAAGAGCAACTACAGCAAGGACCTCCTCCAGAGCCCCATCATGTAAAAAATCATTTACTGAGCCTTCACAGAGCTACAGTGCTGATCGCTGGATCCTTCTTCAGCTGCTTCAGCAGCTCCCACTCTACTACCAGATTCCTGACTTTTGAACACCTCATTTACAGCCTCCATGTTGCTTCACTGAGCAGTGCTGATGGCTGGTTCTCAGTCCCAGAGGGTTTCCAGTTCCCCGTGGTTTAAGATTACACTTCCAGTCTCCTGCCTCATGTGCATGCTATGAGAGCTTCTGTCAGTGCTCCCTGAGGAGCTCTTTGTAGTTCTTTCTTCCCAAAAGGTTAATATTCCCTTTATTTTCTTTCAGTCAACTCGCAGTAAAATGCAAATAAGAGTTGAACAGAAACTACTGAAATACCTGAGTTTGTATATGCACAGGTTATCAGCAGTAAGTACAGGACAATCAGACAACAGAGAGAGCTGCTACTGCCAATCAAATAGGAGCTAAGAGTAACGTTCTGCAGAGAACTCTGAAAATTGGAACCTACTCATATTTGGCAGCTAGAGCCACTCCATGACTTCCCACTTCAGGAACACCTTGCCAGTAATCAGGAGGAATGACTGCAGCACAGGGAGGCAAATCTGAGGAAGCCTTAAGATTGCTGGACCAAGAACAGTGCTTTGAGGAAGTGGCAGCATTGCAGCCTCGTTGAACATTTAGCACTGAAGGCTAAAATGCTATTTTTCCCATTTTGATTGTTGTGGAGTTCATCCGTTTGCAAAAGACATGCCCCTGGAAACTCTGACTTTAACATGTGGAAGCATCATTGTAATTTATGACAACAGCAGGGTGGGGTGGGGAGGGACACAACTCTGCCACAATTGTTTATAACTTAAAGGGCATTATCTGATTTAACAAGTACTCTGAACTGTATTCTTAGCATTCGTTTTACATGCATGCCCAGTCTTTCAGCCTGTCTTCTTCCTGCTCAGAGGGTAGACTAATTCTTTGTTCCAAATGCCTTTCCACAACTGGACAAAAGAAGGTGTTCATTTCACAGTGGCTAGTTAGCTGCTATGAGAGGGTGTGAAACTAAGCATGTTATCTGAGCAGTGCTGTTGAACTCAGTGAGGCTCTCAGCTGCAATCTTATGCCATCATAAATGCCTTTTATCAAGCTATTAAGGCAGCCAGTTTCTCTGTTATGGCATATACACGATTACTGTCAGTCGTGATAGTCCTTCACTGCTGAAACTAGAAAGAGTCCAAACAACCACTAGTGGAAAGCAACTTACCCTATTTACACAATTCACCGCCCATCTCCTTTAGTTTATTATTAGCTGTTTCTGCAGACCCTCCAAACCTTCTGCCAGCATAAATTGCCTCAGTTCCCTGGACCTATGACAGGAACACCAGCAGGGGGGCTGCATTAACCTTTCTATTTATTATCAGTTGCTAAACTCAAGTCACTTTCTTTGAGACTAACACTGGTCCTTCCTCTACATCTGAACACAATATATATGATCTTCCGCACAGCAGTCAGTTTAGTTTTATGATCATTTTTTACAAAGACAGGGATCTTGCCACGAAACATAGAGCATCATTCTATGTACCTTTTACAAGCAAATTTAAAGTAGCATATTCAAAGTATTTTTTTTCAAAAGAAAGACCCACACAGCTAAAAAAAAAAAATCAAACGAATGGAGGAATTTTCTGCTGTAATTGTAATACAAATAATTTTTGAACATGTTTCCAAGAGCACAACAAACTAAAGATGGGTGCTTTTAAAATAATCTGTAACTTTCTGAAGATACACCACCGTTCTTTCCTGAAGTCCTTTTTAATCACAGAAAATGTTTTGAATCATGTAGCATAGCTACTGTATTTATCTCTTTTCATAATCTCCCCTGGCTTGATCTCAGAGCCATTAATTCAAAGCTCCATCTGCTACAGTTGCTCATACTGCAGGTGACATTTATGTTAGGTTTGTTTCCTCAGAAGAAAATGTATAAGAAAAGGTAGTCTGACAGGTCTTTATATCCACTTCACAGGCTGCACATACAGTATAAAGATCACCCATGTAACTATTGACAGAAACGGTGAGAGAACAAGTGAAGACAACAAGATGTGCACCAAACATGCCCTCTTCTTACAAATGAGGTGGAATTAATTGCATCTATCATACAGTCCTCTAGGAAGTTTAAAACACAGTGTGAAAAATGTACAAGGAGACAAGAAAACTGCCATCCCATTCTAAGCTTTTTACTGCTCCTGGTCTAGTTAACACAATCAGTCTGAGTTTATTCCACACACACAGAAGAAAACTGTTAACAACAGAAATATTACATACTTTCAATAACAGAAGTTGGGGCTTTTAATTTTTTTCTTTTCCTTTCAGAACAGCTTTTGCAAACAGATAGCAAATAGGTCAGTGACAGGTTGTTTGGACATGATACAAAGATGACAGGATAGCTCCATGACACAGGTGAAGTAACTAGATGACGGTTACATAGGCAGTATCTTTACTATTTAGCTGATATAATTAGAGATCACAAACCTAAAAAACAACTTCTCTCACCCTATACCTCCAGGTTTTGCTGGCAAATCTCCTCAAAGTCAATTTTAAAGCAAATGCTTTGATGAGACAACAGAATCTGTGGTAAGCTGCTGAGCATTTGAAAGCAAACCATCTTCTACCAGCAAGAGTCTTGGTGTGTTCAGTGGACTGACCTTCAGGTCTTTATAACCCTAAGGGGCAACTCTTTCTCCAGAAATCACTGCATCAGAGTAAGTTATTTCTCCATTTTCATTTTCTCTCTGTTTATGCTAATTCTTACTTCATGTTAAAATTTACTGCCAATTAGATAATTTCAGATACATTTACCCAGGCCAGGACAAAAAACGCAGGAGAGATGCTGAAGAAAGAAGTGTCTCTGGAATCCCTAGCTCTGACTTTCTTTCAGGCCCAGAATAACTACAGTTCCCTTCTACTCTTCAGTTCATGCTGGGCTGCGTAGCAGAGAAAAGTAGAAGTACAAAGACCATGAAAGAGACAGGAATTGGCAAGGTCACCAAAGAACAGCAGAACAAATCACTCTCATAGCTGAACTACCATAAACCATTTCCCTCTTTCCCTGCCATTTATTTAATGCCTAAGCTGAAGACAGAAGTAGCAGAGAACACTGAATCAGGAAACTCTCCACTTGGCAGAGTTTAGTAAAATACTCCTTGCTCATGAAAGAAGAAAAAGAGACGGGATTTTTCTTTTTCCAAGTAGTAGTCAAATATAAAGACAAGATCACCTTGGGATCAGCATCACTATTCCAGTTCTGCACCTACCCAGGAAAATAAAAAGAGCAGAGCCAGCAATCTTCTGAACAGTTTTAAACAGTACTTTCTGTTGTTTCAGATTTCAGTGCCAGAAAGAAAATTTTCCCTACATTTTTTTTAATCTTTTCCTCTATTATCCACGAAAAATAGCCAGTCTATGTACTCAGAGAGATGCCCCTACCTTGTTATAACAAAGAGTGAGCCCAGTCTATTTTTCCATGCAACACCCACCATTTCCATCTGAATCTCAAATCTAGATTGATGACCTGACCTGAGCAGCCCATGGCAAAACCAGTGCAGGACCCTTTGCGGGACACCTCCCTGACAACACGACATTACAAAGCCTTTACCAAGGCCTTCACAGTATGCTGTTTGTTAGGGGTACTGAGTCCTCCTAAGGAACTGCTCAGCAAAAACCTTCTGTCTCCTGACAATCCACAGCAGAAAACAGCACACCTGGTGCAAGGAGACAACAGTTAGTGGACTCTTTGAGACTTCCACACCTGAGTCCAATGGCAAGAACAGGAAAAGGCTGGGAAGGCAGCAGAGACAAGGCACAACTGAACAGCTAGCAGCCTCTGTGACAGAACTGGAACTGTGTCAAGGACAAAGTGAGGGGTCCACATGGTACTACGGCAAATCATAGGTCTTAGGGCAGTCTTATCCAAAGGTATCATTGCAACACTCCACGATCCTCCACTTAGCCCCCTAAGTGTTTATATATTTGCAGGTCACACAGTATTTTGGAGAAGAAACCATGGCAAATAGTACAGATCAATGTGCATTCTACTGATTTATATATCTTGCAAAGACAGCTTTGTCAAAGATAGAGGCATCTGCTGGCTAACAGGAATCAGGTCTTTTATATACGTGGATAAGTGCCTACCCCTGCAAAAATCTAACTATATTTTGCTAATGTTTTGTGCTAATCTAAGTATATTTTGTCTTGCAAGAGTGAGGATCACCTTAGTGCGACAGCACCAACTGTTTTGTTATTAGCTCCATTACCACAATGTCTTAGAAAAAGCTACCCTTGTCTCTACTGACATGCATATAGACACGCAAGATCTTTAACTTAACAATTATATATGCAAATCCTTGGTTGGAACCTGTGTTGCCTTCAGCATTAATATTCTCAGTAAACTGATTTTTCTTTAAAAATAAATATTATTAAATCTGTGAGTTTCTTTTCACAATAGGTTGACACTGATGCAGCCATGAATCCTGATAGGAGAGTAAGCTTTTTTTTTTGCTTTTTTTTTTCTTTTTTTTAGCAAAGAACTAAAACAGCAAAAAGCATGCCATGAGCCGATTCTCCAGGCAGGAGGTATAATGAAAGCAGTACAGGCTGCACTCTTCACAATCCGTTCTTCCTTACAGCATTATGGTTGCAAAAGCTTATTCCACTTCCAATTCCCATCATCAGAAACATCAACACTACAAACTCATAACTCAAGACTAGCAGCTTTTAAGGTATGATTTATAACAATCATTCCTTTGAAGAAAATTAACAGGTAAAGCCTGTAGAAATTAAACACTGTAGTTTCTCTCAAAGACGAAGCTGAAGAGTTCCCTCAGAAATACAACTAAGAATTTTTCCAGACGTAGAGATCTGTATTTCATCATGCCATGCACCATACAGTTCAAAAGTCTCCGCTTAGCAAGTAGTTTCTGAACAGGAGTAGAAAGAGAAGTAGCTGAACAAGACCACAATCACAAGGGCAGTTCTACCCTTCAGGAATGTTACGGAATGGGATTAACACTTCTAATGCAACCTGAGTCAAATACAATTGTGCTGTCTTAAGCGCATGAAGGCCACACTGAGATGCAATAGCAGAGTCAGTAACCAATCTTATTTTGAATGCATGTTTTCAGTGGGTAATGTATTAGTCCTCTCACTATGGACTTGGTGTTACAATGATCCTGGGAGTCAGCTATTTTGCCTAGCTTGATAGTTTTAATTTCATTGCTTGAGAAATAAATAAATCAATAAATAAAGGTTAAGAGATACAGCTGCAAGCAGAGCAAAACTTCATAGCTACTAGCTGCTCATCTGGAATATAATTATTACATGTTAGCAGAACAAGACAACAACTTATCTATTTTGTGGGAAGGGAGACAGAACAACACAATACATTTGTTTTCCACAAAGATGCCATAGGAGATGAAGTTCAAAAATTGTTTCTTACCTAATCCAGTTTACTTCAGGACTTGCTGAGTTCTCAGATGCTGTAACAACAAACAAGAAAAAGTAAAAGCTTGACAGCTTTCAAGACACTTGAGATCTTTGGCATTTCTCTAGCTGTTTCAAAGTAACAGGCTACCCAAGCGAACAGCTGTTGACATATAGGAGCCCGATTGCATGCATTACAGTTCTGTTACAAAGCTGATTAACAATAAAAGAGAATAAGGCGAAAAAATAAAATTTGCATCCTTACCTGACATAGCTCCTGGTGGCCATATGCTGGACTCGGCAAAAGGTGCTGTCCCTCTGAGCAATAAACCTAGAACGGTTGAAGGCTGAATTATTAACAAGAACATGAGGAGTTCTCAAGCACATAATGAATGAAACAGAAATCCAAACCTTGTAGCCTGATTTACTTTGTAAAGGGAACTTAAGAGAGTTTCCTGAATGCTCGTTCAGTTGATCTATTTCAAACACACGATGGCACATGGAAAGAGGCAGCATGGTGCTTTACTGCAATGCAGGGTTAACGATGAACACAGTTCCCTGAACCATTTTCACAGTAATCTCTTACAAAGTGGAATTTGACTATAATGGAAATGGCTGACTTTTATTATATGGCTGTTGTATACATTCCCATTCCCCTAGTCGCCTCTCTTCAGTCATTAGCAGCTAATGTGCTTCCAACACTGTGTTTTGGCCTCCAGCTTTTTTGTACCTAAGACCATAGATGTGCTCTTCAAGCAGCTGATAATTGCACCGATACAGTCTCTAAGTTCATACAGTATTTCTGGTTTAAAATTGGGTCATCCAATTAACTTTGAATATGGCACAGCTGGAATGAAATCAATGATTTCTGGGCAAAGGCTGAAAGTTCTCTAACATAACTTTGTGTCTTTTGATACTGCTGATAGCAATTAGAAAGTAGCAACCAACATAAGAAGCCTTGCCAGGATGAAAGAAAAAGTTGACATCAATTTCTCCTCTCAAGAGAATTTTCTAGTTCTTCTGTATTATGTTCTGCAGAATTCTTATTAATACTTGCAGTGCTGCACAGCACACTCTAATGATTAGCACAGCTTTCAGAAAGTGACCTTATCTATTCAGAAACTCAGGTTCCTAATTCTAGGGGCGGGAGACACAGGACCTGTGAACATTAACATGGAAGTTGGACATTCAGACTGAAATTCACAGCAATGAGAACACAGGACCAGTATGTGGAGCCAAGAGATGGGCAACTCTGAGGAAAAGGCCATACCTGAAACTCAGTCTGCATGAGGGAAGCAACTCTGTGCCTCTGTGCAACTGGGACTGAGAGCCTCAACTTTCTTCTTCTGCTTAAGTAGCTTCCCCCTATTGAAATTTAGTGTTCTTTCTTATACCTTGCTCTGGACTCTCTTCTGCACTGGCTTGTTTTATCACCTGGTCAAGTATTATTTCCAGAAAGTCTACTCTGGGTACCCAAAGCACAAGAACAAAAATAAAATCAAGAATAAGGCAAAGTGCATTTCTTACACATTTGGTGGGTAGGACATAAAAAGTTTGTATTTGAGAGGAAACAGTAAGTAACATCTTGCAGTGACCTTAGGAAGTCTGTACAACTCACAGACTTCAGAGAAAAAGGAAAAAAAAATTGGGTAATCAGACAAAGTACTGGACGGGAGAAACATGAAACTGAGACAAGGAAAGTAAAATAGGAAGGGGTGGAAATATGTAGAGCTTCACAGACACAGTAAGAGACACTTGATATAATGGGAACAAACTGTAAGGATCTGTAAGATTGAATTATATGATAAACAAAGCAGGAGTGTAGTCAACAGGAGGAGAAAAGTACATGTAGAAGATCAGAAGGAGAAACTGAAATTGGGCTATGATGAGGAAAAATTTAAACAAATAACAAGTATAACAGGTATATACAACTAGGTATAACTAGTAAAATTCAGACCTAGAAGGGCCGCCTAGGAAAAAAAAAAAAAAAAAAAAGCAGGACTGGAAAGCTGCATCAGTACTTATGTATGAACATCCAAGAGACAAATTGAATCCCAGGTTTGAATCTCAGTCAAATGGCTGCCTCTCACATTTAGACACAAAGAAGTTGAACAACTAGTTCCTGCTTCCTATGAGCAAAACCCTGCTAAATAAAAGATAGGAAGTGTATATTTATTCATACAGGTGCTATCTGCTTTACAGAATACATAATTTTCAGTTATTACACACAATGTGGGCATAATAATTCATTGCAGATTAAAAACAGATTTTTTCAGCAAAATTAACAGCTTAATATATTGTTGAAGATTTCAGCCAAGAACTCTGAGTCCCTGGAAATTACATCCCTTTTAAGTGTTTCAGGTTGCTTACCACAAAAATTGATGGGCTTAATGTAAGCATTATTCTGTGAATTGGAGGGGTAAATGATTCATAATAGTTCCTGCAGTAGTAGTGGTATGAGCAGAAGACAGACGGAGATGGAATTTTCTTGTGAACCACGGAAACTGTGTGTAAGCTGAGAAAGGGCCATGCTCAGCCAAAAAATACACTGTCCTTGCAGAATGTTAGACAAACAGCTGCCTGAATTGGTACTTGTAATTATGCCATTACCTCACATATGCTGAGCACATTCACCAATGTACCACTCACGCCTCCCTCCACAGTCAATATGTTACCATCAGCACAGGATGGAGGAAAAGAAAATTGATTTCAGTTACTTTAATTGTCATCAACCATAAAGCCATCATGCTAAACTGGCAAACAACAATACATTTTCCACAGCTTTACACCTTCTCCTCATAATCTGACCAATGAAGTAGTGTCTATAAGAGCACGAGGAGCAATGAAAGATGCAAAAGGTCATGTGCTAGCTTTAACTCTTCCCTTATTCCGAGACGTTTTTATCTCATACATGCCCTACTACTAAAAACTACTCACCTGTCCAGTTTGCTTGGGGTCTGTATGAGTTTTTTTTTTCACCCTTCTTTTATCTTGCTAATCCTTAGGCTCTCCCCTCATCACACTTTCTCCTCTCCTGTATTTGCTTGGATTAGATCACAGGAATTTACCTCTAGAAATGAAGAACAGGGAAGTTTGTAAGAACTAGCAGAAGAGAAGCTACAGCTACAGACACACAGTATCATGCTAAGTGCTGTTCAAATGACAGTTTAAAACTATGGTTAAAAAAAATAAATCACTGGACAATTTTTCTTAAGCAGAACAAAAGCAAATCAATACCAGAATGTTCAGTATTTCAAAACACTTTCCTGAACACAAACATTCTTTGAGGACCCTCATAGCACTCACTGCACAGTCTACAAACACCTTGTTCGTTATTCTCTTCTTCACTTCCTCTGCGGCAGAAGGCTGGTAAAGACTCTGTTTTTCTGCAATACAGAATGTTTCTCTTCCTCAGGACAAGCTTGCACTCAGGAGTCCTTTGTTAGCGAGCTGCTCCAGCCATTAGCACAGCAAGAATCATTGTCTTTGTCCACTGAACTTTTTATTCTGAATGCATTTGGCAAAAACACTGCACAATTGGTCCTGGCAGCTCTAAAAGCAACTGAACATCTACTGTGCTTCCACTAAATCTCTCATCCCTATAGTTATAAAGCCAATAATACAGGTACATTTCTTCTTTGAATGACAGTGGAAAAATCACTTACTGTGCACATACATCAACAGGACAGCACATAATTCTGAGAAAGGAATCATACAGCCATCCTCACTCTCCAATGCACAACTGTGTATTGCTGCAGATAATATTCCTACAGGCGCTTAAGCACGGAGCACCATGTGCAGCAAGCATCAACACAAGAGTGTGAAAAAGTTTTTCTTTTCCCTGTTTCCAAGCTGATCCATTTGCACTTAAACTGACCTTTAATTTCAAAAGAGTCTGACGTGGCTTTTACCAATCTGTAACCAACTTGCTTCTAGACAGACTACCATATGAAAATATTATCCCGGCAGCAAAACAGATCTGTTTTGTGCCAGTCACATTTTTATTTTTGGAACAGAACTTGGATGAACTCTTCTATTTTTAGTTAATATACTCTATACTGCCAATAACCTACATTGACTTGAATAAACACTAAAGGATTAAAGGATATAATGTCAGAAAAAATAATACATTAGTTTGAAATCATACATCAGGAATTAAGTGGACTTTAATACTGGGGTGCAAAAAGGGTCTAAAAAAAAAAAGAGGTTCAACACATTTTCAGAACACATTCCACAAAACTCAACAGTAAGCTAAGATATAACCAATTCACTGTTTTTGCCAGAAAAACCTCATAAACTACATCTGGTTTGCTGACACTTAACCAGTATTAAACATCTTCATATACGAATAGTTTTTAACTTAATTATTTCAAAGTATCTCAAAACAAAACACTGATCCTTGGTTTTCACCATCCAATGAAATTGGAATTTCAGAGTGGAGATTTTGAAGGGAAGAATGAAGTGAACAATTAGCTTTTAAATATTAAAACTAAAAAATATTTTGTATTTATACAGAATAGAATGTTTAGAGAAGTAACTAGAAAGACATTTTATAATATAAGTTCTCAATTTGCGTGCGGTATTGCCTGAAGATGTTACCTTTTCTTTAATAAACTACCTGTCTGTGTACTGGGGAGGAAGAAAAATACACATATATTTGTTTAAAGGAATCAGATATTGTAGTTCTTGCAAACCTTACCACGGTTCATTAGTAATTAGCAGGTCACTCACAGAAGTGCTATACAGCAAGTCAGGCCTACTTTGGTACTAAGGGAACGTATACATTTCTTCAGTTATTCATGGCTTTGCCCTGATGCGCCTGACTCCTGTCACACTTCTCACATTGTAGAAACCACGGAGGGTTTTTCTATTCGAGTATTGCTTTCACATAAACTTTGGAAAACTGACAGAGCTGGCAGCGACCTGCAGGGGCAAGCTATCTGCACAACCGCCACAGATTTGCTTGGCGGATACAAGCGCGGCGACCTTTTGAGGGCACCGGGGAAAAAACAAGATGCCGGCGGCAGGGCCGAGCCTTGGCGGCGCAGACCCCCTCAGAGTTACCTCAGAGAGGTGACAGCCCCAGCCCGACTCGTAACGCCAGCGCACTGCAGGGCAAACGGCAGCCGCCATTTCAAAGCCCGGCTACGCTGAGGCGTGATTCCCGTTCCCGCCGCCCCATCCGCGAGCTTCGCCTCACACGGGTGAGGGGAGACGCGGTGCTCCGAGGCACAGCCGAGCAGCCGGGGGCCGCCCCGCTCCGAGGCAGGAGGAGCGTTCCCGCCTCTGGCAGCAGCCGGGGCTACGCTGAGGCCCCGCAGGCTTCGGCGCGAAATTACCTCAGAGCGGTAACGGCTGCTGCCCCCGGTAAGGGCCCGGGGGCTCTCAGAAAAGGTCGATTAAACACCGTAAAAGAAGAGCGATGTTTAGTGAGGTCTTAAAGAAGTAGTTAGAGCAAGAAATCCGTATAAACGTATAATTAGTATTGCATTTCAGTGAAACTTTCTAAACACCTTAGTAGTCGCTGTGTCTGCTGCACTGGCCAAAACAAAATTGAGAGCTCAGGTCCCTCTGCGCTTTGAGAAGTTGTTCCGGTGAAAGAAATGCTTTATAAAGCTTTTCTCTTATCTTTGAGCCCTTTATGCGTAGCTGTACTGGGGCTTAGCCATGATCACATTTTTCAGATTATTTCTGGTTGCCTGATTAGGAGAAATTCGGATAGGTGTTTCTCTGATACACTTTTCCTTGTTTCAAAAAACAAACAAACAGGAGGAGGCTGTTCACTTGCTCTCAGTATGGCAGTATTTTTTTTCAAGCCAGCATGTCCCCAGGGCTCCTCGCTCACCTTTCCCTACCAATCTCAGCATAAGCATTTTGCCGGCTAATTGCAACCACCCTCTGCTTCTTCCACAAGGTGTTTAATTTTTTCTGTCTCATATGCTTAGAGATCCATAAACTGAGCAAACCTATTTTCATAGTCAAAAACATGCAGTTCAGCTCTGCCTTCCCGAGGGTCTGTGTTTTGGGTGACAATTCCTATCATTCTAATTATTCTGTTATGAATAAAGAGCAACTACTGTATTCATCAACTTCAGTCAGGTCTGGCTCATTCCAGTGTCCAGTATAACTGTAAATGTGAAAGCGCTGTGTCAGCTCTCATCTCTATTTCTTTGGGCTAGCAAATAGTCTGTAAGTAATATTTTTAATAAAAAAAAAATTAAGAGGAAGGCTCTTACATGATACACCTTTTCATAATTATTTAAGATGCAAACTTTAAAGACTGAGGAGCAATGATATCCACAAAATTCTTCCTGCACTCCCTTTCTCCATTGCTGCACCAATTTTGTTTTAACAGACCAATAGTTTCTAACAGTGAATTGTCATCATTCTGACAATACTTTTTTTTTTAATTCTCTCTCTTGATTAGGGGGTTCTGAGCTTTGTAATCCTATCCACGCACATTTTTTCTTGCATCCACATTCTAGTAAACTAATACAAAATAATCCTTTAGCAAAACTGAAAGTAACCAAAGGCAAACCTTGATTCAGATAGGAACATAGGTTATCAGCATTTTCTCTGAATTTAGCCCATGGTAGCATTAGAAAGAAACTGAGGTGATCTGACAGTCTCCAAGAAGCTTTGCTGAGCAATGCTCCTTTTCATATTACTGCTGTTTTGTTGAATTCTTGTATGCTGGCATACACAAAAACCTTCATCACAAGCCATTATTTTCTCTGTCCACAGTTGCAAAACTCCTGTAGTATAGAATTATATAAATAGTATAATAACAAATAGTAATACAGACAGCTCATGCATCTAGTCAAGCTGACCCTCACAGACAGTCAGCAGGCTTGTCTAAGGGGGATCCAAATGCCCTTATCCTACATGCCCTAAGTTTACAGAAGTTATAACACACAAAAACATCCCTTTCAGCTGTGCAGTAAGTTCTAAAACATCATTGTTCTTTATTGTCTTGCGTAAGAAGCAAGCTATATTCAAGCAAAGATAACATTGACATGTAATAGTCTTTACATCTTTCCTTAGTATTCTCAAGAATTACAAAATTCAGGAGCTCTGGGTATTCCTAGATTTCTCTCACAGTTTATTTGTTGGTTTTGAACTACAGAAACTTCCCTGATTATCAGTCTTCTGGCTGATAAAACTTAGACCTTTCTGAGCTCTGTTACGAAAGCTCATCCATAGTCATCCATATCTTAATCTTTTTTTTTTTTCCCTTTCCATCTCTAGAATTTACTAGCTTGCTTTGTTCTGGTGGTGATGTTTTTTTTACTGCCTTTTACGCTAGCTACACGCATGCCAACTAGAATAACGTTTCCAAACTCTACCAGACTGTTCAACACACCTGTTTACAATGAGGGTACAGTCACAGTGGGTAATTACACTGTACTGGAGCAACATGAGTGGTGTGCGTGCAGACTTCATGTCATGTGGTAGATTTCCCAACAGACATTGGTTTTCCACGGTGCAGCAATTTTCATTGCAGTAGCTTCATTCCAGTAAAACTGGAATTCACAACTTGTCAGTAGAGTCATCCATGAATCTCAGAAATACGTTAATAAACTTTGAAAAGGCAACTAGAGATACAAGTTCAAATCAAAACCAAACAAAATGTTATATTAATTCTAACAAGCCCATTTCAGCAAGAACAAATTTCAGAACACATAATCCTTCCATTTTTGTAATGTTACACAGGATAAATAGGTTTATTTTTAGTCATTCTTTACTGGTACCTGCACTTCTTATTGCCTTTGTCAGCAGATTATTAACATTACTGTTTGCAGTAATAAATAGAGTTGTCAGTCCTAAACTAGTTTACATGAACGTAGCTTATCCCGTAGCTGAACTGAAACTAGCCATATTTAAGTGCAGCCATTGGGGTTTTTTTTGCTTGCAAATTTCCAGTAGAAAAGAACAACTCTTAATTGTTGTCGTGGTTCTGATTACATGTGCAGTAATGATTGACCCCCTTATACTGTGGGTCTAGTGCAAGCTCAGCAGGAGATTGTGTTATTCCTAGCCTTTCTTTAGACCGTATTTAAAAATCAAATAGTTTCTTAATTTGTGTGGCCATGGTTAGATGCTAAAAAGCAAAAATCTATTATTAAATGAAATGTTATAAAATACTATAGAATTGAATGGGTATGGAACACTTTTTCACAGTAAATAGTAACGCTGTATTTAACTGATGAGCTTTTCCAAAGTATATTCTATGGATGTGTTCAGTTGCTGCACGTTGTTCAGTGTTTTTTTTTCATGCATGTGTGAATCTGTTAATGTTTAAATTGACATACATTACTGACTGGTAGTCAGTCATGTAACCAACAGATTATAAATGGAAGTACTTTAATCGTAAAACATATCATTGTAATGAAACCTACTCTTTCAATAATTAAGAAATGGAGATGCCCTGATACATAATATATAATCTTTAAGTGGATATACACAAGCATTATTCACTACAGTTATTCCCCTTAGAAGTCATAACTTCATGGTCTTTAAATACTTGTTTGTCTCTCTATGCATTTTTCTTTGTCCAGAGATGGATTTGGGATTACAAACAGAATCCTTGGTTGCATTAACCTACACACATCATAAACACTGATGAATGAGATGTTAAAGTAATAATAATATTAAACAGGTTTGCTCAAAGAGGAGAAACGGTTGCTGAAGACTTTGAGGACACTGCTGAAACCTTTACTATTTCCATGAAAATCTTGTGACAGTTTGAATGCTGGCTATGCAAGTTTGGGTAGAGCACTCTGAATTGTAAGTATCTAAGTCAATGCATATTGTGTGATATTGTCTTGTCCTACCAGGTCATGGGGGTGCTGCTTCAGTTTTCCTTTCTCAGCTTTTAAATAAACACAAATGCATCCTCGTTCAAGGATTGTCACCATCTTGGAGAAAAGAAACAAACTCTGTGGCTCAGCTAGTTCTGCACGTGCCTGTCTTACCATCAGCCTTCAGCTTTGCTCATGGGGAGAACTTGGGATAAGAGCTGCCTCCATCAGTGCTTGCCTCCTTTTCCAGATCACATCCTACGTTGTTCACATGGAAACATTCCCCCATCATGCTTGCTACTTTCTTTTCCTTATCTGTGTCTCTGCCTAAGAGTAGGATTCCTATATTTCTGAGAGCAAAAAAGACAAAAAAGTAAAGTATGCAGAGACAGTGGTGTCCTATCGTTTCTAATAGCTCCCTGGGAGAGTCCCAGAGCCAGGGTTCAGGCTTCAAAAGCCTGCAGAAGTTGGGGCCCCTGAAAGAAAACAAAGCTGCCAGTTCTCAGCCCACCGAGCCAAAGCCCAGACTCTGTCTTTATTTTTTTTTCCATAGTACAGAAAAAAAGCTGCATGAGGAAAAAAAAAAATCAGACAGTATTTCATGTTTGAAATAATCTATGCAAATTCTAAATAATTATGCAGCATATGACTCAGATCAATAGCAATGCTGGGTAAGAGTAATCTACAGTTCTTTATTGGCCTCATTTCTTCTTGCAGCACCGTGTCTTTCTAATGAGTTCCCTTAGCGTTCAACATCCATCGATGCTGCCACATGCTTACAAAGGTAAATCATTTGAATGGGCTTAGCTTTTTCCTATTTATTGTTGCCAGGGGAACCACCTTGTTGGTATTCACCAACGTAACATGTCTTTTGACGTGCTTTTTTGAGGACCAGATACAACAGATGAGCAGCATCCTTGGAAATACACTCATACAGAGAAGCATTACTGAAATAACTGAGCTTGAGATTGTTTCAGATTTCTTACTTCTTTAGACTGATGAGACTTGTAAAATTATATCATATGAGTAACATTCACTAATTCTGCCCACAATTTAAACAGTGATAGATATTTCACTGACAGACTAATAAGGCCCATTTACTTTTTTTTTTAAATACTCTTTTCTTTGTATAAGGTGAATGGTTTATTTTCATTATGAAGTGTTGCTATTACTTTTTTTAGTCAGATGCCTGATAATCTGATAAGGGATAAAAGGGATAAAATGAAAGTATAAGCCATTTCTGAGTAGCTAAGTGTCTGAAGGTTATTTGACTGACATCAATAATGTGCTATAAAGTATCAATTGTACAAATATAGTATCAGACTCATGAAACATAATAAGCATCTTTGACTCTCAGAATGTTTGTTTCTTGTAATAGCAGATTCTGGCAGAAAAAAAATGTACATGTAGTGAAAAGAGATCAGTATGTCTAGAGTCATGGTTGGCTGTGGGAAACAAACCAATTTTAACTTTCCGGTGATTTTATTTACTGCCAAAATATCTCTGTGGGAAGAAGCAACATTTGAGATTGAAGGCAATAAACCATGAAAACAAAAAAAAAGCATGGAAACAGAACAAAGCATGAAAGGACCATTGCTCACTCAAGTCCTACGTGCATATTTATAATCCTTTGTTGATAGTAGGTCAGGTGCAAAAAATATTCCTTGACACCTGAAAACCAGACAAAGGTACACTATCTACTTTGTTTGTGAGTAGCTTAGCAAAAGCTGAAAGAAATCCTTCAATGAGAAATGTATTAGACAAGAAGAGCTGTAAGCACTTCAGATAGCTAAAATATACATAAATTATAAACAGCATAAGTAATTGACTAAGGGAACTCAACTCTATGGTGAAATTTTTCTCCTAGAAAATTCCTGCTCCATGATGCTAAGTAATGGAAGGGGAAAAAATAAAAGTACTTTAGCTCCAGTCCTTAAAACATTTGTTTCCCTACTCAGTGGAAGTGGAAATGTCTACCACCCACATGGTACATACTAGGGATAAAGACAAAAGGAATAATAAATTGCTTATTGGGTAGTAAACCACTCCATGATGTGAGGGATTTCCATGGAACCAGCTCCTGTTTTCACAAATTAAGAGACCAGCCTGTTCTACATCAAGTAACAGAATTACAGGAAATGGCTTTTTAAATTATGGTATTTTTATAGAATGTTTCAAAATGAGCCTCTAAGTAGGACTCAAAGCTAAACTTAAAATGCTTTTCAAACATATTTTTTTCCTGTACTGTGCATGAGCATACATTGCAGAAATTGTGGGTTTGGGTAGTAAGATTAGCTTTTAAAACTGTCATTTATTTAACCAGATTGAATTGTGTTTTCTCAATAATATTTCAAAGAAGCACAGCATTTGAAGCATGCCGCATTAAATCTCCTGAATAGTCTTAATGATGAGAAACTACAAATGATAGAGTATTAAGAAGAATCTAAAAACTTATCAGTTAAAAGGAATCTTTAGTTTACTAAAACATTTTGCCTGTTTATACAACTAAGAATTCATGAAGTCTTTGACTTCACCGAGAATACACTCTTCCTACTTAACCACATTCATCTGCAGAAACTAATAGCTAGTACATCCTAGCAAGATTACAGCTGCAGCGACAGGACCTTATACTGGCAGAAGCAGCAAGTCCCAAGGCTGGACTTGCAGCAGTTGGGGCTCTTGTCAGCATAACAGCACTTGTGCAGGCAAACAACTGCCTGTCCAAGAAAACATGAGTGGGTGCTCAGAGCACTATAGCCTGCCAGAAGGCATTCCTGTAGCATGGGTTTTCAAACCAACAGTGCGGATCTCACTTACTGCAGTGAATAATCCATGCAACAGAACTGTCACGCAGCCAGCTTCCTCGTATTGCATGCGCTCCATCATCCCTGGGAGTTGATTTAACAGAGAGCTGTGAACCTCCATACACTGGGTCAGCCCATTCCTGTGGTTTTCCTACTCTGCACACAGCATCACTTCATTCTTATTGAGGTTAATGCTCAGACAGCCTCCATTCATCATTAGCCTCACCTCTGAAAATACGGAGTGCAAAGCAGGACTGCAGAATCTGGTTTAGATGAAAATTACGTCTAAATCATATACAGATCTGCACAGTAATTTACTGTCTCCTCTGGCAGCTATATACACACACAGCACAGACTGATCTCACGGGATTCCAAAAGTAAAATTTCCAAAAGAAAAAAAAACAATTGTTGGATACTGGAGCAAAACAAGCACTTTTTGAAGGAAAAATGTCATTTGCTTGTGCAATACAGTGAGTTATGCAACATTCCTGTTGCAGAGGTGATGAAAATCTTCACTGAAAATTTCAGGCCACCACTAAAAACCAATGCTATTTATGCAAAGGTAGTAACAATCAAGACTGCTTCACCAAGTGTCTCAAAGGTCAAAAGAAAAGGAAAAGTTTAATAAACGAATATATCCATTCAAAATTTTGCAGTAAAAGTTATTCCAGAAGCAGATTTGACAGAAGATCAAGCATCGTTTTCCCAGGACAGCTTCTTAACTCAGCATTTTAATGTCAGCACTTTGCAGCAGCAACACTGTAATAGCAGGCATAAAAGTAAGTACAACTGTAAGTGGTGTAGTTATAAGCAATATAAAATAATCCAAATTATTAATCATACACAACTGTGTGTAAGTAACAAAGAAAAAATACCAGAATTGTTCTTTATGGAAAGTACTTTGCATGGTTACATTTTTAACATTTAAAAAACTGCCTGGCTATTGCGTGGAATTCAGTAATGATTGTATTTTGGATGACTAGGGTGGATAGAAAAAATTTCACCAACACACAGATTGACAGTAGACTTTTATTAACATATCTTACAATGTCGATTACTGTATTCCTAGTTTTGTAGTCCTCTGCTGCATTTTAAAGGTTGACTTAGATTCTACAGTAATGTACTGTACTTAAATGATCATTCATACAGGATATCACACCAGAACATTTGAGTAATACACACACGCCACTCTAGTTTGGACCTGTTATTTTTCAAGGTTAGCTTAATAAAGTAGGATAAAAAAAGTAATGGGGGAAATCAAAATTCTTGTTTAGCAGCATGCAAGGATATTCAAGTACAATTTTCAAAGTAATTTTTTTGTGTTTTTTAACTGACTGGTGACTAATTCATCAGTACTAAAATAAACACTATGAAATACCCAAATGTTAAAGTTAAGGCTAATAGCTTTACTTCACATCCATATGCACAACCAGAGAACGTTCCATTTCAAATAGAACACAGTAATCAAATTCTGGATACGTTATCTCTTGTAAATATAACATTGGAGCTTCAAACTACAGATTACTCAAGTTCATGAGCCCTGTAATAATGTTATGCTGGAGATGTAAAGAATATTTTTGCTCTTCAACCACACTTACAAAATGGCCTGATATTCATAATGAGCAATGCAAAAATATTACAGGCAGAACTTATGATACAGTATCAAAAAAGTAACATTTTGGAAAAGACATAGCTGTTTAGTTAGTGAAAGAGTAATTCTAATCTTACAGGAAGTACTGTAATACTTTTGAAATATATATATATATATTTATATGTCTGTATAAAAAACAGCATCCATTATTGTGGGGTTTTTGAATTGCAGGTATCCAGAAAAACTCATTGTATTTACTCACTTTTCCTTCTGTCCATTCTCCTTGATTGCTATACAGTCATTTTATTTCCCCTATACACTTTTCACTAGATAATGACTTCCACTGGGGAACTGTTTTCATTGTATATGTGGTTTTATCATAAGGTGTTTTTATTTTACACATATAAATTTTATTTTACACGCAAGCTATGAAAGTCAAAACTACCAGAAAGTGCTAGGTAGTACTGAAACAGCCAATGTATGTCCAACACCTGTGAAGAACATTAGCGGCAATATATTACATATCATTATTTTAACTGTGATCTTTCCTGCCTACTTACACAGTGTGGGGTTTAGTCCATTCACGCCTGTTCTCATGATTTAATTTTTTTTTTTTTTTTTTTAGAACTCTAAACATGAACTGGTTTGGCATTCTTCCAGTGAGGCTGCACATGCATTGGTTGTTCACATAGGCTACCTCTTTTTTTTGTTTGTTTGTTTGTTTTCCTTTTTTAGGAAACCAAGCAGAAAGAACAGTGATTACTCTGAACAAATACAATATGGAAGAACCTCCTGAAGTGGCAGGAAAGATACAAAATTATGTTTCATTTGTAGAATAGCCTGCACATTTCCAAACCAATCATTCTGAAACATACATCTAGTTTGTAGGAGCAGGCAGGCTTATGGTTATTACACCTATAACTGGGATCTCCATGTTGGGTGCCATACAAATTCTCTATATACAACAATTTCTGTATGTGTTATCACTAACAGTTTATTCAATTAATAGGGAAAAAAAATCTCATCTCTGGAAGAGAAAAAAGAATGAATGTGTGTTCTGGATTACATTAAGAACAATAAGCTACCTAATTTACAGCTATTTCATGTGTTTTATGGAGGAAAAGAAATCTACGAAATTCCTGAGAAAGCATAAGTTTTCAGTAATGCCTGAATTTTGATAGACCTCTTGTGGTAAGTGAAATATTCTTTAAAATTCAACTTTCAGACAAATTGTTATCATGCAGTCTCACAATCATTTTACAATTCGTGTCTAATTACAAATGCATATTAAGCAAAAACCTCAAACCAACACAAGAAAGGCAAAGAAAATTTATCCAACATATTTAGTAGATGTAGTACACATATACAGTTTCAGCAAAAATTGCTAAAAACTCAACTCCACGCAGAGAAAAATTAAAACTTGACAGGTAGCACTGGAGCCTCTAACAACGGTAAGTAAAACTTGTGCTTCTTAACAATATTGGACTTAAAAAAACACAAAAGAAAAATGGACTACTGAGTGCAATCATTGCTCACACCATTTTGAGGATTTAATTTCAAATTGTTGTATCATTATTTAATAGCAACAGCAGCATATTATGCAAGAATTTCACATGTTGACCAAGTTCCATTTCCCTTTTATGCCCATACCCCACTCCACCCCAAGCCAAAGAGCTGAACTCCCATTCATTTAAAGCTATTGTCAGCCAAGATGCATTCATTCATGGTAACAGCGATATGGTGTGAAGATGATGATTTACAAGCCATTATAATGTGGCCCCCATCTTTTATTGATATGATCAAAAGTATGAGACACCCACTGTTGCTCAAGCACTTTGTATCTTTCCTTGCATATGTAGAGAGGTTTACCACGCCTGTTAAAAAAAACAATAATGGTTAATACACCAAATAAATGGAAAGTTTCATTATTAATATAAATAACATGGGATATTTGTATATATTTTTTTCCCCAGTGGAAGCACACATTCTTATTGGTGAAGGGGCTGTTGGTTTTGTTTTTAGTAAAATAACTGCTGGTACTTTCCCTTCTCCCTCTTGGATAGCAGAATCCAGAGAACAATTCTTGTTCTTTCAGGTATGTGTAGCTTTCCTACATTGGAAACCAACTGCTTGAAACCAACTGCTTTGTTTGATTGAAGGCCAAACAACAATTTTCATATTTGAGAGAGACGTGTTTCCCGCTGGAACATTCAGAATTGAATCCTGCTGGGTGGGCACTTGATACATCTAACTCTGTTCATGAGTACATGTTCATGATTACACAATTACTCTGTTCATTATTACACATGATTTAGGCCTCCAAAACCAAGATCAGTCTAACTTGCAGAAAATGGGAGTTTTTCCCTCAAGGAAGATAGGCATTTTTATCCGTTACTGCAGATATTGCATTATATAAAGTTGATAATACACAGAGCAGCAACAATAAAACACTTGTAATTAAAACATTACCTAAGATCTCTGTCTTCTTCACCATGTGCATCTAGATAAACAGAACCCCAAAGGCAGAAACGATGACCTCGTATGATGATGATTACAGATGCATTAATCAAAAGAAATATTCCTGTCCCGGCTCCACAGTTTTGAGAATGCTGTAATATTATGGGTGTAGAAAAGGAAGAGTACAAAGATTCAGTTAGTGACTGTCAGTTTTATAACAAATATTTTCCAAATAGTAACTAGTTTTCCTTGAAATAACATACACACATTATTTACTAAGGAACAGCCTGACAAAGTATAGCCTGCCCCCAAATTCTCCAAGCAAACTAGAAGTCCATGTCTTGTGCTGCCATAACAACTTCAGCATACAAAAATGGTTGTCTGATTAAAAAAGGAAAGATGCTCTTTATCCTGTCAAGTTACCTAAAAAAATGAGCAAACATTCTCAACAATATTTTTTATTTGTTGTTGTATAGCATGAGCAAATATTTTGCACAGATGGCAAGAATAAGTATTCAGAAAAAAAATTACCATTTCCTCTTTTACAATGGTGTCTGCAGATGAACATTTGCTTTCTCTATCCACACTCACAGATCTAGTCTACAGCTCTACAAAACTAATAATTTTTAAAATTAATTCCTGCTTGCTTCAATAGGTCATTCACTACTAGTTAATACAGATTGTGGCATTTACAATCAATTTATTTTGTCAATAAAAAAATCTATGTTTTTCCATATAGAATTATGACAATTAGAGGCTGTAACCCCACTGACTAAAATCTTACATAATTATTTAAATTTTTTTTTTTTTTTTTTATAACTTTGTTTGCATGAAGCTGACACCTTAACTGTTATTTACATTTACATTTTAAATTTTGCTCACCTCTCATTCTTCCACTATAATAGCAGTAGAAAAAAGAGAAAGGTGAGTGCAAAGAATTTTGGAAAGGTCCAAGATCCGTATGGAACTACTTTGGTTTTGATTTTATGTCCCATTTGTAAATAGCTCCCCAAGAAATTTCCCCTCAGTTTTGTGAAGCCCATGTAGTTCCAGTTTTCTAATAACTGTTCTATGACAGGAAACAGAACAGCTCTCAAAGCAAACCTTATTCATGGACAGGAAAGTGATACTAGTTGCTGTCCAACTCAGGTTCCTAAAGGAACTTAAATATAAGCTGACTAGAAAAAATTGCTGCTGAATTGAAGTTGAAGGCCTTAAAATGACGCTTGTTTAGCTATAGTCTGTAGATCACTAGTAGATGGTCAGGTATCAGAAAACGTTCCATGAAAGAAAAAAATACAAACATACATTGATATTCTTATGTACACAGAAATAAGGCAACGAAACAGAGGAAAACTAAAATGATATATAAGCATTCTGGATGCAGACAAATTCCAATAGGTTGTGCATGAAAACCATGTGTCAACATAGCCCACAGTGGCTTTCTAAGTGTTTTTCAAAGAGGCGAATAGGGCCAGGGGCTTAAAAAGGTTAATAAAGTTGCTCTTCAGAATCCAGTCTAGGTCCATCTATCAGAAACAAGCAATAAACATTATACAAACACGTTTTTATACGAAAAACATCCAGACTAAGTGATGGAGTTAAAAATCATCTATCAGTGTAAGAATCTATTACAGAACTGAAATTCTTTTCTCTTACCAGTACACATTCACAGTAACTCTGTTGTTTGCAGCACAGTCCTTTCAAGCATACAAAAGTACCACAAACTAGACAAACAGCAGGATCTTTAGGAACCTTGGTACAAACAGTACAAGTCTTTCTGTGATAATACTGAAAAATGGTATTATAATTCTCAGGCAACTGAAGGAGGCGTGGCAAGTCCCACTTAGGCTCCTGGATAAGCAAAGCCTAGAAGGAAGATAAGAACAATCTATGAGTTCTACACATTAATTTATTCAGAACTAAGAAAAGAATACCAAAGAAAGGAAGCATGCCACTTAAAAATCTCTCAATTCTTCTCTATTTGACGAATTCAGAAGTGTCTTGCAACAGTTGCCTAACTTTGGTGAACACCCTCCTTGTGGTCACTTTTCTAACAGTTAAAAAAGGAGAGCTAACCTTTTCCCAAGGATGTTTTCTAAACATGACACTTTAAGTGAAAAAAAACCTTCATAACTAAAGCAAAGAGGATTAAGATTGGCCTATGGGGAAGACTGCTGCTCACTATCTGCATCAAAAATTTATCTCAGAAACTTCCAACACACCACTGCCAAACCCTGGCAATGATTATGAAAGCTGTCTCTTAAATAAAATTTAGACAAACTCTCCAAAACAGAACAGAAGGAAGTTAGGCTATGTAACTGTTATTTGAAGACATCTGCCTGATTTTCAAAACTGCTGTGCATTTTGAGGTCATTAAGAACTGATAAGCACTTGAAAATTTTTGGAAAACCAGGCACTATGTAAATACTGGTTTCAGGCCTAACTGTTCTCTTCTGCTCTTGAAAATGCTGTCCAATTTATTTATCTATTTTTAAAGACACTTCTGTGTTTTGCTTCAACCTACTTTATCTTACTGGCTTTATAATTGATGGGCATAAGGGTCAGATGGGATCTTTCTTCACAAGAATAGCACCTGTCCCTTTTCAATCATGAAAAGAACATCAGTTTCACTGCAATCTCTCTCAAATGCCTATCAATTGGCAGCAACTGTATTTTAAGGTGCATCTTAGTATTTAAATTTTCATTTGCAACACCATAATTTATGCCTGCAAAACATTAAGAGACAGACACACTTTGCAGAGCCAGGAAAGCGTCTGGCCAGCTCTTTAACACCATTAACTTAGGAGAGGTGGACTTAAAGTGTTGACATGCATCTTCTTTTTATGTCCATATCCACTAACATTTCTGATTACAATTCCTCTCTCATTTACAAGCCAGGTTCTGAGATCCTTATCCAAAAGGAGAGGACGTACACAGTGAAACAAGCAAAAACTGCTCCTACATTAGCACCGTTTTGAAAGTAATTTTGCTACATACCTTTACTTGGTCTGGATGTCTGTCTGCAAATGAAGCCAATTCTGAGCACCACTGTGATATCATGTCAAATGCTGGCACTGGCCAATTGAGACAAGAGGCACTGGTGAATTGATCAGATGACTGAAAGATGGTAACAGACCTAGGCAGCTTGCAAGAACTGTGAATTCTTCATCTTCCTTTTGATACAAAACCAGAAGTTTTAAATTAATACCTATGCTTTGAATTTCTATAGTTTATTAAACTATATATAGTTCACATAAAAACATGTCTATTCCAATAACAACTGTAAAGATATTAGCATCATTGTGCTAGAACATCTTCACACACACAGAAAAGAATCTATGTCTTCAAATTACCTCAGATTGGGTTCTCAAAATAAAACTGGTCAGAAAATAAAAACAAACAACCATCACACAATAAAACCCAAAATGGCTCCTATCAGTTTCAGGTATGAGAATTGTGATGCAAGGAAGCAGGGAAGTTGATCTGCAGCAAACTCTATTTGAATCAGCTTAAAATGTATGGAGCTTAAACATAATTGTATGCTGATAAGAAGTCTCTAAGAATAAAGTCCCAAATATTAACAGACATTAAGCAAACTCAGGACTGAAGTCCAGTCTGTGTGGAAATTATGTAATCTCTGCAAATGCAGCACAAGCTTTAAAACTATGTTGGTATTTTATAGACAGGTAAGTATGACCTAATAAAATAAATATGTATTTGATGTTTTTTTTTTTAATACACATTGTTTTTCAGGGAAATTGACAAAAAAAGATTTATAAGAGAAACAATGCTGCAGTGCTGCAGAGGAATGCTAGAAAATATGATTTAAAAAAAACAAACAGGAGAGAAAATATATACCATGGGAAAAAAAAAAAACCCTTTGAAGGTTTTGTTTGTTTGTTTTCAAAATTTCTAGCTTTTAAATGTGAGTGTGCACCTTCCAGTCTGTACCTGGCAGCTAGGTAAATCCCCTCCAAAAAGATGGTGTTGAAGAAGGCTGGTGATCCTGAGGAAAGGTAGGCAGAACTGTTGCAGATAGCACTCTACAGAATCAGGATTTACCTAGAGGGGAAGAAAGCAATTACTATATTCTGCCCCGGATAAGCTGTCTCCTATGAAAGAAACTCCAGTATTAACCAAATGTTATTTAAGGACACCTTAAACAGAGTGCATTAAACAAACATAAGTTCCAAAGGCTGGCATTTCACTAATAATCTGAAATAATTTTGTTTTTCCACACCCCCACCTCAATTCTCCCCACCCTCCCATATTTTTTCTACTTAAATATTCAGTTTTCAAAGTTTCTGAAAGGCCTTTTGTACACATGATTAGAAAACACAATTATAAGAAATATTTGTCGATAACTTTCTCAGCATTGTCCCTATATGGTATTACTAAAAGAAAGATTTGCACAGGCAAACTGTCCCAAGGGGATGTGCTTTGATCCAGAAAATAAGAGTTGTACTGCAATCTTTAGCAAGATCAGAGAAAATTCATTATAACAACTAGGCTGAAAGAATTAAATGAGAGATGGAAAGGGGGATACACTGTATACATTTCCAAGAGGTTTGCCAATACCACTGTTAATTCTTCAGTCTCTCCTTCTTCGAATATCTTCCCCTTAGACAGCTCACTAACCACATGACCCAGCAATACTTCCCAAGATTTTTCTCCACCGGATGTATTCTGAAAATAAGGAGGAAAAAAATACACAAGTCACAAAAAGGAGAAAATTTTCTGCAGAAGTAACAGCGATGAAGTACGTTTCCTTTTAATCAACACATGAATTTTGACTTAAAGATGCATGTTTAAAAAAATTGAAAATCTAATTCTACAGAAGGGGAACACATTTAACTCATACAGCGAAATGTGAATTGCTACTTAAAGTACTTATGTCCTTAACTGAATTATATGAAAACACTTTCCTGTGTGTTTCCCATTTTTGGGTGTGAGTATAAAAAATGTTTAAGGTTAGGAAAAATTGCTTTATGGACACATTGTGTTTTAACAGAATTTAAATAAAATTAATTTTAAGAAAAAAATATTATTTTCTAAAATGCACCAACCAGAGTGAGTTACAGAACGCTTGCCATCTACTGTAAATTGAAACGAGTCTATGAGAAAATGGAGCGCTGGGTTTGGAATGAACTGTATCTACTAGAGATGGGAAAAATTATTTAGTGGAAAGACTAGCCACTTAACTTTGTGCAACATCATTCAAAGCCAACAATTACAGAAAGCCATCAGAAACAGAAATAAGAAAAATAACTATGGGAATACTGCTAAGTCATAAAAGATTATTTCCAGGGAAAACACGATTGGATATGTATTTTGAGCCGTGTTGGTTGCTTGATCACTTGGCAGTACGACAGAGGCAAGACTTCAGCTCAAGTTTGATGTCTAGAACACCAAACAAAGGTTCACTTGGCATTATCCACAAAATAAAAAAGTTAAGTAAGGCATGATCTGTGTAGTCATCCTAGGATCAAAATGTCAGTATTGTCAGCATGTAAAAAAAAAAAAGACAGCCTGAACCATACATTTAAAACCATTAGGTCCTCAAGAAACTTTGAAGAAAGAAGTTGGATTTCTAAACTAAAACTGACTTCCCTTGTCACAAGCAAAGCAAAAGAGTTCACCTGAGGACGAAGGCTAAGCTCATATCTGCTTCTAGGCACTAGCAAGAAAGTGGAGGCTGAAAGAAGAGAGGGGCTGCAGAACTCCTGGGAGAGAAGAAATGGGATCTGTGTGATTACCACTGACCAGCCCTCAGTGCACAAAATTCTCTTGAACACACGGGGTCCAGGCAGCATTATGCTGGATGAGGAGGAGGGAAAGAAACTGGAAATACATCTGAGGAAGAACAAGCTCTATGTGGGACTTCTGCAAAGCTGCAAGACACTTGAGATGGAAACCAAAAAAAAAGAGTAGGAGTCCCTGAAGGGTTGAGAATAATGTAGAGATCAACCTAAGCACATACAGCCAAGCTGCTATCAGAACTTGGACCTCTGTACACAGATGATCTACACAAGACAGACAAGAGGAAGGAAGAGGATGTTTCCAAGGGAGAGAGAGATGCTCTCAGTACAGTGCTTATGTGGCACAGAACACTGTCCTTATTTACCTCCTCTTTGCTCTCCCACTTGGGAAACTGTCAGCTTCCAATGGGCTTCTCACAGGAGAAGAGTCAAAATTCTCAAACTGATAAAGTTTGGGTTAGTTGAACTACACTAGATAACAGCATCCATTAACCGTAACATACTGTTTAAAAGACTACCATTTTCCACTCAGCCTTAATATCCAAAGACAAGTATGCTAGTGAAAATTCTACTAAAATGCTGTCTTTAATATCAAAAGAAATAGCTACTTCAAAAATCCATTATCTGAGACATTATCATTATTCGTAAGCCTAAAGCACATACCCTTTGTGTTCTGCAAATGCTTTTATGCTTCTATAAGGAAGCAACTTAGTACTAATACGTAGCAAGCCTACCTACCACATGCCCTAAGTCTACTTTCACACAATAAAATCTCTCACTGTAGACAGCAAATTAAGCATTTTAAGTGCATGTTCAGATAAATCCCAACTTCTGCTACTAACAAAAAGGCAGTCCATGGACTACGAAAGAATATAAACTGGTAACACTTTAATATATTCTTATGCCTTCTACCAAGAATTTAAGACTGCAGAATCTATCATTTGGGAGTCACTGAAGTAAAAAAGAAAAATGCAACCTCCCCCCCAGCCCAGAAGACCCAGCAATAAAATCTCACCAGCAACATTAGCAATGTTTTCAAGCAGGTGTTCTTGAAATTCTAATGTGACAAGGTACTGAAAGAAGGGGGTGAAGGGAGAGCTAACAAAATCCAGTATTGCATTTGTGATCTCAAATGCTTAATGCAAGTCTGGAAAAAAGTTCTGCACAGCAGCAGTTTGGTCAGCAGATAATTTGTACTTAGTACCTTGGGGGTAGTGACAGACCAGAACACCAAATAGGACTTAAATGTGAAAAGCAGGTCGTGTTTCTCAGTGTGTCTTCTGTTACACAGCCAACATAATCTAAGACCCAACTGTTGTATAAAGGGATATTCCTGCTCCCATATCCTCTCCTGGCCCCAACGCTTCCATCCTTTCTCTTGGTCAGCACTGGCACTCTTCTCACCTTCTGGGCAATCAATCCATGGAGCAGAAAATTAACTGAAGTAAACGACAGCGCCAGTGCATGAAGAAGCGTGGGATGTGTAGGATGGCTAAGGGAACCATATCTTTTGGTAGCAACGGGCATTCAATCAGCTCAACTTCACTATACTTGCAAATGCTATCAAAAGGCAAGGACATGATATGGAAATATTTACCTGTCTGGTTTAGAAATTTCCTAAATTCCTCTCTGCCTCTTCCTCATAAGAGCACTCTAGACTGCAAATTCAGAAAAATGTGCACGGCTAGCCATGAATAGCATGAATAAACAGGAAAAAGTATTTTTCTAGCAGCAAGCTTACTTGCCTACCTGTTCTGTAAAGGAATGCCTTAAATCAATACATTGAAGCCTAGTAAGGCTTCAATTTCACTGGAAAGAATACTACCTTTACTGCACACCATTGTAACGAACTCGAGAGTGATACTAAATAGTTATATTCTCATATCTCAAATTTAGTTCTGGAACTAGAAGCTTTTCCTAAAACCTGCAAAGCCTGCAAAAATAGCACATGCAGAAACAAAATACTGGATTTCTGTGAAGGAGAAGCAAATTATTATATGCAGATTAGATATAAGTAGAGACAACTGTTACACTTCTACCAGAAATACATAAGCAAAAGTTCATAAATGTTTTAATAACGTAACCAACCTTTTTGAGAGCTCCTGACTCTTTCCATGCCATTCTATCTTCAGCACTACATTTAACAGAAAGTGCTGCCAAGGCTTGAGTATACAATAAAGTGAAAAGCACCTTTATAATGCAGGTGAAGTGTTCTGTAAAACAAAGGAAGTAATTTTTAAACATTTCTATTTTTAGCAAATACATTTATTACAGTCTTTAGCTAAAGAAGTGATGCTTCTCAAATGAAAAGCAAAAACAACATGAAAAGCATAAAAGCACACAAACCAAGATAAGTATATTTGCTGGCTTTCAAAAATGACTTGGCAGCCTTAGTGAACTGAACAAGTAAAGAACAAGTCATTTTCCACTGCTCCATATGTTCATCTTAATCCTGATCAGCAGTAATCCCTCCTAGGGACTTGGTGATATTACAGAATTCTGTTTTGTCCAAATGTTGCATCATGGTAAGCTACTGATTACCAATAGCTGCAACTAATTGGGTCCTGTAAATGTAAACAAGCATCTTCCTGTACCTGTTGGTAACGATTAAACCATCTTACATTCATGCAAATACTGGAAGAGTTAAGTTACCAAAGAAATGCAAGAAGGACATTTAGCATACTCCATTTTCTCTCTCTTCATTTCCCAGTATGGATCCAGGCATATAAGACTTGCTGCAAATCACTCTTTAATGAGTACCTATTTACCAAAGTTCATGTGAATACATAACTAGGAAAAAAGATAGACTGTCATTTTAGAACTTGCTTTCTTTTAAGAAGTCTTTGATAACACTTTTTCATAGTATTTCAAGGGCTTATCTCCTACATACAGGCTGCAGGAGAAAGGCTTTGAATCTTTTCTGGGAAGCTAGCTTAGTCAATATAGGACTTCCTAAAATTGGGACAGGAAAAAAGGTAAATGTGATCATTCTCTGAAATCAAGATACGGTAACCATCCATTTCTCTCCTTTTACTCCAGGCTGTACTTCCCATCTCAAATAATCTGATTTCTTAAAAATCTAGGCAGATCAAAGATGTTTCCATCATTACTTACACCATTCCTTAAGCATAACAGTAATATATTATCTAAAACAATGTATACAAAAATGAGGGTTTTTAAGTCTACTCAGGCTTTGAAGTTAAGCAAAATTTTATTTACAGAAACACCTCACAAAAATTGGGTTAAACTCATTTTTCTCCCTAAAGGATTTAAACAAGCTTCGTACATGAAAATGAAAAGGCGGTAAGGGAGATGAATTGCCTTGTTTCTCTGTTCTTATATCTAACATCAAAACACACTACTGAGTTCTAAAATGAATACAAAGTCTGAATATATAATGAAGTCTGAACTAACAATTGTTTATTTAACAAATGCTTACAAATTAATGCAGATGTGAATACTTTTTAATGTCACTGAGTATATACAATAAGCACAATTTAAGCACCTAAAAGAGCATTTGTAACTATGTAATAAAAATTACTTTTTTGTATTGTCTTTCTACAGAGCTTACGTTAAACATGACACTGAACACTGCTATATTTCACCAAACCTATTCTACAGTAAGTAGTATTATAATTGGTTTTCGTCTCCCCATTACCCCAGAAGGAGAATCCACCAGATCCGAATAGCTCTTTAGGCCATACATTTTTTCTCTGCTGAGACCTCTATGTTCTTAGAAATCCTTCTTATGTAGAAATCCTACATAAATGATGTATTTATTTTTACACCTAAAGCAGCAAAACTAGACCACTGGTCAACATTTACTCATCTGCCACAATCCATTTCATCCACTAGATCTGTTCTGCTGAGGTCACTATACAGTGCTCACACGGGGTTTCTTAGCACACTACAAGTATTTCACTTTTTAAAAAATCTGATTTCTGTTAAATAGGATTCCTCCTCATCCCTATCCCCACTTTATACCTAATTATTAAATTCTTTAGAGATTTTACGTTTTTGTATACTATAGATTTAAAAATAAATTGATGTTCTTGTGTTTACTTTCATGATTAAGTGATTATGAATTAGGTTTTGGAGAATACAGAATTGGACAAAAAATACACTCTCACATCTAATACAGGAAAGTGGTCTGGGCTATTCCTCCTATGAGGTCCTGACTTCTGTACAAACAAATTTAATCCTGCGTTTTTAGGAAAATATCAGAGGAGCAGCTCAGAGGCAGTATGCTGTGTAATGAGAGCCCAGGCTTTGAAAACAAGTATTCTACAGTCAAAAACATCCCACGGGAGGGGCACTAATACCACAAGTTGTAGGACCAATTGTCATTTAACTATTATGTGATCTCTCTCATTTGTAAAATGCAAGATATTTGACATCTGTAGGTATCCATAATGTTAGAGCCGTTATGTTCTCATCTACCACAAAGAGCTATTTTCTTTGCAAAGAGCTATTTTACTTGCCTTTCTGTGGAGCATGCTGGGGCTGCTCGGTGTTTTCCCATGGCCCCCTGGTGGAGCCTGTGCACTTTTGTCAAGTCTTTTCCCTTTAACTACCCTAAGGATTGCTAGTATATTTGTATGTTGTGATGCTTTTGGTCCTTTCTGTTGCAACTGATATACTGTACAATATTCTGCACTAGAATACAGTTAGGACTTGCATGTTTGTACACAAAGACTAATGTGATATTATTCTGACAGACTAAAAATTGTATTACTGGGGCTAGGTCACGATAATCAAGACAACTTAGTGCATAATTTTTGTATTTATTTGTATACAATATCAATAACTGCTTTTATGTTTCTATTTTTTAAACTTTAAGCAAAACTTTTTGGACCCAAATTACTTCACAGCACTCCATCCCATTATGTGCATTAAACAACTCCCCTTTAAATATAAAGCTTATACAAGAAACCCTTCTAGAAGCCTAGCATTAGCTTTAGTGCAAGAAGTGTGCAGATGAATGCATTTATTACTAACAATATGCATCTTTCATTTAACTGTGATAGCAAATGAGATGGTGCGTGCTGTCAGGCAATGACTGCAGAAAGAATCCACAAAGCAAATCAAATACAAAATGAAGGACCTTTTTTAGTGAACTCAAAAGGGCATCTTTATATTTATAGCCTTTGAAAATATTCTTCTTCATCTGAAACTTGAACAGTTATTTGAAAAAATAACTTCAGAACAAAGGGAGACAGCACTGAACTTCAGATAATTCACGAAAGGTATAGTGAAAGTCCCAGTATACAGATAAATATTTCAGCTTCCACATTGAAATTGGATACTATTCAAGTTGATTACATTCATTTTATATTTAGTCAAGATCCTTACCCAATCATTAAAGAAAAGTGTTAGTGTTCGCCCCAGTGCTGCTTGCTCTATTTCCGTTGCATGACATTGAAGCTTCCTAGAAAAATGTGTGTCAGAGCATCCAGATCAGACTCTTTGGCATCCAGGCCTTATCAGAGTCGAGAAGAAAAAAGAAAAGGGGACTGAACTTAGGTATTACATGCCAAGGAAGAAAATCTTTTCTACAGAATATATTAGTTGGGCTAAACTCTCAGAACAGCCTTTGAGTCTATCACTCCCAAATCACGGATCTCTTAGCAGCACTGCAGCATACACTAGGGCACCACCAGGCTGCATAACAGGGCTCCAGCAAGCACCCATGCTGCTGCGTGATGCTCCTCACACATGGCACCAAGCACAGTGCCAGGCCACTGATGGCCAGATGACCACTGATTCTGTGGACCTACTTGCCCCATGCTCACCCAGACCCAGTTTTTAAAAATACTTTGCAACACTGGTATTTCTCCACTTTCAAAGCAAAGCAGAAATTGAAGCCGCATGAACCTATGAGCGCTAATCTGCCCACAGGGGTCCCAAGTCAGGTACCATTAATGGTGACTATGAAGAACGTCCATTTTGAATTAAGTGACTTGTTCAACATATAGAAATTGTGTTGCAGATTAGATTTCAGTTTATAAGGACATATTTAAGTTTTTTTTAAACCTCCAAGCCACTGTCTCCGTTTCTGTATTAGCTTTCTTCATACAGAATATCATTTCCTACTTCTGTAAGAAAGGAGCTAGAGATCTTACAAACAAAATCTTAATTTTCTATCATTCACTGTTGATGAGTCCTAATTCACAACACCGTGAACTGCCCATCTCATGCATTACAACTGCCACAGAATTGAACCAGAAACGCCTATGTGGATTATTATTTAGTCTTGTACAAATTTCTAAAAAAACACAAATTGTTTTTTTAACAGTGGTTATTTTGCTGATTACTCTACGCAGGAGGTACACTATCTTCTCCATTCTGTTCTTTAAAAAATCTGCTAAGTGCTCGTAAATGCTCTGACCTCCAAAGTTTCTCCTGTAAAAAAAAGATTTAGTTTGTAGTGTTCTTTCTTTGTGATGAATTAAGAACAATTTTCTTCTCTGAATGAAAAGGCTGAACAGTAATGGCATTTTTATTGCTTTAATCGATGTCAGATTGAAAAAGATACCAACACCCATTCACAAGTTAACAGGGTAGTTAACACAATTCCCCATGCTGTATCTAAAGGGCAAAAGATGAAGTTTGGGTCCTTCCTTACAGAACACTAGTTTGTTTATTTCTCTGTTTTAAAAACACAGTATAAACAAAAAGGATTTTGAGTATGAATAGAAAGATGATTTAATACTTTAGTTTTAGTTTCCTGTAAGGATGCAAATATTGTTTCTCTGAACACAGCAACAAACCTAATAAACGATACTACAAAACCAGTACCATTAGAAAATCACGTCGACGCTAAAAGAGGAAGGAAATCTTTCATTGATTCTAAACCCTACAGAATCACCATTACTGGGAGGTTCTGCACCATACTGCAGCACCATCTCTTCTGCAATGTCTTCTGCAATGTATTTAAGTCTATTGTTACTGGAAATCATCTGTCAGGGCACACAAGCATCAACCCTGTCTGAACACTGGTGTCAGTCAAGTCCACAGCTCCCGCGCCCTGCAATCACTCCAAAACAGCAAAGAACATTCAGGAAGCAGCAGGGTCAAACATACGGCTTTTTTCACCTTGTCACTGACCTGCCACGCGACCCTGCACAAGACATTTTACCTTTTCATGCATCAGCTCTCTACCAAGGATTAATGATATTGGCATTCAACTCTGTGACCTACACACCCATTACAAAAGTTCTGAACAAATATGTTATTACCTGTTTTTCTGAACTGCATTCTACACCTCAGGACAGAGCATTATGAAATACTTTCTCTTCCTTCTGCATTACTGTTTTGATTAAACAAAAATTAGAAAGATAAATGGCTATTTATTTCCAATTTAATGCTTTGTAGATTTGGAGTGGTTACATTCATCTTCTTCCTGCCACTTGCCTCATTCCTTTCAAAAGCAACTCATACTAAAGCTAAGAGCACAATCAAAACGTGCTACTGATGTGTGGTATTTTACGGAGTTCTCCACAGGATGCCTTACTATTATTAACTGAATGCTGTCTTTCCTATGATAAAGATATACTTTCATAAATGTTATTCTTCAATGCTTGAATATAAACTACCAAAAGACTTATTTGTACTTGGACTTCACCTCTACCTTCCTTATTTTTCAGAAGAAGTTAGTCTCATCATGCTTTAATTTACTGCTCTTATTCTTTTGAATGCAAGTTAATTTATTTTAAAATTCTGGTTAAAGAAAAGTATGTTTTTGACAGTATGCTTCCTATTCCTTTTTTTTTTAATTTATTTTTTAACTTCTCCTAGTATTTTCATATTCTAATAACTGATGGGACATATTTAATCCATAAATATGTACACTGAATCAAAAAAAAACCCACAATGTCAACAGACGCGCACACAGTTGCTTGAGCTGAATTTGAACATTCAATAGTAAGGACTGAACACCTCTTCAGTGGAAGCAAATTTTTTGTTAAACTTAGTAAATTAGGCATATACATCAAGAACAGAACAGTCCCCATATTTACCTACTCAGAAATTAGCAAAACCTATTGGGTATCAAAATTGTGAAACAGACCCCCAGGCAGATGTTCATTGTCAGTGAAGTACTAAGATGCTTGTTTGTTCTCTTTTTAAAATAAAGGTAAAGCTATAAATAATCAAACCAGAGCTCAGAGGGGCTGAACTACCATCTTCTGGACCATACTTAAAACTAGTAAGCTGCACTACTAGTTTCAGTTACTCCTTTGTTACAGAAAAATAAATTTACGTTTTAAAAGTTTTGGGTTTAGCTATGAAAAATATGGTTCTCAAATTAATATTTATTCCAAATTTTTCTATATGCCGTCTCTATTGTAGTTGCTGCATTACAGCAATTATCATCTTCATATATGACCACCTATTATACACAACTGCTACAATTTAAACTCTGAAAGTCAAACTAAACTACAAGCTTTCACCCTTAGGCAATCAGTTCAACTCCAAGTATTGAGACACCCCTTTAGGAAAAGTGATGAAGGTCAAACAAAGGACACTTCTTCAGCAAAACAACTTAAATAGTTTTTGCTCAGTTCTTGTATCTTTACTGAATAAGCTGACTGATAAGGTGAGAAGACAGGGAACACAGATAAGCCTGTTGAACAACAACAAAAATTTCTGTTCAATGTCACCTTCTGTAGATAAGGCAGAAACATTATTTTAGACTACACAGTAGACAAGCTATGATTTATCATCCTGGAAATCATCATGAATGCACCCTCATATAAATAATCATTTAAATATACACGTTTGTAACATACCTTTGTGCAATGGTTGAGGCATGGTTAAAATCTGGATGAGCAAAAGGGATGAGACATCTCTGTAAAGTACAGGAACTTCTGGCAGCTCTTCGCTTATCAACCTGGAAAGAAAACCCAAAGAAGATTACTTAATATTACAATATCATTCTTCATGTTTTATTACACATTAAATGTTAAATAGCATTACATTTATTATCGAGCTTATAGAAGCTAAACACCTGTCAAATCACTAATTGATCTTTATCTTAAAACCATTTAATGTTACTAATGGATTGTAATAACTCATAACTAAGTTACCATTTGGGTACCTAATTCTTGTTAAAGTATTCCAAAACTGTCAAAAACTGCTTGAACTAGTTATTTCTATATACGGACTCAATCGATGTCTAGTATTTCACTTTAAAAGCTTTAGTCCTAAACTAACAAAATATAATGCATAGTAACACAGTAATTTTTTAATTTTTTTTTTTTTCAAACTATGGCATTTCACAAATGTTGTAACAACAACTAATCCTCAATCTGCATTAATGTTATGGGGACTGTTCCTGTTGGAAAACAGTGAGACCTTAGAAAAGGTATTGCTTTTCTTCATGTAAGGAAATGAACATTCAAGCAGCTATCACAGGTGGGATTATCCAATTATACACACTTCATTAAGAACTCCACAGAGTTAGAAGGACAGCAAATATGCACATAAAGAGATGCTGCAAACTTTCAAACTATTCAGATTCATTTGATGCCATAAAATCACCTTATAGCCACAGTCATAAAAGCAGAGTATGTTTGTAGATAGGAGGTAGTGTCTTTCTAGTTGATGTAACAATGTTGCAGGACACATCTCAAAAGGTTCAACAGCCAAGTCAAAAATGCAATATACATCCTCCATTAGCACCTTTCCTCTCTGCAACACTCACAGAAGAAAGTGCTGTTTGGATTCTTACTCACATTGCCAAATAGTTTTGGTGCCAAATAGCCTGGTGCTAGTTAGCTGGCTGTTAAATGCCAATGGAATAACTGAGGAGATGTTTGAAGATAAAAATGTTGTGTTTTTTTTTTTTTTTTCAAAGTAATACAGGTATTGAAGTTGCTAATCTCACCAAGTTTCTCTAATTTTGCTATTAACTATACCTAGTTTTATTTTATGATTTATAGCATTGATTTTTAAACTAACCATCATTATGTAACCATGGGCAATCTCTTATATTACCTCTAAACTTTGATTTTTAATTTATATATGAATTATTGTGAAAAAATAACTTTGAATAAGGTTAAGACAAAAATGTAGATATTAAATCCTGGTCACATTTACCTACAAGCATATCAATATCAATATTATTTAACTGTCATGTAACAATTAGGTCAAATAGCAACTCTGGCAAAATTAGGAAAGATTCTTCTATATACAGAATACTGTGACTGACTAGCAACATTAAAAATAAGTGAACTCATTTTCACATGCAGGAACAACTGAATAATTTGTCAAATTTATTCATTTCATACAAATTGGAGAAGTAAAGCCACATTAAATGTCAAGGTTTTAGATAAGCTGCTTCAGTATACTTAAAGCAGTGCAGCTTATTAAGCACTTAAAAACTGCTCTGTCATATGCTAAAATCCTAAGCAACTTTTTCATTATGACACTGAAACTGAATTTGTAAAACCTGTTTGGAGTATGGAAATTATCCATCCTGTTATAATCCCCAATGCATATGGGAAAGCTTGATAAATGTGACTTTACAAAAAAATTCTGCCACAGAAGCAGCAAATAAAATGGAAGCAAGTTAAATTTCATATGGGACCGAAGTAACATAAAGTGAATCAATTGTATTGTAGTTGTCATCTGTAACCATAAAGAAAAAGAGAAGAGGTGGGGAACTGAACGGCACAATGAAATACAAACATACCAAAATAAAAATGCATTGCTTGGTTTTCTCTGAGGAACTGACCTCTCCTCCAGTCCAAGTTAATTGGGCTGCAACTCTTTCTGTGCCAATGTCAAAGTTGCCTAACAGCTGAGAGCATAACAACCCTGCCTCTATATTCAGCATCCTCTTCCCTGATAGAAGTTATATGGGAGTCACTTCTTTGGGAATGGATACATAGAACAGAAAACTCTGTTCTACTTCGAAACAAGCAGCATCTTTGCCTACTTACATCCTCCTCCTTCCCCTCTTTTCTCAGCCACATAAACTTAAAATTTTTGTTTGATGCTAACTCCAACTGTTTATTGAATTTCTAACTTTACCAAGTGGAAGCTTTGAACTTCAGGCCTCTTAGGACTGTCAGAAACAGAAAACCTGAGATACATGGATAAGGATACAACTAAACAAAGGCTTAATCGATGAGGACAAATTTATATTCTTTTTAGTATTTGCATGGTGAGAAATACGGCCTGCAAATCCCAACCCGCAGAAAGGTCAGAGGAATACACAGCTACTGATGTTAATAATTAGAAAGGAGAACTCTATTATTTGTTCTGGCTACACTCTAGAATATAATTACAATTTCATATTTGTTCTTGTGTCACAGCAGATTTTGCAGCAGGTCAGTTTCTTGTTATGCAACATGGGATTTCACTGACAGTACTAACATTAGGCATTTCCCATTCTCCCTTTCACCACTGTGCCCCCAGCACTCCTCTGTCACCAATTCCCAGCATATTAAAAATAACCTTTCTAAAAACAGATTAATTCACTGACTTTGTAGATGATGCAGCCTGCTCAAGTTACATCAGCACAGCCGAAGGTAGTGAGTTACAGTATAGGAGAGGGAATAAACAGCTAAAAGCAATTACTCTTGAAGCTGGCATTGCTGTTGAAACTGACATAACATGCCCTGAGACACTGGTGTTTTGGGTACTGAATAGATCATGCAAGTCTGTTGCAGAGTTGCAAGCAATGTGTGTATATACTATCTCTTGCACAAACCTTAACTAAACCCTTGTCCCATCGTCCTACCCTGACTATCTGCAGAAAAAGTTTTATTTTTCCCATTTGACAACAGTTTGTGATAGCAATGTGACTTTCCTGAGGCTCCCATGCACAGTTGCTCAATCCTATCTCTGTCCTGCAGTTCATTGCCTCAGTACAACACTACAATCACTGAAGCGATCTAGCTTAGAACAAAACAACAACAAAACACTTCAGTAAAAATAACCTAGAATATTTCAGTGTTTCAATTCATCATGCAGTTCCCACCCACTTCCCAACAGCTTCTACCGCAAAGACCCTTAATGCCTTACTGAATCATTTTTTTTGCCAACCTACATTGTTTGTCAACAAAGGAAAAAAATCATAGAGATGTAAATGAAAAAAAGCATAACCTTTTATTTCGTGTTTACCGTTCCTGAAATTCAGGCTATTTGGACTAGTCCATTAAATTCACATCTGGGTCTAGTAATTATGGCCTCCAGCTGCTCCTTCTCTGTCCCCTGCCAGAAGCTATTATTCCCCACTTACACCACAATAATTGTTTATTTGATCACCACTGAAACCAGGTCTGTCTGTAATACAACAATTTGCTTAAGCACAGCCTGTGGGACCAAGTATATATTACATTGGACTGAATGAACCATATAGAAGAAAGAATCCACTACACCATTGTGTGAAACATCCAACGAGCGCCATCTATTCTGAAGAGTTTGAAAGTTCCTCAGATTTAGGTTTCACATTTTCCTTTTTTTTCTTTTCCTCCTTCAAACAACAATATTTAAGCCTTTTTTTCATACAGTATCTTCTTGTCCAGAAATGTCCTTATTTCTACTTTACCTTGGTGTTACTGCATGAGCTCCTTCCTATTTTTTTTCTCAGCTGCCATTTTCAACTACAGAGTGATCAAGGTAGGGTTGTGGATGATGACACTTCGGGAGGTATAGCACAGCAATTCTGTGAGTCTTTACAAATTACTTTGATCAGTTCTACCAGAGACACGAAATCTAAGGCATAAATATATGAATAATGATAGCTGGGTTGTAGAAAACCAAGCTAAAAATGTGAGTTCTACATCTGGATAGATTTATTTGTAAACATTTATGTATTTAAAATAAAGTAATTAAAATTAAATAAGGATAAAACAATGTAAGAGGACTTATATTCATAGATTTTTTTTTTTTAACTTTGAAAGTTATCTTTCTAAATAAATAAGGATGCAACTAACCTCTTTGCAAAATTACTTTCAACTGAGATTAATTTTAAGTAAAAATTACAGAGAAAAACATAGCATATTAGTAGGTGTTTTTTTTATTAAAAAAGTTGAAAATCTTGGTTGAAGCACAAGCTGCTCCTTGATAATATAGGTTTTTATGCAAGGTGAGTAAATTAACAAGTTTGGTTTAAATTTATATTGCTCCTGTGACTTTCCTGACATTATATCGTTTGGAATCAATGACAATAATATAGTCAGATCATAAAGATCTTTTCCTCTCATTGACATTTTTTCTACAAGTCTATACTTAGTTTTATGTACTGGTCAGAATTTATATTACTTGGTTAGCCTCAAAATGGCACAGTGCTGTCCACATTTTAAATCTCCCGTGGTATTTTTTTTTTTTCTACCACCCTCTTAATCATCTTCAGTTTACAGCAGTGTATCACCTTCTACTTGCTCCAAATACTCTCTCCTGTATCTGGAAAAAATACACTATTCTGGATCTCTCAAAAGGCTCTGTGACACTAATAAGAGTGCAATTATATCATTCACACCAAACATGAATGCCATCTTAAGTGCAACCACTACTTCAAAATTCTAAAATATAATTGCCGATATCCCTCTTATGCTTTAATCTATATATTGAAAACATGTTTCCAATTACACGTGAATATCCCTCCTCTGCAAGCATTCTGGGGCCTGCAGACCAAAGCAGGTAAAACATTCCAAGAGGTGAACAGCAAAATTCCAGTTTGATTGCATCCGTACATCTGAACAGTAACTATTTCATGGCAAAACAGATGATCTCTCAGCTATAGCTTCCTAAACCATTTAAGACTTGATAGTGCCAAACCAGCATCTACAAGTCTATCAAGACATCTTCTGAAAAAACAGTACAGAAAACAAGAGAACTGCTCAAATGCATTTTCAACATGCAACACCTCTGTTAAGCATGCCATTATGCTCTATGGTACCAATCATTTCTAAGTGATTCAAAACACAGACTACTCTAACTAAATTCATCTTGCAACAATCTAACCTTGATAAAACCCACGTGTGAATTCCACCAAGTCTTCATTAGTGAAGAAAGTTGCTGTGTTTTGGAAGATGTGCATAAAAAATCAGCCCCTCTGTTAATAGCTGCTTCCAAAGCCAGCAAGCTCCTCAAATACCAACACGAGAAGTGCATAGATCAGTCCCACAACCTACCCACATGATCTTAGTCATAACTCAGTCAACTGTACTCCAAATTTATTAACCATTGCTCAACCTAGGTCAGGGCAGAATCACATGAAAACAAACTTGCAAAGAGGCTTGAATGCATGCTGAATAAAATACGTTTTCCAGTTACAAAATTCTTAATGTTTTGTTAAGAGATTATAGATTTAATCTGTTAATCTAATCTAATTACTGCAACAATCTAACACTGACAGCAAAACAAAGGCCGGGATCCAAGAACACAAACAGTAAAGTCTCAAACTAAAAGCAAGCACAAACGTTTTGATAATTTTTTTCCTAATTTGCAGATTAGGATTGTGGCATCACTATTTTAGATTAATTTTTGAAATCTCACGATGCTTTTGAAGCACACTGACAAATATGCAACTGGACAGAAACTAAAAATACATTCCTTTCAATTTTATTTCAAAGTACAAAATGGAGACTTTAGCTCTGAAGAAGTTGCTCAAGGTGCCAGAAAGAAAAATAAAATAAAATACACATGGGCACTGTTTTCCTCTTATGATGTTAACTACCTGCTAAAGCAAGAGTTCTAAAAATATTAATCTGGTTTTAGGCAAGAAAAAAATTAGTAATACATGACTTTTCTGCTCCCTGTCAAGGTAGAATCTGATAAATGAAGAGTCTTAAGTCACGTATGGAGACGAGTCCTTGCATAACACAAATACCTAACTCCGTGTATTATACTGTTAATCCTTGTACAGTTGTATATACAAGATTAATGTTATAAAAGCAGACTCAGGTAAATAACTTGCTTAAAACAAGAAGTATGATGAAACTTTTAGCTTGGACTTGTATTAATTCTCATAAGTATTCAGCCTACTTATGTTATTTCTGTAACAGCTTTACGAATTGACTCTTGATTTAAATTTTGTCTAGCATCCATACAAATTATTGCAACAATCTACTTACCCAATACCATGAAATTTGCATGTGCCTAAGCTTCAGAGTGGTATATTTAAGCTTTAACTCTAAACTGCAGTGTGGCCAAATTTCAGGTAAAAGAAAATTTAAGATTTTTACAAATATATATATACACACAATTTTTAGATGTTAAGTTCATAAGCCTACCTCACAAAGAATTGAATTTAAGACAGAACGTTACTAAAAATCTCTCTGTAGAATGTTTTGTTAACAAGGTAAACCTGTTATTTGGTAACTTAAAATACTTGCTCTGGATTTTTGTCCTGCATTGGCTGGGTTAGTTTCCTCCAGGGATTGTACGCAGAGTCAATACTGTAGAGGCGCATGTGCATGGCCAACACATGGAAGAGCTGATCTGAAAATTGGAAAAGAAATTGCTGATTATTATATACAATAATATAAAGTATTTTACATTAAGCTACCAGTGTTTATGTTTTAAAAGGATCCTGATATATTTCTAACACAAAGCTTTTATTCCTCACTCATATAGAATTTCTGTCTTCAACATACCTGAAATTAACCTAAGGTTTCTGGAAGTGCTGCCCTGTAGCAGGAACACTCCAGCCCTTCATTCTTAAAAGGTTTTATTATTCTGTCTTCATGAAGTTATTTTGTTGATAACTTTCGGAAGAGAAACAAACAGATCTTCTGACCACACCATAGCAATGCTTAGGCAGCAGTGGTCTTCATAATGGCAGAGATTTGTCTGTACAACCTTCAGACAAAGTTTGCTGATAATAATCAATTTCAAAACATCTGTACAATGATTGAGAAAAAATATCATTTGTAAAACACTTCCAGACCCTTTTGAACGAAAGAAACTTAGTTTATAATTCATGCACATTATTGCAGTAACACATTGCGCATTATTGCCTGTATTAAAATACACAGCTTTCATTTCTCTATGAAAAGAAAGTGAAAATGAAAATTCTCATTTCTCCTACAATCAACACAAGTACAGATAAGATCCGATCCTTTCTCCCTTAAGCAAGCCAAGATGCAGGCACAATCTACGTAGACAGCATTTTCAGAGAGGTATGTACAATAATAATGTCAGACATCAATTTTTTCTGTGTTTATTATACAGTCAAAGTCTGGGCAAAATAAATCTTTAGATTTATACTGAAGTCATATTTCAAAATATTATTTCCCATGCTTTTGCCCTTTTTTTTTTTTTTAAACTCCTGTCACAGTATGTCCTGCTTTTTGTTCCTCCTGTTCACTTTTCTGGGAGACTGCTTCCTTCTCCTCCCCACCTTTTATTTTAACTTCTTTTCTTTCCTCAATATCTTGCTCCCCACCCCCCTTTTTCCCTTTCTTTCTTTAAGACTCTTACTCTTTCAACCGATCCCTTCACCTCCTACTCTTAATCTCTCTCCCATCTCTACAACCCACTTGCTCAACCTACACATTCACTCACAGGTCCTCTCTTTTTAAGTAGAAATAGCAACTATTAATTTATTTTCCATAAATAGACAATTACTCAGAGGTACGCAGTGGCCAAAAAAGTCGCATGATGAAGTCAGCTGACTATCAGAGCCTGAGGGCTGTAATTAGCTCCTGGGGTTTGTATAATAATTGGAGATGTAGATGGCACTGGAATTGATTGCTGTCACCTGCTTTCTGAATAAAAACAGTCAATGAGGACAAAATAAGTCATCTTTTCTCCTGGCAAGAGATTTTAGCAAAACATTGCTTTGCTGACAGACTTCAAAAGCCTGAAAATATACCAATGTTTCATAAAATCATACTGCTTCATTTATTTTTGTTTAGAATGAGAGCCATGCAAGCATCCACTCCTTCCCTCTCACCCCTTCGCTACTAAATAGAACATCAGCTTTTTCTGAACCGCTCCTAGCTTCAAACAGAAATGGGCAACTATGCAAAAAAAAAAGCTTAGCATAATTAATTAACCCTCTGTTCCTTTGATAGCTATTTTCCTGAGGCTTTATTAATACAAAATGAAGCAAGCAAGCATCAAATCCTAGCACTAGAGAATCTATTTGTAATCTCCAAGCATGCAACCTTTTTGGAGTCAAAACACATTCTAACATAATTGAACCTGAGCAGAAGAATTCAGGTTAGCAGTCTTGTAAAATGGTATTTTTGTGGGTGATGAAGGTAGCTGTCACTGCTTTACAAGACACATACAGGATGTAAATGTAAAGCTAGGTAGTTGGTAGTAAGATATGGTGACCTTTTTCAAAATATATTTTATGTCTTGACTTAAAAATATTAAGATATTCTCTAAGTCAATGTAGCACAGCCATGCTTGTTTCTAAACCCTGGGTAACCAAGGAATAACATTGCCCCCTAATGGGAACACTGCAACAAAAGTCACCATCTGATGGTGTCATTTTCAGAGATAGTAAAAGTAAGTTATGATTTGTCTATTGCTTCAATAGTCTTATTTCTGAGAAGCCTAAATATTACCAGAAACGGGTCTAGGCAAAGGAAGACAAAGGTCTATTTCTTCACCAACACTTTTCTATTTTACATTGCAGTAATGGTACGAGGACACGTCCAGCGAGAATACACGGAGAAGCTATAGCGTGTTTTAAATTCATGATAGTTTACTCCATGATAAGTACTTAAATGCATGCTCTCATTTTGTCACAGACTTCCTTCTTTCTTTTAAACTGAGGTGTAAACTCCACGGCTGTAGATCAAATTTACTGCTACTATGCAGCTTTTGAGGAAAGCAAAGAAAATCACCGGAGCACTGAGAATTTAGAACTGGCAACTTGATGCACAAAGTGCTTGTGGTTTTTACTTCTAGCATTCTTATGCTTGTGAGACTGGCAGAAACCTGCCATGGGGCAAATAAACACCAGAGGTTCTCTGCCTGTATATTCATGTGAATACATCATTCTGAAATGGAAGCAAAGTAAGAGAACGTCCTCTCTTCTGGGGTTATGCTATTTAGAAGCTTTAAAATACACTTTCTTTCCTTGTTTTAAGCAAATTAAAGTAAAACTTTAACATGACAATGGCCCCCACACAACCCTGCCCAGTCTTCTGAAGACCAGAAAGGAAGGCCATAACCCCCCCTAGGTGTCCTTAACTCCTCCACATTCACAGCATCTTTATGTCAAGGACCTTCTTTTATGTCAAGGACCTTCTTAAGTGGGAAAGACAGGAACTGGCTCAGTCTTCACAAGAATATTCTTATCAAAATTTGGTAGAAGATGATTCATTTTAAAAAGCACAGCAGCATCCAAATTACAGATTGGTAGTTATGAAAATACAGCAAAATGAGAATTATGGTCCATCTCTCCTGATACTTGCATGATATTTGAGACAGGCTATATAAATGACCTGGATTATTACTGGCTTTCAAATATGTTCATATGACTCAAATATTACCTACATTGAAGCAGCACAGACTCCATTCTCCTAACTTTCTTAGATGGTCCTTGTTTTCACACAATACATGCCAAGCTTCAGTAAAATGCTTAATAGAATCATAGAGATTAGTATTTAGACAGGAGCTTTAGCTTTGATTTATATTAGCCTTTCTTAATTCCATTTCTATAAATAGAAAAATATATCTATTGTTCCATACACTTCTGCTCTTGGTACTTTTTTTTTTTCAGCTCTTCCTATACCAGCTCTACTTCCCAGGGTTATTACTGCTGTGAGAGGAGCAATGAACTATATCAGAATCAGTACTTTAAAAAGCGTAAGCTCAAATCAAAAAAAAAGCTCAATGCATTGGGATTAAAGCTATTAGCCGAAGTGTTTCCACTCTCATAAGAAATCAAAAGTTAGTTGGTTTTTTGTCTACATAACCCCACTGCCTGCACTAGCACCTGTAGTTGCATTGTTCAGTATTTTCAGGATTAAGGCACACTGATTTTACAGATGTTGACAAAGCTCTTAAAAACCTTCTGCTATCCTTGGGTGCATAATGCAAGAGTCTATAAAGAGAAGGTGATTTCACAGCTCTTTTTCATGTCAATCCTGATATGCACAGCACAAAAGAAAACTAAACTCAGAGAGATGACCAGATACGGATTTGATAAATGAATGCCAGCATTTATAAAAATGCTGTGCTGAACTGACAAAATGAGTAATTCAGGAAGTTATATGCAGCTGCAAGTTTTGGTCTCACTAGTAATATCTTGGTGTGGTCTTTGCCAAAGTGATCACAAATTTCTACAAGTTTCTTGCTGCCTTTTATTTTCTTCTTTTTTTTACAGTCTCTTGACCGTAAAGTAAAATCCCAAATTAACAAGATTTAAATCACAGGATTTTTATCTGTTATTAATGCCACTTCAACAATGTATAACAGTGTGCTGCAATAATTATGACAAAGAAAAATAAGGAATTGGCTGGCTTGATTTTGCTTGCAAAAGTTTAGATGACATTTATTCTCTAGTCTCATATTTATGTTTTAGAAGGATGTAATAACATACTGATGTCATGAAAATCTCCACTTTCCTACTTTGATCCAATCTTTTCTAATTCTAGAAATTAGCATTCATATTTAGAATGTCATAGGATCACAAAGCAGTAATTCAGCAGTTAACCACAAGTGGAATGTGAAACATCCTTGTTTCATCCTCAACTGCTGCATGAAGATCTTACCAGACTCTTTCAAGACCTTATGCTCTTCTTCACCCATAAGCCTGCTGCATCTACTTACAAGTGTAGATCACAACAAAAAACATTTGACAGAAGCAGATGGGAATTTATTGTTAATAAGGAAACTGAGGATTTTTTCCTCCTTATAGAGCTTTTACATAGTCTACTTATCAACAGTGGTTGGGAAGACCTGCTGACAGCATCTTCCCATTCATCACTGATCCAGGAGATTGAAATCGGTGAAGAAAAAGAAATGTGAAGGTCAAGAAAAACCTATTGATGCACTAAGATGTGTATAGTCTTTACAAAAATCTGAAGTCTTAATTGCTGATGAAACAACTCATTATTTTCTACATTAAACTTGCCAGTGTATGAAATAAACTTCAGCAACAGATTATTTTTTTCTCTACAAATGGTATCTATTTTTACCTCTCATACCAGGTATGAATGGCATACCAAGCTTTTTAGGAATAGTTGGGATCATCTGTTCATGAGAAAAACTGCTTTTTCAAAGTTAGCACAAATGGATGCCACTGAAGATCAGCAAATTGTCAGCTCCTTACTTAAAAGCAAATGAACAAACAAAAATCCCCACAGAGAAATAAACTGCCACCAACGACAAACACCCACAGAAACGCACTATATCAAGAGAAAAAGCATTCCTGAAAAGTAATTTTATACTTTTTTTTTCAGTGGCTGCACAGATCTGGGTAAGAATCTTTGTAATCACATTCACGTTAGTAGATTACAGGAAGGAGATTGTTGCACTCAGCAATTCATAAAAGCATCTGGTTTTTCTTCCTACAGGAATGAACCATACTTATGTGTACTGGCCATACTGTAACGTCTGCCTCTGTTTCAACAACCAAGGTGGCTGAAAAACTTGATACCAAGGGAGCAGATATGTACAAAAACAACAGCATGAAGAGCTTAGAAAATGCTTCAAGCCAGGAGAACTTTCTGTGCTCACAAAAACACTAAGAGTGATGATTAAACTGGTACTAACATCATCTAGACAGATTACAACACTAAATCTACAAATGCAAAATACAGACTTAAAATGTACAGAAGGAAATAAGCCAGTGGAACAATATGGCTTCTCAATGGTTAGAACCATCACTGAAGGTATAACAGTGCTGGACACTATTTAAGGCCAGGTTACATGAGTCTCAAATACTTTTTTTTTTTTTTTTTATGTCCACTTGTTAACTAATGTCTTTTCCAGTTAATGCACTTGATGCCAAAAAGCCAGACTCTGCTAGCTATAGGGAGTGTGAAGATAAGGAGCTCCACACAGGGAAACTGGAGTGAGAGGACATGGTGATGGGGTATTTAATCCTTCCTGAAGGAGAAACAAACCAACTATCCTCATGGCAAAGAGAAAAAGGAAAAACAAGCAACAACAGAAAGAGAACTAGAAGTTAAAAGGACTAGATTATAAATTCATTATAGAATTTATATATTCATTATGGACAACCTTTAAATACCATGGAACTGTTCACTCACTACTGCAAGGTTGCTAGAGCAACAATCACAAAAAAATATTTATACACAAATTAAACAGAAACAGGCATAAATGGTAAGGAGAATTACTAATTGTTCAGCCTTAATACTGTGTTCTGAAGCTGCTCTATAAATACAGAACAACAAAAACAGAAAACAAACCATCATATCTCAAACTTTATAAAACAAAGAGATAAGACCTGAACAATTATTACATATTTTTATAAATATGTAAAGAGGACTGCCTTTATGGTTGCGTACTGTGTAGTGCACACACACACCCCTTTAAAACTTAAAATGGCAATTTTACAGCCAAATTTTCTTCAGCATTCTTGTCACACAGACTCTATCACTGACACTAACAGCTACATTAATCATTCTTAATTTTACTTCCCAAGAGCAGCTGCCCTCATGGTTCAATCTACTAAAACAGCTCTTGACCTATTTGTTCCCACTGCCTCCACTGATGCTTGCCGCTGTAACAGCTCACCTGGGACAACATATTCTGTTTTCTGCTGTATCTAATCACCAAACTTCACAGTTCTTACAAGACTAATACAGACTGGTGTGCTTAATCACAAGAGAGACATCTCATTATCTCATAAGAAAAACAAAAACGGGTTATATTTTGGGTTACTTTTGCTATATGTGAAATGAGTGATGTTTGCAAATAAAAACAAAAGCAGTGTCAATGCATACAAATGAGACATGAGACTAAGAAAACAGTACACACCTCTAGAGAGGGCGGGAAATTTTTAAATCATTCCTTCCTCACTGCACAAGGTGATGAAGAAGTTACATTTTAAGTGAAAACTAGAAAAAACAGGAATATTGCTTGGAAAAATAAATGACTATGGAAAGAGAGTAAAATATATTATACAATCTATCTCTCTAAAGAGCTACTATTTTTTTCCTTATAAATGCAACTAAATGGAAGAGGCAATGAAAGGAACTCATAATTATGTAACTGCCTTGTTGAAACAAACCAAGCTCTATATCTGGAAAAGTAATTCTCCTGCCATTAGTCATATTTGGATTACTGTCCAAATCTAAATTACTAGTACTAAATGGAAACAGTACAGCTCTGTTCTAGGACCCCATTACCCTACATTAAAAATGAGCCCATTTTATTGCAAGATTAAATACGACTAGCTTGCTACATAACAATGAAAAAAAATACTAACACAGTACATAAACAGCATGTGAACACTTGAACAGTGAATAGATGACATTTATGTCTCCACACTGTTTAAAGCAATGTCACATACATTTACATAGTGCCTTTCACCCGGACACTTCAAAGGCTGCCTTCAGTTTTTCTGAGTGTAAGACAGATATTAAGAACACCAACAGATCTGATTTGGATCTAAATATGAAAATGTATCGCTCTATTCAGAAGTGTGCAAAAAGCAAGTGCCTTGTTTTTAAATGTTGTCCCTACCTCTTCAGAGGATACGCACTAGAACCCTTTAAATAATGTAACTGATAGAGGAAAAAGCACTATTTCCATATATAGCACAATCAGGAAACAGAAGTACACAATAATTTAAGAAAGAAACAAAAAATATTATAGTAAACAAAACAGAAAGTATAAGTAGAAACAATCAAGAAATGTTATCGCATTTAAAAAAGATCGTTCAAGTTGTAGTACAGGAAAATACTTGAATCAGATCATGGGGAAAAAAAAAGTTCTTCTGTGTACAAATTCTGAAGATGAGGACTTAAAACTAATTCTTCTTTCCTGGGTTATTTCACTCTTGACACTGGCAACTAATGGAGTTATAAAAACGGAATTGCTGGTATCAAAAGACGCCCTGCATTACCACAACCAACAGTATTAAAATCCGGCTTAAGAAATTTAAAATACGCTAGCAAGTTAACTGTGATTTTAATCAAGCCCTTTTGTTTTGCAAAAGTAAGAGATATCCTCTATAAAATTTCCACACATCCTTCCCTATATCACTGAAGAAGTATTTCATAAACGTTTTAAATTTTGTAAATACACATTAAAACCAATAGTTTGTACAACTTTATTTAAAGTTTCATTAAGAAAACTATTTCCATATTTTTCCAATGTGAGGAACACCTATCTTTTACTGGAACAAACTAAACTTGTAGAAAGTGATTTATTCTGATGAACAGACAAGGTGGTTTATTTTCAAAGATACATATAGAGTTACTGACAAAACAGTAGAAGTGCTGGAAATTAAGTATGATATATGAATTTAAACAGTACTTAAGTTTTCTTGTCTTGTCAAAGTCACAATCCACCACAATGCAATTCTCCAGCAAAGATACATTCTCTACGCATCATTTCCAATTTGGTAATTCTCAAAAAAATGTTTCTCTAATGATTAATAAGTCCTATACGCATTTTAAGACTTGAGGGTTATATATTTAGAATCCTGACTTATCTTTTCACTGGCTATCAGCAAAAGGTATGTTTCTTTCAAAATCACATCTTAAGTATTTCAGAGTCCTACTTTATGCAATATGACGTTGAAGGGATGGTGTGATGAGTATAAGGATTAAATAATGTTTTACACAAAAAAAATAGAGTCACCTTTCGTGCCCTCAGCTTGGTGGAATTTATTTATTAAACTTTGTGATAATTCCTCTGTTGGTGTCAACTGTTATAGTTCAAATAGAAACGATGGAGCTAGAGACATGCTGAGGAAACTGACTAGCTCTCTGGGGGTTCAACCATTCTCTGCCAAGTCATGTTCTTCCAACAATGATGACATTATTTGGTGATTTCAGGGAAAACAAAAAACAAAACAAACAACAACAAAAACCCAGTATTTTATCCTATATATGTATATATATGTATATATTAAGCTTTTAAATAGGCACATGCAACATTTCATACTGGTATGGCATCAAACATTTCAGTGTTTTAAGCTGTAAGGAATATATTTTATTCCACTTCTATCATTAGCAAAAAATCGTAAGGAGAAACTGTAAACTCCTGTCTTTGAAAAACTAGAAGTATGACCTTACAGATTACAGACACCGTTCTAAACTTTGAAATATCAAAACATACAGATCTTGCATGGCTACTAAAAGCTGGTATGGCTATGTGAAAGCAGGGGTATACTGTCATGTGTGTTGTCATTCTAAGTTTTTTCACTTGAAATTGGAAAACCTTCAAAATATTTCAAGCCGACTTCTCTTCCCTAAACTGTTCATCATAGTCTTTCAAATAAAATGCCTGTGAAATAGGTAATGCATGCAGTAAGTGGCTGAAATTCAGAGAGAAAACGTCCACCTTAATTGAAAGCATACAATTCAAAGTAAATTATAATACAAGTAGAAATTATCAGTACAGCCTTGATTTTGTTATATGCTTCAAATTTGTAAACAGTGATCTAGCGGTGCACTAAACATATGCGTTATTCAGGTATTTTACTTAGCTGGGAGAGGGTATGTAACAATGGTGGAGGGACACAGTGCGCAGTAGGGTTTAAAACAATTTCAGAAATCAATCACAGCACTTGAATGAAATAAAATGAACTTACCTTTCCTGGCAGTAACAGAAGGCTCTTACCATAGAACAGACATGGGCAACATAGCATATGATGGGAATATTTCGTGGCTCATCATCTCAAATGATGAGAAAAGCATTGCCCATGGATAATGTATAAAAAAGGCAGAGATGGGCCCAAGTTTTCTGACATTTTTAGTACTGAATCTACTACTGCTGCAGCAGCATAAGCTCAATTCAAACAAGCATTATTAGTAGTAGTATTCTGGCAGGCTTTCCAGTTTTTCTTGACAAAAGGAAGTGTCCATTCCTAACAGTCTATATCCCAGTAAAAGATTTTACATTAAGAAAAAAGCACATCTGTCAACTATAAATGCTTTATTTGCCACGTATTCAAATCTTTAAGAACAATGAGGATTTGAGTTTCTACCAAAAAAGAGTCAGAATTTTGCAGTTAAAGAGCTAGGAAAATTAGATATATTGGATGTGAATTGGTCCCACACTTACAAATCTGCTGCCACCATGAGCTACAAGAGTACTCAGAGAAACAACTCCTTCACTATTAATAGCAACAGCCAAGGTGAACAAAGCTTTTCTGTATGTCCACAAATTCTGTTTTACCCTTAAAATTCTTAATAGATTTACTCACAAAAATATGAAAGTATTGAAAACATTACATGGACTCTATGACAATTGCTTTCTAAATATATTATACTCACAATATATGAATTGCTCTAATGAATAACTAATGGAAATTAGACTTCAGATTTCTCAAATTGTAACAAAAAATAAAGAACCATTATAGCAGAACAAAGGCTCTTAAAAGAAAAAAATGATGTTTTTTAGAAAATGTTCAAAACAGACATCTTCATTCAGTCTGCTAATAATTTATATCATACTACATAAAATAAAACTTACTTAAACATGATCTTTTTCCAGCTGTGCTTGCACCTCCTGAGCATAAATTGCCTCCTCGATGGACGAGCTCAAGTTCCAAGTTTGTTCTGCATGAAAAACATGAGGGTTTTAAATGGAATAGCATTGTTCAAGCTTCTATAGACATGACAGTCACCATAAACTCCCAGCATACACTGAATGAAAGAAAGCTGTAAACTAATCTTTAGTGTTAGGTACTGCCAAAATATGACCAAGGATAAAGCAAACATTACCAAGATACTGACACATGTGATTTAAAATGGTTTGATTAGTAAGTACTATATTAAGAGAGCGACTACAGTTGTGACTGAAGAATAAAATGTTAATTCAGCAGCATTTTTCTGTATGCACACAACTCCTTGATAATAAGGGAATTTATGTGCAAATCTAAGATGACAATGTACAGTTTGGCTAAATTTCAATCAATCAGATAAGTCTAAAAAGAGTTCTCTTCAATGGCAATGCTTTTGTTTTCTTTAAACAAACAGATAGTACAATGGATATGCCATCAAGTCATTAAGTATGAAACTAGTTTAAGTTATAATGGAAGCAATGACCTTTATTGACAAGTTAGTTAAGAAAAGTCTGAGAGGTTAATTCTGAATGAAACACTGGTATTCACTGCAGCTTGTTAGTATGAAACAGGAGTTTTGTCACTAAATCTCTACTTCACCACATTGATGATTGCTTTCTTAGTATTACTGTAATCTGATACTTAGGTGCCAATTGCTTAGGCCATATTCGATAGCTTTGTTTGATTTTCAAATTGGATGTTGCAGTACTGTGTTATCTTTTACCCCCAAGACTTGGAGCAAACAATTTACTTTATGCTCTCCGAGAGGTTGTTTTAACAAATACATTCCGTTAATTAAAATAAAGGAATAATTGTATTATTATGAAACATTATTTTGCTAATTTAATACAAACTGCAAAGCTCAGTCCAAACATACTTAGTCCTTCAACTAAAATCATACAATTTTAATTTCAATATAACATGACTGAATTAATATTAAATATATTACATGCATAAAACTCTAGAATAGATTTCAAGTAATTTATGTAAGAAGAAGCTACAGGATGACTATTTTATTCAAAATAGAATATTTCTTTAAAATTTCAGCTCCATCAGTTTGAAAGAATAATGTTTTTGATATGCATTGTTTGTCAAGATACTTTCATATGCTTCTAAAATAGTAACATTTCAGAATATTACTGTCCTTAAGTTTTCAGCTTATGCCACCCATTTCTGAAGGAATGCTTTAATCCTCTCTGCTCAGAAAAAAAGGAATTTAACATTGATAATGTGCCTGCTCAGAGCTCCATCTGGTTGCTGCTGATAAGGGCATCTGTGTGACAGGGGAATTTTCCACTCTTCAGGCGATTTGCAGTGCTCACTGAACTTCTAAAAATCTACCAGCAAAGAAGCAGGGATAGGGATTTCAAATTAGTGGACAAAATAGCAACTGTAGATCAGCATGTGCTAGTTCATCATGGGAATATAAATGAAACCAGTATATTTTATTTCTACAAACCTTCTGATAACTAATTTGGAGAACAAAATTAATGGCAGCCTCCTATTAAAACCAAGAGAATTAAGACATTCAGGTAGGTGTTTTTGATTTAAATCTAAGAGCAATTTTAGATCCAGAATGTTCAATTTCCCTTTTACCAAGACATATGTATAATTTTACAAAACAAAACTCAGAATCCTGAAAAAAACTCTTCTTGATGCACTCTTCACTGTAGTTAATGTATGGAGAAAGATTTCTAGAAACATACTCTCTCACATAGCATACTAATTCTCCCTTCCCACACTTCTTCATTGCCCCAAGCTTCTCAAAGTCAGCAGCTTATTAGTTCAGCTTTTTTGAAAAGCTAAATATTAGCCTTTTCCTTTAAGACAGCTCCTTTGAAACACACCTAAGCCTTGGTGGAATAGCACACAGAAAGGAAAGCATCTTCTGTGACACTGGAATACTTGTCCTTATAAAGCTGTTCCACACCAGGTACAGCTCTAATCGTTTTTCAAAAGGACTTGCATTTCTCCTCCCTATTCAAGCTCCCTTCTCTCTTGGGATCTGATAGAAACGCTTGAGTTCCACCTACCCTCTGCTGAAGGAAAGCAGAGCTCTCACTGTCTATTTTCTCAATGGAGAAAAACTCGGGGCATCTGATAGCAAAGGATACTTGCAGAGACCACTCTGTGTTCCACTGTTCTATCTCAGCCCCCTCAACATGAAGAAAAGAGGAGAAAGAAAATCCATATAAGTGACTTATTCCTTTATCTAAAAATCTTTGTGCCATTCATTGGAGCAACGAGTTTTGTAGAACACTGGCTTTATCTTCTACACCCACAGAAAAAAAAATGAGAAGATAGATTTTGTTCAGTTGTACTGAATCCTGATTAAAAACTGCTGTACTTCATGCCTTTTTGTGGGCTTTCATGGAAGAAGGAATGTCTCGGGGAAACATACCAGGGTGCGTGGATACTGCCAGTTTCTCAGAACTTTTGCCAGGACAGAGTATGAGAAGGTAAAAAAAAAAAGCAAAACCTTCTGCAGAAGGAGAACGTATTTGGATGGACCTCCTCATTCCAACAGGACAGAAGAATCATGTTAAATACTACCATCTTACCCACTTCACCTGACAAAGACAACTTATATGTGAAAAGACAAGTATTGAGACAGACTGGAAGAAAAAGAACACATGGTTCTTGTATCGGTTTATACAGAGCTGACTCCAAAAAACAGACGTAGATTACACAGCCAACAAAGCACGAGACCTATTGTTATGCAATACAGAAACATCCTCCAAGCTACCACAAATGACAGTCAAAGTTATGAATTACTATGAAGCTATTAGAATTAAAGCAAGGCACACAAGATTTATGAATGACACTATACTAATACCAAAAACGTCAGCAAAGACGAGGAAGGATGCATAGGTGAAGGGTATGACTTCAACAAGGCCTGATGCTAGGGAAAGGGGCAGGTAGCTAAGGAGCTGCTGCTCCAGCTGTGCACGCAAATCAAAATGCCAAAACACTGAATGCCTCTTTTGCTATGAAAGCAGGCAGCGGCTAGCTCTCCCACTAACTAGTGGAGAATTCCCTTGTAATTTCTTTCCTCTGTTACCAATGACATCTGTCCAGGGTAGCAAAACCAAAGAAAGGGCAGCAAGGTCCTGTTTTCCTGAAGCAGAAAGGATAAGCAGCTGCAAGTGCCTGCATCTTGTTTAACCGGTAGCACACCCAGTTCAACAAGCAGAAATCTACTTCAAAGCTGGCCTCCAAAATAGCATCTTTGGGAAGACTGCACAAGATGTCAGCTTCTGATTGAAAATGGAACACGACTTATAAAAAGATTAACAGTGTTTTAAATTAATTCACTTGCAAATATATGGGGGTCAATAAAAATATCATTAGATTACATTCAAATGTTTATTTAAGCATGCACTGCTGACTTTGACCACTACCAATGTTATATTAAAAACCAGGAAAAAATTTGATTAACAGCTGCAGATGGTCTGACCAAAGACTATGGAATGTTTCATAATACATGAAATTACAAGCACTCAATGGTGAATTGATTGGTAAGGAACACCAAAATACTATCACCTCAAAAAGAACTATGGATGGAAATAAGGAAGAAACAGACTGAGTAACAGGAAGAGCTTCCAGAAATTAAGTTACTTCAGTCTGTGATTTGAAAGTACCATTGTGGATAGTCCACTGTTTGGATACTTAAAATTAAATGAAACAAACAAAAATTATACAAATAAAATTATTATTTTTTTAACCAGCTCACTTAAATTTATTTCCATATATGCAAACTGTAAGGTTTTATTAACCTGTCTTCAGAGGTTTAAAAAAAAAAAATCAAATTCTTTAGTTCTTATACAACTATCAAGTACTTGAAGTCTGTAAATCTGTATTCCTGAATTAAAAGACAAGAGAAGTTAACCTTTTTGTAGAAGACTTGCCAGGCATACTCATAAGTGATCTTACGAGTTACAGTAACAATATGGAAGGGTGCATCCAACACCTGAAATCCTTCATACAAGGATAAATGGAAAACAGCTGACAGTAGTCTGACCAAACAACATTTCACATTGAGTACAGTAAACATCTTAATCCTAGTGACAAATGATAAATTGACCCCAGCACTGCAAGAAGCAAGGAAACTGTTCTAGTTTGATGTGTTTTTAACTCTTGGAAGAAAAACAAAATATCTTGGGCCTATGATGTTGATACAAAAATCATAAAATAGATCTATATTTAAAATATGCTTAGTTAACATATGTAACATTACACTCAAATATATTATAACAAAATTTTTATACCTTAAATGGCTTGTAAAGTTACTGTTGCAAGTGATCATAATTTCATACAGGAAATTTTAATTTTGAGTCATTTGTATTTTATGAAGATTATTAAATAGTATTGACCAAGTACCTAATTGCCCCAAATCTCAACATTATTTACTCTTGTATACAATATATCACTTAAATTAATACAGAATAATCTTCTCTCTTGCTACGTATATAATTTAATTTCTCTTCTTAATCAAGGCTCTGTTAAGATGCTCTTATACATTATATATATATATATATATATATATTTAATATATATAAATTATTGTATAATTCTGTTAGCAGAAACTTTAAGTTGGAAGGGAACTCTGGAGATCATATGGTCCAACCTTCTGTCAAAAGCTGAGCCTCAGATTTGATTACCCAAAGCCCTGCCGAGCCTAGGCTTGAACACTTCCACCGCTTACGTGGTAAAGACAGTCAGCAAACAGAGTTTATGGAAAAACCGTAAAAAATGCTACTGGATTATATCACTTCCATGCTTGCACTTTCTCTGCAGTCACCACCTTCCCTGCAGAGCTTACTTATTAAGGGTTTTGAAAATTGGTTGCTTAATGAGTATTTCAGCATCTTCTTATGGAAAAACCTCGTATTATAGTATATTATAGTAAATCCAAACAGTTTTATATTTCAGAGCATCTTAAAATGAATGCTACAGAGACAGAGGGAGGGACTGGTTCCTCTTCTTGGCTATGCTTGCTCTGACACTGACAGCAATAATCTGGAATCACATATCACAGAAAAAATACTAGTACTTTTGACACTGTTAAAAAAAATATTATATGACAAGAGATCCCCATCTGCTGATACAGGAAAGGCTCCTTCTGTGATCCCCAATTAAGTAAGCAAAACTAACATATAATGGAGAGATGAAAAATACCCTGTGATTTAAAAAAATAGAGAAAAACTAATTCTGCTAAGTAACGGCAAAGAAGATTTAATAGTTTGGGAAAGGAAGGTAGAAAATAAATTCAACATAAAATTTTGATATATGGATAGCAAAACATTGGATAAAGAATAGAACTAGATAAGCAGCACACAAGATGTTCTCCACGTTTTGCTCCACTGCTGCATAAACTAAAAATGAACTGAGAGGCACGTAATTCCATCTTACATATGCCTGCATATAAAAATCAGAAAATACAACCTTGATATACTAATTGCTCAGAAAGCACTTTTTAGGGAGGATGTGATAGAATTTTAATTAAAAAAATTAAAAAGGAAAACTTATGTGGTAATACCATTAGCGATAACCAAAATTTTTCTTCTTACATTGTATGATTCTCACCTGGCTACTGAATACATAAACAGAAAATCATTGTCAGGTGATCCAGGACTCTTGCTGTAATCTGTGTACTTCTTCTGTGTGGTACTTTTTATGTCTTTCATTACAGATTCCATTTCTTTACTGAGATTGGTTTCAGACTATGAACAAAGACAAAAGATTACTTAACTCTACCTGAAGAAATGCAATAGCTGATCACAAAGTATACTAATTTCATATTTATAAAAACATATTTGCAATCATGAAAAATATTTATTAAATGTTAATATTCTGTCTCACAGAATGTTTTGTTATTCTGATTTGTTCAGAATAGTGCAAGCAGTGAGATTCTTGAACTTGCATTATTTTAGAATGTATCTGCATTGCACAAGTACATGAAAATAACATCTCTATCAAGACAGGAAGGCTAACAATAATAACAAAGTTAATTCCATGATTCAAAAAGACCTCACAAAACTTTGCAATATGGGAGCATCCGCTACACTGCATGCCAAGTACAACAAATAATCCATACCCAAGTGTTCATAATAGACATTCTTTAAATAGATTCCAGTTAGAAGGATATTGGTGTTTTCACATTGTCAAGAAATGATACATGAATTTAATATTACATGACTCAATTCTATGTAAATTACTATGGAAAGAAGTGAAAATGTACTCCAAAAAAATATATGAATCAAATTTCTTCATAGCTTTTTATGGCTTATTTTTAACAGGCACTCCAGTAAATGCTGTAAATATTTAAAATATTTTGCTTGAACAATAAAATGTTATCTTCTTTATCAAAAGGAAATTAAGTTTCCCATGCTGTCGAGTTTCTAAGAGGTCACAAATGCAATATAATGTAAAAACTGAAAGGTAGAGGCAAATTAACAAGGATCTTTCTGCCTTACACTGATGCTTACTGGGAAAGTTCCCAGCTGTTCTTGAAGGTCTTCCACCTCCTGTACAAGATCTTGCATACACTTGTTACTATGACTTTGCCAAAGGCTTCTTTCCATGTTGTTTCCAGGATAACAAGGAAGAACACTGTTAGCAAACTGCCTACAGAGGGGACAGGTAAATTCTCCTTTGTCGACTGAAAAACCCTGGAGGACCTGGTCATTCTAAAAGAAAAAGAAAGTATAGCTGAAATTTGCCAAAGATTAGACTTCGTAGTTTTGGTTTCAGGTGCATTGATCAAAATTCTAAAACTAAAAACTGTAAAGAAAGAAAAAATTTCACTCAAGTTAGTAGCTAGGGCTTTTTCACTACAGACATTACAACCCTCAAATTCAACTACTCACAACGTCTAATTTAAAGTACTCTTCATTGTCTACAATATCACCATAACAAACTACAGAACACTTCAGTGTGGTATTATGAATATTTCACATGTGCTCTATCAACTCCCATTGTTTGAGATTCCCTTAGTAGCAACTTTTCATTTGTCAAAAGGTAGTTTTATTTTCAGTCATGAAAAATACTCGATATTTCTCAAAAGTACAGGCCAAGAAACTTAATCAAGTAGCCACTGGAGGGCAGCATGACAAAAAAAGCTTATTACTTCCTCTTTACCACAAAGGATAAGAAAATGGATATGGAAGTATCTGTTTGGGAAGTGGGACCACTTTCAGAGTACTCCCGTTACTGGCAAATGACCCTGTTTCAGTGTTGTGAATAGCCCCAAGGGTCCCGGTAAACTTAGGCATACTCTTCTGGATGTTGATCTCTGATTGTATTACATAAAAATAAATGTTTAATAAAAATAGATGTTTAATCCAGATGAACACAAGTCTATATAAATTATTTTGGTACTAGGAGTGCTAGGAATTGTCATAATTATTGTACACTAATAAATAATAAAAATTGTTATAATCTAGAAATCTTCAAGAACAGAATGAGACAGAATAATAATTTATTGGCTGTTTAAGTGAGAAGCCACCAGGAAAGGGAATTCAGTACCTATATGATGCAAAATGTTATTTTTCTAATATTCCGTAAATTAAGATTCTACAGTGAAAGCCCAGATTTTACTTATTTTGATGTCATAATTAACCCTAAAAGGATCTTTACATTTAAATAGAAAAGAACAATTCATCATTGAATCCAATAAAGGTGGCCCAGCTACCAGTTCCTCAAAGGGTAAGTTTCACAGTATGAATAATGCTAATACTACAACTACAGAACATTGTTAATAATTTTTCTCAGGAACACAAACATATGAAAAAAATAAAACTAAAGAATTACCACATGAATTAAACTTCAGTGATAAAGCAATTTCTTATCAAACAAAAAGTTATCATTTAGTGTAATAAAATAAAGACTAAATACCATAGAAAACAACAATTGCTTAATCTGATCACTTCCTACCACTGTGGAGCTTATGGTAACATTCTAGAGAGTCACTGAGGAGATCTGTAATGGGGCTGCAAAAAGGTTGAGGGGGTGCAGGAGGCCAGCAACATCAATGGAAACACAAATCAATTTTCTCAGACCATGCAAAAACATGAATGTCTGTTCCAGCCTACAACTTCTGAGGCTTAACTAATAAACTGTTTTAAAACCATATACATAGAAGTAATTTCCTAATAATATTTTCTAAGGAGAAGAAAAAAGGGGGGGGGGGGTTGCAAAAGGCATCATTCACAAGAGTGAAGCCATTTCAACTCATTTATTTAAACTGTTTGTATATAAGTAACATATCTTACCTAACTAGAAATAAAAATCTAACTTTCCTAATATGAAAATTCATGTTTGAAATTAACCAAACTTATGTTTGTAAAATACGTTCTTCAGTAACTTCTAATGCAAATTAAACATCAAAATAGGAGTCTATGAAATAGAAATAAAAAAACTAAGAAATTCTTTACCTGAATATGTATGACAGGAAAAAAAAAGAAAATCAATGATTTTTTAAATAATAGTATTAATTTAGTTTTTTTTCCTGATATATCAGAATAACTGAAAATGAAACGCTTCCGCTAATAACGTCACAGTGTAGTAAGATCTAACATCTACATTTCAGAAACATCATAAAAATATCTTATCCACTGATGCAAAACTTAAGTATCCAATCTTTTTTTCCCTGAATTGGACAATGTAAATCCAATGGATTCTATTGAGAACAGTTAAAATCCAAGTAAAATGATGATCTTTGTTTTACTTACCCGTAAAGATTCCATGTAAGATTTATGACAATCTATGTGCAAAGTGTGACCACAGGTTTGTACATAAACACCTCCTTCCCAGCCTATTGACACTGCTTGAAGGCAGGAACTCTAAAAAAAACAATCAAAAAAACAGAACAAGTAAGAAAAACAAAGAACTATATATATAAGGGTTACAAGGTATTTACCAAAACTCATTTTAAGATTAGAAATTTTTTTATTTGCATTCTATCTAAATGACATATATTATGGAAATAACTTATCCAGATGAAAAGTGATCTATTTAAGTGATTATTCCTTCAGTGGGAAAAAAATATTCCCTGACTGGCAGGAAATGTCATATTTCAGTTAAGAACATGCAAAAGTAACCGTTATGGAAAAAAATTGGCCTGTTTTGTCCAGACTGTATATAGCACATTACTTTTTGATATTCCACACACACACACACCCATGATCAAGAATTAACAATTAACTGCTTGTGTTTCACAACTTAAGATTTTTCACATCTGAGTGAAATTATTCTCATGCCTCCTGAAATCTGCTGCTAGAGGAAGGACTCTTACTGGGAAGGACACAGTAGATAAACAAAAGGACTTCTTGTTGCTTAGCTCAGCTGAACAAGCCACTCAAGACATGAACAGATGTTTCCATTTTTATGCCAAAAGAAATTTAAGGATTAATTCTTTCAAACAGATTTTTTTTTTTTTTTTAGCACAGTATTGACCTGGAAACTTGAAATCAGAAATAGCTAATTCAACTAATGGTTGAATCAGGACTGAAAGTCTTAAAAGCAGGATGCATTTGCTCATCGCATTCTAGTGTATTTTAGACTAGTCTGTTGGTAGTGTTACCATACAGAAATGGAAAAATACACTTCGGTGAGATCAGGCATTTGAGTTAGCAGTTTGCTTGGAATGTCTTTCATTTGCAGGATGCAAATGTAAAAATAAAGCTACAGTATTACTTCAGTACTTTTAATCTATTCAGTAGGAAGTAACGTTCATTAACAATGGGGAACATTAAACAAACATGGGTATACATTACCTACACACACAGACTTGACACTTCCTCAGCATGAGAAACTGAGATGTTATACAAATACCCGATAAATAAAGAGTGCTACTTTATTTTTAGGCAAATATCCATATTAAAAAAAGAAATCCTAGGTTAACCGAGGACAGCTTCATAGAAACAATGTCTAACGCCATCAATGCCAAAAAGAAAAACTTGGCCAGTTTCAACTATCTGTGGATCACAGACTGAGAAAGCTAGCAACCATATATGAGTAAAAATTCTTTTTTTTCCTTCTCCTCTTTAAAGCCAATATGTAAGCTTCTAAATGGAGATTATTTGGTTAAATCTGCCTAAGAGCTAGTATGTCGCCTGGGACTAATCTATAAACACAAATCTAGGGTCATAGGACACATTTCCTCCTCCCCAAGAATAATTTCTGGGAAGAGATTCGTATCATCTTACAGAACTGTTTTATACTGTAGCAGGGAAAATATCAGACAGCATTTCCATAAAGGTCTAACAGTGAGTGAGTCCTGTTAAGCAAAAAGAATTGGCTCTCAAAATTAAATATGAAAAGCTGTAACGTATTGCTTTTAGTTACATGAAGCAATACAAAACTCTGCTTGGAACAACTAACATAACTGCAAAGCAGACAATAATATATCAATGAAAGTAAATGCGAACTTCAGTCATTTTGTACAGAGTTGAGGATATAACAGAAAAGGATCAAGTCTTCTGCTGGCCCCTCATTCCCATTCACCCATCTTCACTTTCTCTGTGGTTGTTCAGAAAACAATTACAGGTCAAAACTACTCTTTCTACTTCCTCTCTGCCACTGAAATACTTTTAACCAAGAGTAATTCTTGGTTACTTGTAGTAAGCAGTTCCTAGTAAGATTGGGTCCACAGAATGGCTGCAAGAAAGCTGGTGTTTTGAAAGTAATACCTAAGACAGCAAAAGCACCTCTCAATTGTGTGGTTACACTGATTTATGAAATACCCTCTTTTAGACAAGATCTGCATAGATATTTAACAAATATACATTCCGTAGACATACTATTTGCCTGTGCTAAAAACGTAACTAGGGGAAAGCTAGACACTATTTAAAAATAAGGACGCTATCAAATGTAAACACTTTGTAACTACTGCAGTACAAACTGTTTGCTAAAAGTAGAAATGAAACTAGGAGGAGGACTCTTACTTTGTAATTTCCTATACCTTTTCACACACCTCACTTCATAAATGGTAGTACTATTCAAATGAAATACTTACATCTTTAAAGTATCGCTGTAAAGTTGTAAGCCTCACATCATGCAGTGCTGCACAGGTATCCCTAGAGTATATCTGCTCCTCCTCAGTAGTTGGCAGTTTCTTTGGCTCAGTGCTATTGCGGCATTGTCCCAACACTGTATACAGAAAAGAAGCAAGAAAGAAAAACAATATGCTGAAGAGTTAAGAAAACAAGCAACAATTTCTGGTTTGTAACTACAATAAGTTCTGTTGATATTAAACAGTAAAAAAATTACTAAAGAAACTAAATTCTGAAAAGAGTGCTTTTGTACTGGAATTGTGTATACACACAGAGCTATTTTATTATTTTTTTTTTCTCTAGTGTCCATTTTCCTGCAGGTCTGCATATGTGCTACTTTTACAAAATAAACTACAACAGCGGGGAATTAAACTGTTCACTCTTCTCCCAAACATTTAAAATTTCCCAGTATCCTTAGATCTACAGATGAGCCTCAGGGCAGACCATCCACACAAAAAAAAAGAGGACTTCCATTCTCTTTCCATGCTCCATGAAACTCAACAATATTTACGCATGCATAATAAAAGCTGTATAAACACTGCTTATCTAACAAGTCACATTCATACCTGAAGATGCTTGTAATAGTACAACTAGCCCTGTAGGTCTGTCTTCAGTGGAAGGACCACTTTGCCCACAAATTACACAATCATATATTGCCTCAGAAACATGCTGTTCTGATGTAGCTATCTCCATGGCAATATCAGCATCTGGTGATTCTAAAAAAGGATAAGAAAACCAACATTATACAAAGGGCAAGAAATCCAATCGCACTGATGTAGTGAAGAACACGTCAAAATCATTTCTCTATAGTTAATCTAGAACCAAAATATTGAAGGTTACTTGAAACTAACCTTGCTGCTTCAAGCAGAAAGACATCTATACAAGGAAGTACATGTATTCTCATGTTCAAAACTATTTCTGGTGGAATTAAATGTTTAGTTCGAGTTCTGTATTAAGCTTCATCTTTTTAAAACATGAATAAAGATAAGAAGCAACTTCTATTTCATTAGATACTGTACTGAAAACTCAGAATATATAGGGATGAAGGGTAACGAATGTGAATCTCTACTAAAACCAGAGATGCTGATAACTAACATTTTCCTTCTAATTATTGCCAGATTAAGTCTGAAGAAATAGAAAATAATTTTAAAGATGATGAGACAAGATGAATGAATTAACCAGTAGCATCAACCCTAACGTGCAGATCTGGTCATCAGGTCTAACTGCCAAATTGGGAGTATGTCAAGTGAGCTCCTTTTAGACAAACCACCTTCAAGACCGAGATGCCTTCAGGCTATACCCCGTAAGTTGTATAAGAATCAACAGTACATGTTTCAACATTTATATTAACCTGGAAGTACCTGTTCTAATATATGTATTTTTTTATATATAAACTTGACACTTCTCCACCTTGGTTCTTCTATATCATACATACATCCTTCCACTGAGTTTAAAAAAATACTACTAGTAATCTGTCTTATCAACAAGCAGTATGTAATGCAGTCATTTTGTAACATAAATGTAGTTTAAGGAAACAAACTATTATTTATTTTTTTTTACATGAAACTTGTACAGTCTTTAAAAATTTGGGGTGCCTTAACAAAGCAATCTTCTGATATTCTATATAAAATGTAATGTATAATTTAAGATTAACTATAAAAATGTAATATCAGATCTGTTTTCCCAGTGGTCCACATTATTATTTCCTAGGTACACAGACAGAAGTGCTAAAAGCTAAAGATCAAAGTACTGAATCAATTACAACTAATGCAACTTCGTTCACATGACAAGTAGCGAAAGTATTTTTTTGGAGGCAGGGGGAGTGGAGGATGTTAAACAAAAGAGAAGGAATTTGTAGTTATTTCTACATCTGGTTCAATATCACAGAATGACTGAGGTTGGCAGGAACCTCTAGAGATCATCTAGTCCAACCACCCCACTCAAAGCAGGATCAGCTACAGCAGGTTTTACAGGCCTGTGTTCAGTCAGGTTACGTTACAATCAATGCTAAGTGAAGCTAGATTTTATCTGAAGATAAAATGAAAATTCTTTACTTAACAGTTTTCACACACTACTGATTTCTTAAGCTAAGTTCAAGAGAAATTTCATGCACAGCAGGAGAAAAGTACAGCATTTAAAATCATTTCTGCAGTCTGTGCAGGAACAGGCTGTGCCAAAATCCACTTGAGATGCTCTCTGCTGAAAAAAAAAATCTAGAAATAAAGCTAAGAATTCTTTTTTGTTTTGGAAGAACCACAGGACTAAATGATCCTCTCCTAAGTGCTCAGGAACACACGCGCTCAAACTCCTGCTCTAGAATATAAGGGTGCTTTGCTTCCGTTCTTTCCTAGAAGATGAGTTATCAAAAGAAGAACACCGCCTCCTGACCTTCATATGTGCCCTTTATCTCCTTAAGTAGGCCAAGGTGCTGGATAGAGAACCCAAAAACCTGAAGCATATCAAGAGTCCTTATGCAGAAATGCTTTTAGGAATGCTCTCTTCCGTAAGCCCACAGCAAGCTCAGAAAAGGAGGCCTGCTGCTATGAGGAGAGACCAGCTGGATTCAAGGCAGCATCTTTCTTTGCTACAAAAGAATCCATGCAATGTTCTCACTCACAAGGCAGAACCAAAATTACACTGTTTTAGTAAGTATTGATTTCTCAGTCAGTTATTGAGGGTCATATGAAAATGAACTACAATCTTCCTTGACCTACAGCTGTTAATATTGTACACATCTATCACCATCTAGTGGCAGTCAGACGAACAATGAACAAAAAAGCAAAATGCATCAACTGCAAACTTTTTTATTGCAAGAGTCCAAGCAAGCAGAAAGCCTTGTAGCAATTGTTTACTTCCTCCTGTTACATTAAAGCTGCTTTTCATATTTAACATCACCTCATAATTGTGTAATGCATACTCTCATATACCTGTATATCAAAAATACATGACGTGACCACAGAGCTCCTGTCCTTATAGTTTTCTAAAATTATGTCAATGAAACAAAATATGCAACCATTCAATATTTTTTTAGTAAGCGTAGGAAGAGAATAGTGTGGCAATCTCATTTTGAACAATTCAGCAGAAGTCCTTAGGATCAGCTAACATTCTACTGATAAAATATCATTCATTCATCATGAATTCCATATTCTAAACATAAGGAAAGAAAGATGTTAGTGTTTAAAAGGTACTTCCAATCAATTTAGAAGTATACAGATCAGACACATTATTTCCTATGTGCAGACAAATGAAAAACAAGCTAATTTTAGAATTCGTTAACCAAATAGATACTTCCTTCATAGCTACATCTAGTGCTAGGTGACTTCAGTGAACAGTAAAATTTCATAGGAGCTAGATTTCTAGCACGAAGGAGGACTTCCTAATAAATGATTTCCTCCAGAGAAGGCAAAAAAAGTCAATCTACACAAAATGCATAGGTAAGAGAAATAGGAAAGGATTTAAAACCTCCAAGAAATTATAGACTAAAAAAAAGACAGTTCTTTTTGAATGGACTACTACAAACCATGATTACTGGCTTAAACTAGTTTTTAGCTTCCTTCTGACAGCATAACTCCTGAGGTAAAAATAGATCAGTGGCAGTGTGGGGAAAAAAAATGAAGAAAACTCCACATATAGTGATCTTCTCAATCTTGCCATTCTAGTCCTCATCTTGCCTTCCAAAGTTTTGTCTCTGTGGAGCTCCTGTGAAAGCAGCAGACCCTGGCTCACTAGCTACGTGACCTACCTCTACATGCCAACACTAAGAAGGCTAAGAAGGTATTTCCATGAAAATAGCACTTCAGTTACATCTTAGAACATTGCATTATTGAGAACAAAAGGAATCCTCTGTCAGCTATTTTTAAAGATACAGGTTTGGGGGCATATTAACCTTCTACCTTTCAAGCAGGTTTTGCAGGAGCCTGAAGTTCTCTTCTGTAAGAAAATTGCTGTCACCCAAAACAAGATATCTCAACATGTCTCTGGAGATTCAGAAAGTAGGTACTGGCAACAAGAGAACAAGGAGGACTGATGTGCTTCTAGTTGATAGGGCAAAGCCTGGCTTTACCCGCCAGCCACCAGTCATATAAAACAGCAAGTGTATTTTATGTTAATCACTCTTTGGAAAACAACCAAAGATGCTCACGGTTTTAAATCTTTGGGGGAGTTTTATCTAATTGGTTTCACCCACACTTGCCCTAATGACATCAATGCCTGTGAAGGAATGAATTGGAAACACACAATAACAACACAACATACTGACACCAGTTCACCAAGTTTCTTTCCTGAGGTTTGTCTGCTGTCAGAGCAAACCCCACAGCCTTACAGAGTGTTCTGGGAGTTTTCTTTGCCCCTGTGAATTAATTCAGAAACCTGGATAAATATGAACCTCATTAAGAACAACAAAGTTCAAATCACTAAAGGATGAAAATATTTAAACTGAGACAGAAACGTAGAGTAGTGCCAAACATTTCACTACTCCCATGGGTTTTAAAAGAAGTTTATTATTTAGTCCTTGGCTTAGATTTGTACTAATAGGAGCAAAAGACCCAAATTTACAAAATCCCAGCATTTGCTACCTCCTATCTAAAACAGATCAGTCTGCTAAAATCTCCATTTTATTACAGAATGCATTGCTGCCTTTTATTTTCTTTTCTATTTTGTACTCTCCCTAGTTTAAGGGTATGATTCACTCCCCTTCTTTCCCCTAGTCAGCAAAACCTCAAAACCCAAAGGGCTGTGTAAAGGTGTCTAAACATGATAAATATAGTTTACAACCTCTGACTGTAGTCAACGTACTTACTGCTGTACACGTTGTGCTTCAGAGTGGCCCCCTAGCATCAAAGGGACCATTAGTATGCTAATAGTCTCTGTCCTGACCCAGCATATATATTCTCAGGAGATCAGTACTTAATTTATTTTTCTATCTGGGTTCAGAAGATTGAGAGTTAGGAAATGTATGTCACCTTGCATTAGAACTGTTCACTCCTTTTTAAAAACTAGCTAAGGAGAACTTGCTTGAAGGACAAAATGGTGTCCTGCTGCAACTGCATGTGATAGGAAAGAAACAAAAAGATGGTACTGCATATTCATCAAAAGGCATGCCCAAAAAAAATCACATTGGACACTTCAGATACAGCAAAACTATAAACAAAAATCAAAATATTTTAATATTTATAATGCATAAATTAACCAATTTACTTTTTTTCATTAACTTATATTTGACTAAACAGCTTTGTAGCTTGCCTGGAATGAATCAAAATATTTCATGTTTATAAAACTTAGATACACATATCATTACAAATATCACTGCAATTTGTTAAAGGCCACCATTAACCTGAAGCAGAGGGATTTATTTTTGTTCTTCACAAGTTCAGCCTGAAAGGCAGCAACATTTCCAAAATCTCTTGCATGAAGTTCCACATTATGATAGACAAACAATAGCTTCACACTGAGATAAACACTCAAAACAAAAATGTAGAAGCAGGTACACTAGCAGGCTACAAGGCCTCTGGAGTTGTCACTGTGTGACTACTTACCACCACTTTCACGCACTAGCCATTCTCCTCAAGTATTTCAAGAGCTCTACCTGCTGTTCTTAATATGATGTTACTTGGTTTATTTTTCTACTTTTTACATTTGTCCTGCAGTCAAACAGCTAGAGACAGAACAGTGGATTCTGTTCCGTTCCAGTTCATTGACATAACTATTCGTAATTTTCACTTAATTACATCCAAGCAAGCTTGAATGGCAAAGCAGTTGTCACAGAACATATGTAAAAGGTAACGGAGCAAAAACTGGACAGTCTATGCAGTCAGGAGGAAGCTATTATGAAATTTTTGAAGTGCAATGTCCAGAAAACAGTTACGTGTTCTCATGTTTTCCCAATAGAACATGTCCGTATTACACAGAGGAGGAAAGTTAAGGAAAAAAGAAAAGATTCCTGCTTTTTCATACCTTTCAAAAGTGCTAGTTTTCAATGAATTAATCCAGACAAAAGTATTTTTCATTCCTCAGTTAAACACAAGTAAGCTAATCAAGATTACAGGTTTCTATACAGCAAAATATGAAAGAACTTATCCTCAAGAAAAACAACTGATTTTGCTGTATAGCCTGTAAATGACACAGACTACAGCATCATCACTCAGAGCAACTAAGATCATCTAAAAATTATGCTTGCCTCATTGTATACATTAACTAAAAATGCAAAACCTTTGCCATATTAAAATTTGATGCTCTATGGTGAAATCTTAAATTAAATGCAATCTTGAAGAGACAGACTAACTTTGGAAAGTTTTACATTAAAAAGTAAATACTTCAGAACACAACACACAAAATGTAATCACATCATCTACTGTGTACTAAAAAAATAATTTTATTTCCTTCAGGTAATGTGCTGTTCTTAAGTACTTTCAAGATCATTTAGCTCATTCCTTAGCAATTACATGTTCAGTATTATCTGCTCTAGAAAACATGACTAAGCTGCATAATTCTTTAGTGCAGTGGTAGAGTTTGTGTGGCTTTTTGTTTGCTTTTAACTTCTAACAGTAATACTTGCATGAAAAGAATTTGCAGTAGTCAACAACACAAAAACTTACCAACATCCATGGCAGTTTCCATGAAGCTTTTCTGCCTTGAAGCAAATTCAGCCAACAATTTCTGTTGCCTTTCTCTGGCCTTCTGTCGCCTGCGTGGAAAAAAAAAAAAAGAGGAGAGTGGAAGGATGTGGAAAAGGAAGGTGGGGGAAGTAAGTGTAAAATGGAAGAAAATAATTTGTACTGTCAGGTTGATTACACTTACCACATTAAACAATCTCATTCAAAAATTCTAGTTCTCTCTAAATAAGGGATTAGTTTTCAAGAATAAAAAAAGAATCTATTATTCTAAAAGTAGACTTCAAGAAATAAAAACAAACCAGCAAAAGGTCTAAAGTCTGAAAGGAAATAATGAAATCCTGTCCTAAAACACCTCCAAGGGATCCTTAACGGATTAAGGCTTGGTATCATTAAAAACAGAAAAACAAACTAAAACACCAGCACCGCCTAGGACCTTATTCTTGAAAGTTATCTTTCTGCTACACAAAGGAAGAATAACAGAATGAAATGCCAAGCGTTGCGCAAAAACTAGTACTCACGAACAAACAAATTAACCAACTTCTACAGGTAGATGATAATAATAATAAAGCCTACCTCACTCATTTTTGACATCAAGCCTGATGCCAAGGGAAACAATTATGAATAACTTTTCCATCTAAGGCTCCTCATACTGGTGTCCTCTCCCTGACTTCCACCCAAGACACTGCCAACCAGTAGTTTTTATACCTTGATTTAAGTTTGAGATAGCCTTCAGTTTGAAAGCCCTTATCTTTCTGGAGCCAAGCTGACTTCACTGAATTTTTCCTCATTGTTTAACACAGCTCTAGATTTACAAATGGAAGGCATTAGTTAAGACACATTCTCATCTGTCCTTAAACTGTATTACTGACCTATCCAAGGCAATATGACAAGCTATTCTATAACTCCCCTATTGCTCCAAACATTAACTACAGAACAGCAACATCTTTTGTTAGTTCAGCAAAAACAGTGAGTTTTTATCAGACAATACTTAAGTATGCCCCCTATTTTTCATCCCACTGCCATCTGAAAAATTACTCTTCTCTCCACAATGGTACAACTCACCATCTATTCACTCTAAAGCCAATAACACAAAGATCTTGATCCAAACCTGCAAAGGGATGTCCAGCTCCCAGTTCCATCTCCACTGAATCTGTATGGTACCATATAAGTTTTTACTTGTACTATTTGCTTTTATTCCTTTGCAGTGTAACAAATTAACAATACATAGTAATATCCCATCATTTTTCCCCTTTTCATTTGTTTTTCCTGAGTAGGGCATGGCTTTTAACACTTGCTGTCTCAGATAAGAAGACCATTAAACTATATTTCTGTTCTCTTCATGTTTTCATCTTCATATCCTAAACCAATCCTTCAAGGTTTTATTTACGTATCCTATTGTTTCTATAAAAACATTTCACCTTGTTTTTAAAATACCCTGTGGGATGTACCATTTACATTTAGTTCTGCATGATCTCCTTATTCCTGTGCTCATCAGTGTCTGGTTTTGATATATTTTTACACGTGTCACTATCTACCCACTACAGTATGCATATTTACCCAAGTTGCCTCTTCCTAAAGTACCAGGAAGTACTTCCTAAAGTAACACTTTGACAAGAGGTTACAGACAGAGGAAATGGGAAAATTCAAGTGGGGAAAAATCAAACTCATGCTACAGCTGCTCACCACATGGAGCTTGTGAAAACCTATGTGTCCCATGGATAGGGACTTCACATAGCACTGCCCCAGTGCAGCTAGGGAAGCTCTATCAGAGCTACAAATCCTGTTCATCAGCATTAACAACAATTTTTTTTTTTTTTCACCCAGTTAGAGACAACTAGAGTTACTGACAAGGAATTCAAGAACAATCACTTGGCATCTGAGTCCTCTTTAGTCCCCAGTACTGCCTAATCACCACAGTTCTGGCACAGAAATAGACTTGCACAGGCTCAAAGCAACTAACTTAACGCAACTTGTTACCCTGAAGTGCCCTGTTTATATGTCAAAGCTTCAAACTTGTTTTCTTAAAGGCACCTTAAAAATCTGAGTACCTCTGTCCCTTTGTGTCACGTTTTACTGCCACCGTTTCTCAAAATAACTTCTATTTACAACAAACTTAGGATTCATTATTTTTGAGGATCATATCAGGGCGTTCATTAAACCTGTTTTTATTTATTTCTCCCTGGGAATTTCTCAATATACGTCTCAGCTGAAAGCAGAGTGACTATAAATAAAGGCCTTTAATAAGAAGACATAAACAAACTCTGACAGATTCAGAACAGCTCTGTAATTTTCCATGATGGCCCACGGGGATATGACACTGCAATTGAAAAATACTGCAAGCAGCTCAGGCTCTTTTCTAGTTCTGTATTTTGGTTTCTATAGTGACAACCCCTTGCCTGAGTGATGCCAAATTTGTCATTATATGTCAAAGTATCTAAAAAGGGTGATCACTGAATGGTCAGTATGCTTGATTTTCATTAATACAAAACTGGACTTGGAAAGAAGAAAAATAAACAAAAAGAAAGTGAAAATTACAGCCTGACTATAATAAGCAATGACATTATATATGATATAATTATATGTATTATTATGTTATATAAGCAATGAGATTAGTCACTTCAATTATCACATTGTCCATTAATAAATTCCACAGGTCCCCAGCTCTTTTATGGATTTGAGGGGAGAAAAATAGTCACTCAGACACAAAGAACTGGAAACATTCATTTTCACCATTACGTTAGCCCTAGAATTTAACAAACTGTAAGTGCACACAATAGTTACTTTCAAATATCACAACTTTTCTAGAGGGAAAGAAATAACTTTAGACTTTTCTATATGGAAAGTTAGTTGATTGATTCCTATGCTTCTCCCGTACATAAATCTAGCACTACTGAGCACCAGATCAATCAATAGATGCAGAACACACACTTCTCTTCTACCACCCCATTATTTTCTTATTAATGTTACCTTTCTTCTTTATCCAAAGTTTTCTTCTCTGCAGAACTAATCTTTTTTGGTGGTACAGGAGGTGTCACCTTTCTGCATATCTCTTCAATTATACGTTTATTCAATCTGCTCTGTACAGCAGCTTTCAATAAAATTCTTTCTACTGCTGTCATTCCATCACCATGAGAGTATCTTGGAATTTCTGGGTGGATTAAAACATCCACATCATCCAACCACGGAGGATAGTAAGAGTTCTGTTTTCCTGACAGTTTGTGATGCAACTTAATCAGCAAGGACAGTATACTTTCTTTGACTTCCAGAATGGCTGTGGTTAGCTGTGGAGTTGCACCAGGTGCTGACCATTTCATTGATGCTTTTGGCCGAACCACTTGATTTGCCTCACTGGTGTTCCGATTGATGATTTCTTGAAATTTTTTTCTACGTTCTGCAACCAAACTGAACACTTGAGCTGTCCCCGAATTCTTGGAAAAAAATAAATTTTAACTTTCAAAATACAATTATAAACAACATACATTTATAAAACTACAGAAAATATTTTAAATTAGGATGAAATGTATGAAACATTTTAAGGTTTTCTCTCTTCCAAAGCATACTGAAATTTTGTATATCACAATATTAACCCCACATGTCATACTTTTATACAAATCTAAAATATGCAGCTACATAAAAAGCCAAGTACAAAAAACGTCTATAACAAAACAACAACTGGCTTTACTCTTGTTAAACTTAGAATTCTGTTCTCCAAGGAGTAGTTTCTTACTAAAATTATAGATATGCCTGAAAGAGTATCCTTCAGCCATTTCTTTATCCTAAGTCTACTGAGCACTGCTGCACAACATAACAATCTCACACAGATGAGCCCTGCACATCCCCATGGAGCACTGTCCACCTTATGTGGATTTATTAGGTCAGACCCAGAAATCACACACCCATATTTGCAAGCAGAGCTTGCTATCTAGCACCCACGAGCGCAGTTACACTAATGACAGAGCCCACTCAGATGTTTCTGTTCTATGCTACCCTTGTTTGCATTCCCAAATTAAGGAAACATTGAAGCAACTCACATATACTGAAGCCATAGTGGAGATGTTTCCTGAGTATTTTGAACATAAGATTCAAAACTTGTTAACATCTTACCCACCTCTCAAAAGTCTGGGCAACCAAAAGATGCCAAATACTTCAGAGATCAAGTATAAAGATGGGATACTGAACTTCACCTAACCTACCTTGTTTGTTTTAATCTACTGCATCTAACATTCCTACTTCAAGTTTTAAAGTATTTTTCCTAATATTAACATGCAAAAGGAATATCTAATGCATTTCACTACAACACCTTTCTTTACGTCCAGCATACAATAATCAGAAGTGCTGTATACAAAAGCAGCCTTTACAGATATATTATATTATCTACTGGCTACAAACCTTTTGGTTTTGCCAAAGAAATATTTTTTATTGCCATTAATCATTTCAAATGCACTTGCAATGAAAAGTTAAACCAACCGAGATTTGAGAAAGCTAGAACTACTTTATATTATTAAATGTTAGTGATATCTTGGCAAGACAAAACGAGGCCTAAACAAAAAGCTCAAGCAGTAAGCTAACAATGACATTTTATATTTGATAGAAAGTTTTAATTTGAAAATAAGTATTGAAAATGTAAGGACTTTTTTTTCCTTAAAAGTTTATTACCTAAGATTAAAATCAAAAATATGAAAAAAGCATGATTCCTTTCAATATAAATTAAAAGGAAATTCAAGAAAATTAGAAAATTCCACTGAACATCAAGGTTAGAACAATTAAAGCCATGTTGCTAGTTAATTGCTTAGGAGAACAAACTGCACACAGATCTACCTCTCTCTGAAGGCTCTTCCGCCTTGAACACTGGTAGATTGAGGACAAAAAAAATCATTAAATATATCATTTGGAAGGAGATATGTGAAACAATTTCTATTTCTGCTATCAGTATACTTAGAAAAGATTACTGGAGAAAAGAATAGTATCCTAAGAAATTTATAAAAAGCGTAAGAAATACAGCCTACACCCCCCCCCCCCCAAAAAAAAAAAGAGAAAAAAAACAGGCAATAGGAAAGAGACCAGTGTTTTTTATATACTTACTTGTGATGAAGCTAAACCATCTGAACTGGTACTTGCAGGTGGTTCTTTCTTCACTTCTGGAGCAGTTTCTGGTACTCTTACACGGACATAGTTAATGAAGTGACGCATGTTAGAAACCAAGTTACTACCTGGAAACCAACTGTCATGGCAACGTTCTTGTCCACCTGCAGATTCCTTTAAAATAATAAACAAAAGTGTACATTCTCTTATGCGTCACAATAATTTATGCAGCTTTTATAACTGTACTGCAGAAACCATCACCTCTTCATGAGATGTGAATAGTATGTACCTCACTGAAGTCCATCTAGCTTTTAATTATAATAACTGACACCTACCCTGAGGACTACAGCTCTGATAAATATATAATGTTATCAACACTATGAAACAAAAGCAAAAGAAACTACATAGGGTAATACAAAGCTGCATAATCTAAGATTAGTACAAACTATACACAAGTCAAGCGCAAAAAAAAAAAAACCAGCAGATCGTTAGTCATATAAGAAAAATGTCACTGACCATTTAAGTGCCCAGTGATAATGGTTTCATTTGAAAATCTAGACATTTAACCGAGTTTTAGATGAAATTGATTCAAAAAAAAAAAAGGAATTTAAAGAACTGATTTACAGAATAGTAAGGATGCAACTTAACTGTGTTGCCAGGTTATCAGTACAGAAACCATTTCAACATAAGACAAGATACCAAATTTCTCTTCATATGAGTATGCAGTTTTCTAATATTTATTGCTTAGTTGATTCCTGCTTAAAAAAATGTTTTGTTCTAAACCACACGGTAAAATTAGTAAACATATTTTTTTTGTTAAATATTGAATCATTACACAAACACCCCCCCCCCCCCCCACACACACACACACACACACCCCCAAAAAAAAAACTTCTTACCTCTTCCTCTGATTCTTGTTCTGGAGAATTTTCCAACCCCAGCTCAATCAAATACAAAACCATGCAGAGGACATGTTCTGACAAATTCTGATGATCCATTAATATCTAGGCAGAAAAATAGACAGACACATCATAAAAGGTTTTATCTTTGATATTCCCACAATCTCTATTACAAGAAAAAAGCAGAAATTTCCAAAAAGCATGACAGACATCTGTAACCTAAATTGGGAGGTAGAGCAAGAAAACAGAAGTCTCATATGAATAAACTTAAAGCACTACCTACCAATTTACTTTGCATGACCTTCCAGGTTACCCACACCAAGAAAGGTAGGAGGCCTTGAGCTATATATATATATATATATATATATATATATATATATATATATATATATATAGCTCAAGGCCTCCTACCTTTCTCATATATATATATATATATGTATATGTATATGTATATAAGTATGTATATAAGTATATATACATATATATATATAACTATTTCTTTATTTATCTTTATTTCTTTATTTATATATATATGATTTTATTTCATGCGCTTTCGAAAGTTGTATTGTGAGATACGAGCATCAATTAAAAAGAAAAGACTAGACAGGCAAAACAACATTAATACACTATATGGATTTTAACCACCTCAGTCATTTTAATGTTGTTTTGTGTTTTTTTTTTTTTTGTTTTAGCTCAATTAGCAAGAGGAAGAACAACTCTAATTGAAAGCATTTCCTCCTAAGAACAAAAATAAAGTTATATAAATTTGAACCTGACTATTCCAAAAAAAAAATCTATAAAAATATGATGATTCTAAGCACTCCTGCTCTAGGAAGTGGAAGTAAAATACTAGACCTAATGAGAATTAAACCCATACCTTGTAAAGAAGTGTGAACAGCACTATGTGCAAGGTTTTACAGTGTAAAAGCTTTATGAGACCTTTGTAACTTGGATGTAGTGGCGTTCTCTTCTTGTAAGGAGGCCATGGGTTGCCAGGAAATTTACCACTTTGCTTTAAACTGTTGAAACACAACAGACTTATGTTAGATACTGCAATCATGTGGACAGCTGTCACTGTTACAGGCCCATGCAGCACTCTTTATTCAGATCAACTTTAGAACTGACGACCATCTCTCAACCATTTAATTTCTCTAAGCAACATTCCAAAAATTGGAAGTATACACAGAGTCCGGTCCTACTTTTCTGTGGATTACCACTGCTTGAAATGACATTTATAAAGCTATATAAATTGTTTACTACTGCTATGAACTTAAGAATTCTATTTTCATTCTAAAAGGCAAATAGAAGAGTGAGAAAACTTTTCACATCACTAAAATCCATGTATTAGTCAAACATCAAACAGCAAATTCTCACCTGCAGTATTGGGTTATAGGCAACAGCAGGAAATGCTAGACATAATTTCTAACTTCATAGATATGACTGTGTTGGTAAAGCCAAATATAGTTAAGTGTTAAATTCAATGTGGAGCCACATTTCTAATACTGAGCTGGAATCCAGTGCACTAGACAATGCAGATACTTAGCATTACTAACTTTCTCAAAATCACTTACGGTGTATGTTTACAGTGAGTCTTTGACTTAATACAATAAGCACAAGGGCAGAGAACAAGTACAGTGAAATTATCCTAAGAATTTTTTGAACCTGATTTTTATTTCCCAAGTTATGAAATGAAAGAGAACCAAATTAAATTAGTTGAAATCCCAGTCTGTAAGGGTAAGAAGTTGTACTGAATAGAATGTAAGGGACAGAACAAGGACCAAATCTTGTTGCATCTTAGAACTTAAGAGTGCCCATGAGTGTTTTTTTCCAGTGTTTAAATCAGAACTCATTTAATTATCCCATGGTTTCTGTCATACACGAATATACAGAAATAAATGCATCGTCTTCAACATAATTTCAACACACCCATTACAGAAGCACAGAACGGTTACGGGCAGAAGGAATCTCTGAACGTTATCCAGTCCTGCCGCCCACTCAGGCAGGGACACCTAGAGGCACCCAAGGACATGTCCAGGCGGCTTCTGAAGATTTCCAAGGAAGCAGACTCCCTAGCCTCCCTGGGCAGCCTTTTCCAAAGTTCTGACACATGTACAACAAAGGAGTGCCTCCTGATGTTTAGATGGAACCTCTTGTGCTCCAGGTTCTGCCCACTGCCTCTTGTCCTGGCACCGGGCACCACTGAAAAGAGAGCCTGGCTCTGTCTGCTTTGCATCCTCCCTTCGGGTATTTATACACATTGATAAGATCCCTCCTAAACCTCCTCTTCTCCAGGTTGAGCAGTCTCAGCCTCTCCTCACGGGAGAAAGGCTGTAATATTATGTTCCATTTACCTAAATGTAAAATAAAATAAAACAAAAAGGCTACTTTCTTTAAGTGACTTAACTGATTTTAAAGTCTAACTTTTGATTAAGTATTTGGTCTGCAATTATATTCACTACTTGGTCTGTATCATTTCAGATATATTTTTAAACATTTATGGAAGAGTATCAGACTAAGCTATTCAAAACCGTTACACTGTCTATGAATTTATAAGCTATTCACTCAAGGACAAACTTGAGACCTGAAAACATTGATAACATCATTAACATTCCCAGGCAGCAAAAACAAAGATAAACAAAAAATATTTTGCAGTAAACAACATAACATTACATTTCTAAATATGATCCAACTTACAAGGCTGTGTATCTGTCCATTGCAGACTGTACATCTCTACGGTAAACTGTTCGGAGTATTACCATTACAGGGTCAAATTCCTTATCCCAGACTTCAGCTGTTGTTTAAAATAAGTCACACGTTAAAATTTTCTTTATAGACATTACAACTTATTCCAGAGTTCCTTCTTCATTAGCATTATGTAATTTTCTATTATATAATCATTTTTTCAGCATAGTACATATTTTTTTTTCAACTCTTACTAACAATATTTCATACTTTCTATATTAATAATTACTCCTACTTATGAAGTAATACTACTTATCTAGACATCACGCTTTCACCATCAAAAATATTTTTCTTAGTTCCAAAACAGAAAATTAATTATTAAGGCAATAGATCTTTTCTATTAAGCAACTTTATTTTTACTGTCTTCCAGTTTTGTTTTCTGTTAGATAGCACTTCACTATGTGGGGGGCAGAGGAGGAAGAATGATACATTCCTGATAAAAAGACAGCTGAAACACATGCAGAGGATTTTATTTTTTTTAATTCAAAATAATTTGAAGTATATTTAAGCAATTCTAAGTAAATGAAGGCAGCCCCAAAACACGTTTCTCTGTACTTTTCTGTATGCATCTTGCTTCACTCCTTTTTATTTCAGAGTATATCTAACAAAAGGTTGTAATTATTTTTCAGTTGGTACTTGATAAGCTCATGCACACTTGAAAATTAGGAATTAAAGACTGCAGAGCAAATAGCAGGTAAGTAATATTTAACTATTAAGTGTGGTGAGCCAAATGACTGTACCTTAACATAATCTTTCGTTCAGTCTTGACAACAGCCAAGTTTCTTCTCAAAAAAACATGTGATCAATCATTTACAAACCTGCCTTTGTTTTTTAACTAGCATATACGCGTTATTTTAGCATTTAAATCTTACTTATTCCCATTTTTTTTTGTAGCTTTAAAGAAATATGCTGAGTGGCTTCTCAGAGCAATCAAAAATAAAGAAGTCTGAGCAGAATATTAGTAAACACATTCCATTTAAATGCTACTTCTTATGGACTTGTAAATGGAAAGAAAAAGTTTCCAACATAAAAGCAAATTAAGATGTCCCACTCTACAAACTGTTTTGAAGTGTTTTGCTCCTGTGACACAGCAATATGAATTCAAGATTCAACACAAGAAGGAAAACAAGGGATAACAGAAATTTAGCTCCACCAGCAGGCATAACACAATGTAAGCATTTACAACATTCTTCCAAGTTTCCACAGGCAAAAGAAAAAACTGCCTACAAACTAAACAGCTTCAAATTGTCAGACCCAACACTGCCAGTTCTCAAGTCATCCCGTAGGGAGGAAGGAGTTGATTCATCTTCAGCTATGCTATGAGCTGAAGCACAACCAGAGCACATGGAGCATTTCAGATTCCTAGGAGGTTTATCTGCTGAGTGACAGGAAACAGTAATGGAACACTGAGTTCTTAGATTCTTCCTCTCCTTTGATATATCAACACTGTTGAATCCTATTTAGATGGAAAGCCGGTTGGGGAAAAAGCTTGTCATTTTTGTACTGCATGCACTGTAGAATTATAGAACAATATTCTGTACCTAGTCTAGCTTGAACTTTGGTCTAGAGCCTCACTATTGACTGTGAAAAATGTTAGACTGAGATATTTAAACAAGATAAAAAAATACCATGATACATAATTCTTTAATTATAAAAATGTGAGCAGGTTCAAAAGCAATGTCTTTGCCACTGACACCCCACTAGTGTAAATACTTATAAGTTAAAAAAAAAAAAAAAAAGAGACATTCAGTAATCACATGAATGATTAAGTATATAGATCAGTGAAATACAAATAACATGATCCTTCAGTTCTTCACTTTTCCCATGCTTTCTAAGGACACCTGGTTAATACTAGAAGCTCACTTTTACTCTACAACAAAGTGTAGAAGTAAAAGCCATTAAGAAGCTTTAGCAATGCTCTTAAATATAATAAAAAACATAATATAAATATAATATTATATCAATATATAATATTATGTAATTATAAAATATATAGTTGTATGATTATAATATATAAATATAATAAACAACAATGGAGAGATCAGTTTTGTTGTTGTTTTGGGGTTTTCATTTTTGTTTGTTTGAAACAGAAACAAAAAACTGCTTAAGCTTCTTACTACTGAGTATTTTAAGAGCACACTGATTACCATACCTTTTGGTGTGTACATTCCTTGTTGCATGGAACCTCCAGGTTCAAAAACAGGAGCTTTAAAATCAGCAACTGCTGACAAGACTGATTCAAAGCTTAAGCTTCCTGGAATAATTCCACTTTTAGGATTGGGGTTTTCTGGAATGTAATGCTTGTGTTAAGGAAAGCAAACGTTATACTTAATTACAGTACACAACATTTTACTTCCATCAACATTTTCACTAATTTCAGAGGCCACACTTGGGCAGTTCTCTGTGTTTACCACAAGAGGTCTGTATGCTCCAGAAGCTATGGTTACCAGAGTGAACCAATTGTGCCTGCAACATCTAGGTTTTTTTAAACCAAGCCAGTTGTTACATGCTTACTCAAAAGGTAAGTATTAAGTGAGAACTCAAAACTACTAACCCCAGTGTATATAAACAAGTTTCTGTGTTTTCCACCATTTATGGACACTTAGGCTCTCTTAATACCAAGACTATTCTGCATTTACAGCTAGGTGCAGAACAAGCAAGTAAATAGCTTGGTATCCACACACACCATGCAATTCTCCATCTGGGACTGGCTACTTCTCATTTTAGGTAGTAATACTTAGTCAGCCTACTGACAATACCACAAATCACGAGTAGCAATTGCAAATAAGTGAACTTCCACTTAGCGATAAGTGACTGCTCATATAACAGGTTTACTTATTTTACATACTTTGGTGAATCGCTTAGGAAAAATAATCAAGAACGGGAAATTGCAATATTGGGAACATCGCAGAAGACATATGAAAATAACTTAAATGGAAACTGGTTTTGAAAATATAATAAACAGATAAAATTGTATATGATATATCCTGAGTTGCTAGGATCTTACTGTAACAATTCAGAATCCATATTCTGTATTTCTAACTCTCAGACTCCTCCTTTCCTACCTTTATAATACCTAGTATTTTGCCTAATGCCTACCACTGGATTGCAAGCTGCTGGGCAATCACCGCAAGGTATTTAATTTGCCTATGCAGCTTAGTACATTTACAGCAGTAAAACCTGTCTATTTGTATGGAACTGTTCTGGGATGTGAACCCTTATTACTGTGCAGAAAGATCTAGAGTTTGTTCTTATTCAGGCAAGATACTTTCCCCCAAAACAGATACATTTCACTTTAATTTCAAAGCAGCATTCGGAACTGCTATTATTTGCATTTTTAGTTTTTGATATAAAAAGCTATAGCTAATATAAGTGGCTTCTTTTTATAATGGGATATAATTAACAATAATTAAAGGCTAAAAACCAGATAAACGTGACACTTGGTTACACTTTCTACAATGTTACTGGAAAACAGACTTTTTGCCTTTCACCTGACTTTTGTAGTGTTAAAACAACAACAATAATAATAAAAAAATATCAGTTCAATATTTTGTATCAAAAACTATTTAAAAGTATTACAAAGTCTTGCATATTCTGTACAAAAGACCAAAGCTGGAACAAACGCTTTTGCTGACAATACACATATGCAAACACATCTTTACAAAATTTGTTATAATTACATAAGCTGAAAACATGATGTTCAAGCTCCCAACTCCCACTACTCTCCAGTACCTGTCATTTTCATTCACCCGTATTAGTTAATATATTCCAAGGATATGAGATCCAATAATGAACTGTGCGTCCTGTCATTCATACAGAGCTGAGCTACCATCTCTGCTCTGAGGATCTCATCGTCTGTCATTCCTAGAACAATAAAGTAAAAAAAGCAACTAAAACACCATGACCTAAAAACACACAATCAGCAAACATTTGTCATCAATACAAGATATATTTGATACAAACATTAAGTAATGATATAGTGCTATAAAAATACAGCAAAATATGGGAAGGGGCTGCACACAGGGAGCTGCGCTCAAAGGTTGTGAAAGGGACATAACCTCAAACAGAATAAACAAGTACAAACTGAAACTGTTTGTCGTTCTGAAAAAATATAACAAATCTTTTTGCAATCACACACAACTAAGTCACTTAATTTCATTAAAGCCATTTTTCTCCTTCTCCACATATTTTGTCCATTTCTAATTCATAAGTGATTAAAATTCAGTAACTGGTGAGAATGAAACCATGTGTTGAACACTCCTAGTATTTGGCTAATCAGCTTTATTGTAGCTACTAAAGGTTGAGAGACTTGAAAACGCACAGCCATATTATTTACATACGAGTATCCCTACAGCAGTGGTTCTTACCTAAATGTAAACGAAGACTTAACAGAAGGACCAAAAATGTTAAGGCTCCTTCCAACATGGACCTTTCATGCTCTGAATCAAGAACTGTATTTTGATGCTGTGATGCCATTGTTAACAGATCTACCACCTTAAATCTACATAGCAAAGAGCAAAGTCAGAAACATTGTTCTCCAACATTAAAATACTTATGTTAAATGTACTGTTTAACTCAGGGCACCATCTAAATCAGCTCTAAATTAATAGAAAACAAAAAGCATGTAATGCAGGAATATGCAAACAGATTATGAAAACTGTTAATTTCATATTTTTACAGAACTGTGGAATGCGCTATAGTGCTATTTACTCCACATGAAAACATCTTGTATCTATGAAGATATTGGAGTTAATACCAATTAATGTTTTTAAACCCTGATTTTATTCTATACCCAGGAAAGCAGGCATCCTTTCTCTGGCTCTTAACATTGCAGTTTTATTTTCTACTTCCAGTTAGCATATTCTCAGAGCTTACATATGAACTTGTGAAAGGAAAAAAAAAAAAAAAAAAAACACAACAACCCACAAACACTACCTCACACTCTGAAGACACTCAGTAAACATAATATTTCGAGCTTCACTACTGTAAAACAAAAGACAATCATGTATAAAGTTGAGGATGAGAGATAGCTCTTTATCCCAAGTCCTTATTTATGTATCAGTTTTGGCTAGGCAAAGTTGTTCCAGTAAAGACTATCAGATATGCACCTTTTCTCTCACATGGCATTAATTAGTCAACAGCTAGGAAAACACTGACCAAGAACATTAATCTTTTAATCCTACCTTTCAAAAACTGATGAAATAAAATAATCTGGGTCAAGCCTAGAGGCACAGACCTGTGGAAAGAGTAAATTAACTTCATTTAGTAGTTTGTTTTCAAACAAACACTGCCTTGGCTTCTCAGAAAACTTACTTGCAGCAGATAAATGTCAGGATCAATCATTGAATTGCAGAAATGAGACTGCACATAAGTCATTGCCTGTCCTTTAATTTGTAGGCCATTTCTAACCCACATGTTGCTATGAATTTCAGAAAGGCTTGCCTGTTCAGGAAAAATGACAAAAATATATACAAAAATTGATAATACAGCTGTACAATTCAATGTTAGCAGATCAGTGTATTATTATACATACTCACACACGTATATTATAATGGAATAATAATTTACTTCTCACAGTGAGTCAGGGATGAAAAGGAATGAGTGCAAGTCTACGAAACAGATACCACATCTCAATACAAGACTGTATTTCAGACAACGAAAGCGGTCAAAGCCAATGCAGTGATTTTTTTCCCCTCTCTCCCTTCCCTTCCCCCCATAACTGCCTTCCCCCAAATCTTAAAAAGGACTCCAAACATTGTGTTATCAATGGTTAAAAAGAAGTTAGGTATAAAAGTAGTGATTACAAATACTGCTCAATATCATTTACATAAAATAAAATTTTATAAAGAAGAATAATGCTGCAGCAGCATCCACTCTTGAATTCATTTTGAATTTTCAGATTGAGTTTTCTTTTCAACTTGCACTCCATTAATAGCTACTCCATGAACAAACTCCTGTATTCAAGTTTGGTTATCCTGATACCCTTTTTGGAAGTGATCTAGTGAATATTGTCATCACACTTCTCTAAATTTTATTGTTAACTAATACCACATCTGATTTTGGGAACAGGAGGTGAAAAAAAGTTCATCCAACTCAGTATATTCTATTTATTATATTGTCAATTATCAGTTATTTTGATATTTTACAATTAATATTCCCCCTTATTAAATACTTCTAAATATGTTCAAATTACCAGGGCTAAAATAATCAGACAAGTTTTTTTTGTATTATTATTATTTATTTATTTAATTGTGTATCTCTACATCTGCATCAAAGACAGAAGCCTGCCCATACCTGAATCTGAAGCGGGTGAATCATTAGTTTCATTAGCATCTCCTGATCCGGCAAGATAGTATCCAGATCTAGTTCTTGGCACTTGACAGCCTAGAAACAAAAGCAAGTACAGACTGTACTGAATAATCACACTCAACAGCGATTTTCCATCTTCTGCGCAACTAAAAACATGTGCTTACCTTACTTAAAAACATTGCAAAGTAACGATGCAGTGGCAAATGAAAAGTAACCTGGTTCGGAGCTGGCTGAAAATAAAATACAGATATTTTAACATCACATATAAAACAAAAAAAGCCACACACCTATAAGTGTCTTTGCCACAATCACCAAGAACAGTATCTTGCATGTGGACTTACTTTCCACTAACCTAGTATATGAATTAATTCCCCTGCCCTTTCTGAGGATTCAGAAATGTCCCTTATTCAGACTCCCACAGATAGTCTCTTACTAAACCCCCAGTAGGTAACAACACCCTGAATTGACTGAAAGAGTATCCTTGCTAAGGTAGCAAAGCTGCCTCCCCATTACTATATTGAAGGGGACTTTTGTCCTGCCACGACATTCAGCAGAAAAGTAATATAGCAGCACTTCTGTGAAGACTCACACATATTAAGTTTGCACCAGCAAATTTAAATCATTAAGACTCCAGAAATACAGGATCCTAGCTACATTGCAACTATTAACTACAAAATATGATTTCAGCAAGGCAACCCCTTTTCAATCAATACCTCAAATAATGGTTTAATTGGGGCTGGAGAAGCATTTGAAGAGTTCTCCATGGCTGGAGAATCCTCTAAGTTTAAGAAGAGTTCCACAGTGCCTTGCTTAAATCCATTGATACGTACCTCATCTACAAAATTGATAGCATCAAACCAGTCCTGAAGCGCTTCAAGGCAGTATCTGACAACATTTCTTGTGTATTCTTGTGTTTCCTGCAGTAAGAGAAACCACTGTACTATAACAGCCAATACGGTGTCAGTAAGTGTCTCTGTTTTCCTATTATGAATGCACAGGATTATTTCAAGAATACTTTTACATTACTGTTTATGCCCCCATCATACAGAAATTGATAAGTATTCAGATAGTTTCAATGCTACTCTAGATGCTGAGCATTTTAATGGTGAGAAATGAGGCACCTTCAGAATTACCAGCTGTTCTTATTACCTGCAGGTTTGTTTGGTTTTAATTTCTGTATTTTTTTTTCCAAAAAAGTCAAAATGCAAGCATTAAAAGAAGTCTTTCCACGCAATCTAAAGGAATTGCTAATATCCTGTAAGTTTAATCTACTGAAACATCTTTACAGACTTGTGCTAACATAATGCACATGAAACGTAAGGACAAAACACTGCTACACAGATTTTAACTATAAGAAAACCTTGTTATGATTGTATAATAAAATATAACTTTATAACAATGCCCTAATACAAAAATATTTTTTTGGATTAAATAATGTATTTCAAGTATAGAGGTGCGCATTGCCCTCCAGGAGCAAAGCAGTGGCACACAAGAACGGAAGGAGGAAGGGGATGTAAACCAAACTGCTCTGCCATCAGAGGAACTTAGAAACCCTCATTTCTTACAGACTTTTCCCTTAATCTGCCCTTCTCCCTAAACAGACTCTAGACCTGCCTCATACTCTGAGGACAGCTATGACACCCTTCTCATGCAAACAGTGATAGGTCTTAAACAACAACAAAAAAAAAAAGCCCCCCTGGCCCTGAGCTAAAAAAAAGTATTTCGAAAAAAACAGTTGTAATTCAGTGTTCGAAAGACATAGTGGTATATTCATAATATATCAGTATAATTTATATCACGGAAAGGCTTTTGCAACTGCCTAATTTAAACTGTTTAATAAAATGGATGGTGTGCTCATGTGCATTTTTTCAGTGCACAGTTCAATTCAGGTATTACTGTCTCATAGACATTACGAATCTTAAATACTTATCTTTGAAATTAGCTTATTATTTAATAAAAAGAACCATAAATTCTCTATAAAGAGGTGCTTATTTTCCACACATGTAAGTATTCCTATAACCAGATGAATTCCATTTTCACCATTATTTTTTATAACTTACAGTCTAGAAAACAGTAAAAACTTTTTCTTCTAGTCAGGGGATGAACAGATGTCATAACCTAAGAGGCTTTTACCTCATGTTGTTACTAAAACAATACAAAAATATAATTACTCCACCCCCCATCATAAGGAACCTTCTATATGTAGACACAATCAATATTATAGTCCCTTTACGGACAACTTACTTATCTCCCTTCCCACTGAACAAAGGCAGAATGGGTCAGAGATCTCTATCAAGTTCTTCACCAGATTAGACGTTATTCCATATGTACAGTCAGTTCGCCCTAATCCTAACCCAAACTTGTGCTCCCAGTTTTGGAAATAATAAATTAGGTACAAGCATGAATCCTATACTGATTCCATAGAGAATATGGGTTGATCACAGTATTATATATTCAGTAGACAAAGACAGCAAGAAACAAATCTTTTCAAATACAAAACAGACAGGACTTTCAGATTTGAAAACTCAAATGTGTCTTGAATAAAACATGAATAATGACAGAAATGTTAGTCTTACCCTAACTTTGCAATGTGACAGAAGACCCCACATCGGCTGGGCACAGGCTTCCAGCTCAGCAGCAAAGGCAGCATAATACGTCTGTGACTCAAACTCCACGTGCTCATTTAATTCTCGTTTATTTAAATTCATACCTTCAAATAGATAAGCAGAGTTATAAAAAAATATCCAACTAGGCCAAAATGGAATGCAGTATTTTCAGCGTTATACAAAACTTCTGGAACAAGCAGTTTGAACAGGAGTAGATCAAAAAAGAGCAACAGCTATAGATTGGCTAGCAACTGCAGCCCTTGCTTGTCTGGCAATGTTAACATGGACAGCAGCCCTAACCCTCAGTCAATGAACTTCTGGATGGAACATATCTGCAACTCTTTCTAGGCACATTTATCAATTGAAAAGTTCATGATAAATATAAAATGTATATTACATATAAAATACTCTATCATAATAAACACATGCATTTTCACAGCAAATGTAGAAAAAGATCCAAGTTTATCAGGTGATTTTACTCAATATTTAAATTTAGAATTATACCAGTAAAACTTCCTGTATAAGTTATGACTTGCACTGTGAGTTCAACCTAACAATTGTGGCACCATGAATCTCACTCAGGTATGATGCAACTGCTCTTTAATCAGTTCATCCATTACCTCTTTTATTCCTAGAAAATCTACCTGTTTTCTAGAATATATTGTACCCTTCCAGAAAAGGGCACTTAAAGAATATTAGTGAAACATTTACATGTAACAGTATATGGATTTTGCTACTGTGAACATTAAGCTGTCTTAACATACTTCTATCTGTACAGATTTTAAAAGTCGCATACCTTGAAAGAATGATACAAAATTCATCCATGTTACCAAAAGACCATGATCTTCCAAAAACTTCTTTGCCACGCTTTGGTGTGAAAGAATGTTTATAAAATCACTAACGAGAGGCCAGTAAGTATTATTCTTCAGTAGTGCTTCCCCACAATTCACCACAACATGTAAACTATTTTCTTCATCTAGATTAAAAAAAAGAGGGAACAACACACTCTTCTGCTTTGCAATTTTAAAATAAAGTTACTGGATAACACAAAAATAAAAATTAGGATTTATTGTCATCTTGTGGTAACACACACACACTGCAGAAAGGTGTTATTTAGTCTGTGGTACTCGAGGTGGTTTCCTGATCTATGGACTCATCACCATAGATGCCACTCTAGTAGGAGATGCCCATACTTTGAACAAGATCAAAACCTTTAAAATGTCATTTGAACTGTAGCTGCACCAAAACTCCTAATATTCACCCTCACCCCAGTGACATGAGAATCTGTCACTTGCTTGTTTGGGAGCATTTAGCATAGATCAAAGCCTTCTTGAAATCACAGAGTCCAGCCAAGCAAAGAAACTTGATCTCCAGCATGTCTGGACTCTGTCCCTAGCTCTATGCAACAGGGTGGGCAAATTTCTCTTCCCTCTGTGCTCGCTCATCAACAGCCACCTGACAAACTTTTTCTTTTCCTCTCCTCTCTGAAGAAAACACTGTGCCAAATTTATTGTTTTAAGAAAGCTTTCCAACTAGCTTCTAACAGAAGCAAAACTGACAGTTGGTGCCCTAGTGGAAGCAGTGCTGATACTCAAGTGATACAGGCTAATAGATGCCTTAGTAAAACCATCACAGGTATGCCTTTCTGAATACAGTCAAGATGCACAAAAAGACCAAATACAATTTCTTCTACGAACATGTGAAACCAATTTTGAACTTGACATGCTTCCAGTAACCAAGCTACCTTACAGCATGCAAACGGGAATCCGGTGATCAAAACCTACACCAAATCTTGAGTCTGAGGAGAAAGACAAAAGGATTTTCACTCTGAATCTAGGACAGAAAGAGGGTTTACGCAGTTTTTCAAGAGTAGGACAGGAGCAAGTTCCCAAAAGGAAGAGGGAAGAAATTAGGGCAGAAGGGAGAAGTCTCTTCCCCTGAATCACAGAAGTACATCTTCTGCTCTACATCTGTCAAATAAATCTGACTGATTTTCATAAGGAGAACCTCCAGAAAGAACAGTAAGGAAACAGGATTGGTCCTGGCTTCATGATGCATGGGATATAACCTTCCAGCCCCCCTTGCCAGGTATTATCCTAACTCAAGCCAATAGAATTAAAATCTTGCATCTGATGGTCAGCCTTGGGGATGGCTCATGTCCAGTTTAGATGCACCAAAGGGCCCTTGTAGTTACCCTTTATGCGGGCAGGAGGGCCACAAGCAGTACGGCATAGCCAAAGCAAAAAGACACCGCTGTTAAGAGACTCCAATCTCTGGCCAATGAAGCATGGGTACCTGGACCAGTTCCCCCGGTATATATGTAAGCAACTTTTTTTCCTCTCCTTTGCTATTGAAGAACACTTTTTTCCTTTTATTCCAAGTTGTTTTATTTTCTTGATTTACTGGTACCAAGAAAGCAAACAAAAAAACATTCTTACCTCCATTATTTCAACAGAAGTTTTCTAACTTAATAATAAAGTATTTTGATCTTGACAAATTTTACTTCCCAAGAACATAGTACAGTTCGAAACAATGAATCAGATTTCATCCTGAAAGATATGCTGCTTGTGTTGTATGCAGCTATGAACAGACACTTTCTTGTTACAAGGCAACAGAGCTCAAAATTCTTCAACTGACTCCTATCTGTTTCACTGAGTTCCCAAAAGGAACAGGAAGCCAGAAGTTTAAGAAGCTGCACAGAGCACTTCTCTGCCACAGTTGATCAAATGCTCCTTAATCATTCTTGTTATCTTGTGCATCTGCAAAGGAAGGGAACCAGGTCTGGCTGTTCGGCTGCCTGGCTCCCATGTGCTCGCATCGCCTATCCAGGAACAGGATAGGATCTCAACTGTCTCTGCCTGAACCCACACAAGTACTTCGCAAAGAACCAACAGCTAGCTACATGTTCCTGGATTCTCCACCCCACTAAAGGGGATAGAAATCCAAATTTATTTTAAGTTGGCCAAGGCATAGTCACTTCTTCAGAGCACTCTGCGAGTCAGCGTTATGTAAGGGCAGTCAAAGGAAAAGTGTTTTGGTTTTGATTGCTTGTTTTTAAGAAGGAGCCATTACCAGAATATTTTCTGTGGGGGTATAAATTCTTCCATTAGAAGTTCAGTAGCAGAAAAGTACTGGGGGGGAACCCTCTAAGAGCATAGGGACATCAGTCTCTGTGGGGAGACAGTTTTACTATCTGCACCCACATTTATCGTCACCCTTTCACACTGGGAGAGGAGTAAGAGGATCTAGTAATGCGTTCCAAGTTGGCATCAGTATGGCTCCCAGGTCAAGTCTTTGCTTCAGTAACAGAGGTTGTCCATAATCACTTGGCAATCACAAATACCCTAAATTAACTGTATACTTTTAACAGGTCTCCAAAAGACAATTAACATTAGTGAAAAATGCAAATTAAACATGCCTCAGCAGACTCAATTCTTGGTATATGTTCTCCTTACTCCTCTTCAACATACTTTCTCCATCTATTCATTGGCTGGATTTGTAAGCTTTGTCTCATTCAGATCCTATAATGACCTACTTGTTTCCACTAGCTGCACAAACAGAATTCTTTTAAATTTATCTCACCAGCATGGACTTGTAACAGACTTCTTGCTATTTCTAGCATCATAAGGTATCCCTTGAAGTAAAACACAAGATACAAGCCCACAGAACTGCAAAAGGCAGCCAATAAGAATGAGAGGAAACAAAAAGTACTTAATTCAAATTTTTCTTGCAATTTACAGTCTGCCTGACCCCACACATACAAAGCAGCAAGGAGGAAATGTTGTGAGCACATTAAGAAGCACCCAGACTGATTCCACGATGGAGTCTTAGCTAAGACAAACCACTGGTACTGGGGAAGTAGTTAACATCACACCTTGGGAGAGCTGCTCCACAGACAGGTGTTTTCTCACAATCTATGACAAATATAACTGATGTTATTTAAATTACTAGCTCCAGCTTATATAATTAACTACCATGAAGTTTCTCCAGATATTGCCTAACCACAGTCATACCCCTCTTTCTGCCCTGATGCAAATCCTGATCCATTACCAGAAAGCTAGCAACATCCCATGGTGAAAAAGTAAATTTCAGAAAATGCTTTGAAAATAGCTTTAAATGCAATTCCACCAATACGGCATTAGCTTAGCAAAAATCACTTCATATACAAACTGTAAAGCAACTCATGTAGGGCACCAGAAAAATTTTCCATGTTGAGGTCCAGCTGAATGAGGACACATGTTATGGCTAGATGATGGGGAATTTCCCATTTCAGTACAAGGCATTCTGTATTAGGCTATACAGAGAGTGGGCTAAGAGATAAATTACTTCAGACAAAAAAGAACAGATTTCATGCAGAAGTTGATGATATTTATCTAGCAGCAACACTCAACCTATCTGGAGTACTTTTGAGTTCAGACTAGGATAAAGAGGGCTGAGACGTTTGCGGTCTGTTAGGCACAGGAAAGCACAAAAAAGTCAATAAAATTTGTTGTGCCACCATCTTCAGATAAGGACAAGTAAAACAAGGAGGACAGAAATAAGACTGCTGTTTTCACTATAAAAGTTATACAATATACAGTAATTTAAATTCAAATTGCCACTGTCAACTAAAAGCATGATAAAATGATAATATTAACAAAGTTAAATCATTCTCCCTTAACCTTCATAAGGATTGGTGGTATTAAAAAAGTAATTTCAAATACTTCAAGTAGTTTGTGAAATACTGCAAAAATATTGTTTAAATTAATAAAAGTCTCAGTTTTCATATGTAATTTCTCATCCAAATGAGCTTCATAGTGTATATCCACTTTAACCAACAAATGGAGCACCTGCAAGATAGTGCTCTATTCTAAATCATGTAACATTCTTACAAAAAAAAAAACCCTACAAAACAGAGGATAAAATATCAATACAATTCTTGAGAACTACCCACATTTCTAGGAAGTTCTCCAGGAAATTCTCAGACTCGGTCTCTACCATATATTGCTCTATCCTATGCGTTTTGGAGATGGGAGGGAAAACACGCACTGAATTTACAAAGAAAAGATATTAAACTTTCTATAGAACCAATTTATTTATTATCTATGGAAACAAGAAAAAACAACCTACCTTGTAATTCACTTTTAATAAGGCAACTTTCCATCATATATAATAGAACTGTGACCATAATATCCAACAGCTGACATTCTTCTGTTACTTGGCGTGCAAGTTCTTCATTGCTGAACAACTGAACACTGATATGCACAATTCTATTAGACATAGTGTCTGATTCATGGCTTTTCTTCAGTGTTTTCATAATAAAAGCATAATGCTGAACAAAAGTTTTGGTAAAAGCAATCTGAAAATTATGAAAAAATTTTATGTTAACAAGCACCATTCCTTTCATTATAAAATATTCTCTTACAAAAGTACTATTAGTACATCCTTGAAACACCAAGTTACCATGGCAAACCAAAACTGATGGTCCCATGTCTAGTTTTTCCTGAAACACTACACACGAAAAGACATCTATAAAGAGGGGTAACTTATGCTTCCAATATTATTAAGTAATCTCAAAATCCAACTTTCTCATTATGTACATTCTACAGAGATTAAAAAAACAACCCACAAACACAGCAATGTTGAAACAAGAAACGTAAGGTCACAGCATACCTGTGAAAGTAATAATGTTCTAATATTAATCTTTTTTTTTTTTTAACATCCTAAAACAGGGTGTAATGTCCCAAAGTGACATACTACAAACAATGAGATCAGTGGTAATTAATAAAATGGCAGTAACTTGATCACTTGCAATCATCTACCTATTGAGTAAGGTTTTCATTTATCTGTCAAGGATGACATTTTAACACTGAATTTCATCTACTGTCAGAGTATCCTATTTCTTTTTAATAGAAATAAATCGTTATTAAGAGCTTTATTTCCTTAATTAAGTGCTTTCTCCTAAACAACTGAGTCATCAGCAAGCTTTGCTATTCACTATACAACTGTTTTTTCTAAAGTCAGATCAGTATTTAAATATGTCGATCGATACGTATGAGTCTTGGAACAATTTCCTGAGCTACCCCATTAGCCTTAATTTACACTGTAAACCAACCTGCTGCACTGCACATACACATGTGCTTATCTGCCAGCTTTGAAATCACTTCTCACTCAGTACTTTCAATTTCTGAATTAACACCATCTGGACTTCCTTTGCTTAATAGGAAGAAAAAGTACAAGTTGCACAGTGCTGAAAATTTTCATCTCAAAGTTTAATATCCCATGTCTATTCCTTCTGAAAGTATTCACCTTTTATAAACACAAAATAAGACATTTTAAATCCACCCTAAGGCAGTTATCACTACACTGTACACAAATCACTACTTCATTTTTACCCGTCCCAGTTTCTGCACTTCTGTATTTTTTATTATAGCACTATCATGATAACATAACACTGCTGTTGGGCACAAGGATGGCTTCTTACAGCAAATATCCTCAAAAATAAAGATCAAGTTTCTGACGCAAAATAAACAAAGCTGAGCGGGATATTACTGCAGGAAACACCACTACATTGCCTAACTTACCCTGCTTTATCTAGCCCAAAATGATGGAAACTTGTATAATAATTGAAAGTGTCTTCTATGTACAGCACCTAGCACAATGGTGATTATTTTTTAGCTACAGCCTCTTGCAGCAAATACATAGCAATGTATTTGCAATATGCTACCTAACTTGCTCAGTTATTACAACAGCATTCCGGCATTCCCACATAGAACAACCTACCATATAATTTGTTTTAAATTAAGGCTTGATACAACTGCAATCACTGGCAATGGAATTTAAAACAAACGATATTTATAACAATAAAACATTTAAGCTATTAATCTGGTATTTTAACTTAGTATATTAATGTTACGATCATTATTTTTAAAATCATGATTTACTACTAAACTCCAGCAATACTAAAATACAACATGCAATTTAGCAAAACAACTTCATAGGTTTCATTTTCCATCACATTATTTCTTCACATTGTATTACATTTAAATAGGATTCTAAGGTTACGTCATGTAGGAACTACATTGTTCTTGAACTGAGTGCTTGGTAAAACAAGTTGACTGCAAAAAAGGCCCTGCTAAGTCAATTGCTTGATTTATTTAAATAACCACACATCAAATCTTTTTGTGCCTTACATGTATGATAATGAATTTCTCAAAGTACTGTGGATTCACTATCTACACAGCTTAATGCTAGAGTCCTTAACACACTTCAACAAAGAAAAGGCATAAGCTTTAGCCATATGTTCATTTGTAACTTCAACAAACACATCTCCTTCCAATTTTGAAAGAAAAAAATGAAACTCAATTCCAGAGGTTAAAATGCTGAAATACTGTGGTAAACTGCAGCCCATATATTAGAATAGCAAGAGTGTGTTAAGTCAGTCCAACTACTTCAACATCCTGTCTTTGAGTGGCTAACACTGTAACACAAGAGGATGATATGGAATGGAGCAAAAATGCAGATATGGCATAACTCGTCTTTCCAAATAGTCATTCAGCTTCCAACCATTTGCAAGTAGTGGCTTCCTAAGACAGATGTGCTTTTTGCATATTTAATTACCTTCACTGATTGACTCTGTATGATCTTGCACAGCCTTTAGATTTGTAGCCTATGCAAAAACAAAGCTCTTTGTTTCATCTCATCTTAGCTGCCATTCAACAATCCCAGAACTTTTAGGAGCCTAACATCAACCCCTGGCTCAGTTAGAGAGAACTTGCATCTCCCATGCTGCCACATGAAAGTTGTGCTGAAGTTTAGTTTCCAATAGAAAAACCATTCTACGGAATTGGTAGAACAGCACATCCAAGAATTGGTGAAGTCCTATTGCTCTAACTTCCTCAGCCTTCAGTATGGGAAATGCCTGAAAACACAAAACTTCCACTTCTCCATTTCTTTATTTTCTTTATTCCAGTTTATAGCAAGGCTCCACTCTTGCATGATTTACACTCTTCCATGATTTACACTCTTCCACCAGTTTGCTGTTCATAGTCAACCACTTCTTTTCTTTCTCCTGGAAGGTCCGTTCTATTTCTTTTGTTTTCCTTCTTGCAGAAACCTTGACAATATAAAAACACATCTAATTTCTTGGAATCTCCAGAAAGTTTCTCTTTTACTTTCTTTTACTTCACTTGTAAATCTTCAAAGCCTCAAATGTCAGAAACTGCCAGAAGGGATGCCTCAGGCACAAATCCTGTAAGGCAAAGACCATAGAGCTAGTTAACTCAGTGTTTTAGCCTGCCATTTTCAACACCTCTTCCCAATACTGAAACCCTAAGAGAGGTTTGTTTTCTTATTTAAAAAGAAAGCTGTGCAAACAGAGATTGCTGGTGTTTCACTGACTCCTGTGCAGGGTATGGTGGAGTCAGTCAGCTAGCTGCACTACATTTATGCTAGCGATTAGAGATTTCAGCAATTTCAGAACGTGTACAGATAGCCAGCTCTGTGCCTACCTGTCTGGCTAGCTCACTCAATTTATCAGAAAAACAACCTTGCAAAAGAACTCTGATGGTTTAATAAGCTAAGTTAGTTCAGGAAAAAAAAAAAAAAAAAATCAAACAAGTTGCCACAACAGCAGTGCCAGAAAAAAGTAAGACAAAGTACATGTGGTAAAGATGAAATGGGAGAAAGTAGCAGAAAGCTGAGAAATCACATGAAAGTTCACATCCCTACAGGCATTTCCTGCTCTGACTTTGCTTACTGTTGAAAAATATCTTTCAGACACTAACAGCAATTAAAACAAACAGATTCTAAGAGATTTGAAATAGCCAGGGTTCGTGCTAATATTAAGTTTGTATGTAGGAACTGAGTTAACTGCTGTTTAATCAAACACAATATTAGCTTGGTAACAAAACAAAAGGAATGTTTAAATAATCCTTCTGTCTGAACATGCAGTATGGTGGCTGGAAAATGGATTGCTTCCAGATAAAAGGTTGCAACCAGTAGAGGAAGCGAATATACCACAGCCTCCATTCCTAGTACACAGCGAAGGAAGATTATGAAAAACTCATTGAAGACTGAGGCTTCTTGCCACCAGAAAAGTGATCCTAAGATCATAAGAAGTTGTAGTTATTACTTGGTATATCATAAAGGTAAACGTATCAATACTTACCAGATTCCTCCACACGCTGCTAGCAGTTGGGTGTTTTCACAGACAGGCAGGACTCTAACCAGCAAAGGATCAGGAGAACTGGGGGTCCACAAGGGTCTCCAAATATCAAGAGGAATTCAAGCTTTATGGCAACGGATATTCAGTCAAAATGTCCTTACATCTCATGTGTTAGTTGAATCCAAGACCAAGATGGATCTAAGTTGGTATCCCAAATCAAAATAATGTCTCAACATGCACAGAGTATAGCTGAAGATCCATGTTTTATCCTTTTCTTTCTTGCAAGTTATCTTCATATCCTTTACTCCGATACAAGGTTTCAAGAAGGCACAAATGCAGCGCTGCACCATTACAAAGGAGCATTCTTGAAGAAATCTTCATGACTGGACTTCAGGATTTCTTGATCTTTGCCTCCCAACAGGAATTGAGAAGGTCCAAAACTTTAGCATGGCTCAAAGGTATGACGTGATCAGAGCAAAATGTTAAGCCTGACTGCTATGTATACTAGGTCTTGGAACATGTAGAGCAAACAACCAACCCTGGCTGTGCACCAAGATTTAAAACAGGAAGATGACATCCCGTCTCCGTGACTCCAAGCCAGGAGACACTTGGTATGGACAACTGCAAAGCTCTGTAAGGAAACAGCTGGAAGGCTGCCAGAATCTCCTAGGGCATAGCTAAAGCAAGTATACTCACACTGTAAAGGCCTTCATGGAGAAATCACTGCCTACTACAACAGTTGCAACAGGAATGAAGTCACCACAATAATTTACCAGTAGTACCATACTACAGAGTAACTTAGTGCTGAGCCAAATCTTCCAACTGATAAAAATCCAATTTACTACGTAAAACAAACAAACGAAATCCTGTACTTGCAAATGTGAACTAATAGCCAGAAAGGAAGAACAGAACACAAGAACAAAAATTAATACTGCTGCTCCAAAACTATCAGTCTTTTGTCCACATCTCTCTTCAAACACTATGCACTTTAGACTTTCTAACAGAATACTCAAAACAAAGTAAAAGATCTGCATTATTTTACTGCTTAGTATTCAGATATAAACATATGTGGCTTCGTGCAAGGCATAATACACTCTAAATATATAAGAAAATGGTGTTTCAATTCGAACGAACTAAGATAAGTACCTTATAATCTTGATCTGGCAGCATGTTGAGTAAGAAAGTCACCATCTTCTGTGGAAATTCATATTTTATTGTCCAAAACAATAATTCTTCTAGAAAACATTTATGCTTCAAAACATCCATGATAGATTGATCTGCATAAAAGGTTGGAGGAGGGGATGTGTGATAATTATGTCATAAATTTTATCAATAACAACAATAATGCAGTTGCAAAATCTGACACACAACTAACAAAAATTTAAGAACATCTTAGTGCACTTTTTTTTTCCAGAAACACTGGAAAAAATGAACATAGCCAATACTACATAATGCAAAATCTTGAAGACTAAAAAGAACCTCCTAGAGAAGTCAATGAAGCTTTCAGTACAATTCTACCACAAAAAAAAGAGTCCAATCTTTGCTGATTGCATTAAACCTTATCGCCTTACTGCAACAGCTCCACCAATTTTAATGAATCACAGCAACCTGTAGTCACTTAATCGAGGGAAGCACTTAATAATATACACCACCACCTAGCTATGTGAAAACAGCAAAACATCAAAAGACCATTTATGGTTAAGTGGTTAAGTTTTAATCTCCTAACAACACTTCTATTTGCAAAACTCAAACAAGCTAAATAGAAGCAATAGTGTATTAGCCATTTTTATTTTTAAGGCAAGGTAGGTATAACCCTTGAAAATTACCTATCTTAAGTCAATGAGGGATCTCTTTTCCCCAGCCACACAGTTTTTGTTCCATTTGTTAATAAAAAAGCTAGCATAATGCCCTGATCAGATGGTATAAGAGACAGTCCCATCCTTCCCCTTTCAACTCCCAGCTGCTCACTCTGCCATCTTGTTCATGTTGACAGCACCCATTTGTACATCCCTGTGGAGTACCTACATAGGAATCAAATCATCTTTCCATTTTGTCAGCCAAGTTTTCAAGGAGATTAGTTTCCCGATACAGTTCACTGCAATGCTGCACAAACACTGACTTCTGCTAGAATAAACTGTTCATAAAGCTATGGCTTGACAAGAGCGTTAATTAACATCACTGAAAAGAAATGCTAAAATACAAAGCTTCATTATCATCATTCTTCATTAGTTATTTATGTTTTAAAACTACAACAGGAACTGTTCACTCCCATAACATTATTTTCTATAGCCCGAATATTATTTCTTTATAACTAGAAATCAACTAGACCTGAGGATAGACCCCTCCACACAATATTGTGTATCCCAATGGGACTTTACAAAGTGCTCCCATCAGCACAAAAATGCTCAATCTGGACAGCTTCTAGCCTTGAAGACTCACCACTCCACTGAGGTATGACAGCTTCAAGGACTGCACAGGATGACTTTGTGCCTACTAGTTAAACAGCAATCACCTTCATTTTCCACCGTTACCAAATATCAGAGTTCCACTGTCAAGTGACCAATCAGTGCGAAACATCTCAGGAATTGCAAAAGATTGTGAGAAACAGTGAATAATTTAAATTTTAGGGATCTCCTCAAGACTCTAGCAAGCCACACAAAGAAGAGAGTATTTTATTCAATATATTCTACAAGCGCTGAAATAAAAAATTACCTTCACAGACTCATGAAAGATGTTATAATTTTTACAAAATACTTTGTAAAGTGTTACACATCACCTACTGCAGCAAACGTGTGATGATCGTTTACATTTTCCTCCTCGTCTCTTGTTAAGAAATTACGTGTGTGAATTTACTGCCCATGAAAGCTTGGTAGCCATGCAGACTGAAGTCCTCTGTCCACAGAACAGACAGCACAGGTTTAGGTACATTCCAAGTGCCCTGAGTGAGAACACCCGGCATGAAGACAAGTGACGCAACACCTTATCTGTCACTGATGCGAAGCTTTCTGACATGTACCACAGTTGTACAACGCATACTAATTGTTTTATACAGCAGCTTCAGTCAGGGACAGAAGAATATATATCCAATTATACCTGCTACAGAATTTAAGTAGGCAGAATGCTCTTACCCAACTTGGAAAATTTGTCAAGAACACTGGGACTAAAGCTCCCACTCTTGCGAAAAAAGAAAAAAAATGATAGTTTTATCACGATTTTAAATTTCCTTCAGCAAATTAAAAATAGTGCCTGTGGGTTTAAAATTGTCCTAAACTTCACATATTTAAGATGGTTGCAGGTTTTAAAACAAAGTAACAATAGAAAAGTCTCTCAATACTCAGTCACACACGTGTATCAATGACACCTCAGGATAAAAACCATGTTTTCTTTAAAGAAACCTTTTATTCCTTCCCAGTGCCACAAAAGACTCCACAGACTGTTTTAAACACCTTCATGGAATACAAGTCTTAGTGTACCAAGACATCACCGGTATATAAATAATCCCCCAATGAAGACAGTACCGCTAAAGACCTAGGATGGGAAAGGGAGTCTGCTTATATGGAAAAGGTAAATCTGTTTTTATTCAATACTCAGTTTTCTAAAATTTTCTTTTCATACTCTTATTTTATACCATATTGGACATAAAATATGAATACTGAAAACTTCAGAAAACTATTCAATATTTAATAAAAACAGATACTTACCCTTCCCCCACTGGCAGACTCCCTCCTCTGGGGCTGATATTAGGAGCTACCAACACCATGAGCACAGTCCATGTTGGGACCTCAGAGGGGGGGAAGACTACAATCCTGGGGGGAAATCAAATGTTGAATTAAAGAACCACTTTTCCTGAAATGCCACTGCTCATACTGTTTTCCAGACTGAGGAAACTTCTAAACATGGGCTTCCTCCCTGCCCGTTTTCCATAATCAATCATTTCGCATCAGAAAAAAAGATCATCTTTTTCTTGCATTATCTGACTAACTTATCTTTTAGGAAACTTAACAGTTTAAGTAAGAGAGCTTTCCTGGGGTGTCAGTAAATTGCCTGCAGTTCTCCAAATCTACCACATTTTCCATAACATTATTAATCTGTCACATTCCTGATTCATTCTGAGTCTCTCTCATCCCTACTTATATAAACACTTATTGCTGCAGTATGCAGGAACCAAGGTACCTCTGCCTGCAGAGCCTTCATGGTCTTTCACATATCATTGCTTCACCTCTCAGCAACACACCTGCCAAAATATTTAGTTTTCTGCTTTTCCAACTTTCCAAACTTTTTCATTCAAGCTGAAAACACCAGAAATAATCAGTCTTCCTTTCCCATAGCCATCACAACACTTTCATATCTGTTTATTGACTTCAGGAACTTCTGCATTTCAAATTCAAGCTTCAAATCTTCACTTAAACACCTTTACAGGAATTTTTTCAAACTTCCACCATCGTTTTTCACCCAAATGTTCTTTTCTCAAACCTTGCAATTTCTTTCCGCTTGTGATGTCAGTCCACACATACTCTCATAAAAAAAAAAGTATTCAAACCCTTCACTTTTTAGCACAAAAACACAAAGGAAAAGCATGAGATAAGGCTACCTCATCTCTAGCCTACGTTCATTCTTGAATTAGAACTTGCACTGACCTCAGTAAGAGTGCTGTTCATCTTGGACTAGAAATTGTACAGAGGATTAGTTTCAGTCTAGGAAAATAATGAAGTGGTTTCAAAGGAGACTTCATCCACGTATCTTTTCTTAAGCATGACTACAAAAACATTACAGAAAGACCAGCCAAAACCAGAGAGAACCATTACTGCCTGGCTGAGAACATAATCACATTGTACAGTGGCATAATGAAAAAAAATTGTCAAGAACAAATACATCAAAAACCTGTTTGCCAAGATGTATTCCAATCCTGCCTGCCACACAGTGAAAATAGAATGAATTGTTAGATGCCAACTTATAACACGAAAGTGACAAAACAGTTGGTCAAATGAAGTTCCAGAAAGTGATAATCACTCCCAAGAGAAATCGAAGCTGCAAATTAGCATCATTTCACTCGCTATTCTGTTTTAGACTATTATGTTTAATGCCTGCCACATGCAGCACCACAGTGCTTGGGAAGTGAATGAGTACCCCTAGATAATTCTTTAAGATAAACATAAAGCAAATATGATATACTGAAATCAGTACTTTATAAATACCTTTGGTGGTGCTGCTTAGTTTCACCCTCTTGCGCTTGCCCACACCTTGGCTACCATCCTGGTCCTCCTGGGGTAGAGGAAGAGTTTAAAAAGTTGATAATCGTATATTTGGAATTTATTGCCAAGAGACTATATGCTCTCAAAATTCTCGTTCAACTATCAAGCTAAAACAGAGATGCCCTAAATATACTTTCTTACCACAAAATACTTCTGCTGTTTACAGGAACCAAGGAGTCAGTGCAACTCATTAGGGAAAACAATTCTTTAAATTGTTCTTTTTCCTCCTACAGGCAACATTATGATCTGCAAGTTCAGACAACTTCATCTATTTCAATAATTTTGTCAGTTGGTTGCTTTGATTTCTGAAACTGGTTGCTACAAAAATGTTTAATTTAGCACTAAAAATTTTCTAAATGTTGCACACCCAAGGTTTCTCTTTACTCATCAATAAGGATTCTTTTTGTTTGTTTCCTAAAAAACTTACCAGCCAACACTTCGACTCAAAGTTGGCAACACAAATAGCTGCATATTTTCTAATCATTACAAAGTTTTGTTCCAAGAATAAAGTCCAAGAATAAAGACCAATTCTAATTGCTTGTTTCCTACAGAATAAAGCAAACACCTTATGCAGGCATTTGTCACCTGAAGTTTTCAATGCACTCTGCAAACAAAACAGCAAAGGATCTAAAATGCAATGCAAGTTAAAAACATCACCACCACTTTACAAAATGTAACACTTAGAAAATAATGTGACATTAGAGGACTATATTAAATGTTCTGTTTCTCATTTCTAACAATAGCAGTCCCAATGAAACCCTGACATAAACAATAAATTCTACAGGTACTAATAAAATGAGAGAAAATTAATGTGCAAGTATCTACGGCTAAGGGTAATCAATCAATATCAACCTTCTCTAATCAAAGGTCCTACTTTAGTTCCAAATTTCAAGAGGGATGATAAAGAACATGGAACACAAGAAGAAACTATTCTTCATTGGTGAGAAAAATTATTCATATTTTATATATAAGGACTGACCAAAGGTATCACGTTAAGGAAAGATCTGATTTTTTCCTCATCTCTTCAGTACCTCCATCTAAAAAAAACCTGTAGCCAACTTTTAAGATGGACACACATTTGAACCCTTAGATCTCCTGTGGTCTTTGTGAACACGTGCTACTTCTGCGCTCAGGAGGCAGTCAGTTGTCAGCATGTTGTCACTGATCGCTCCCCCCACCAGAGAGGCTAAAGGTGCCAAACAAAAATCAGACCGGCAGAGATTATGATACTACTACTGCTGGAAGAGTCTGCAATTTAAGTCTCCTGCCCTGAAGACAAGGATTCAAAATTCCTGTTGCTAGACAGGTGACACCTTCAGGTCTACCAGCCTTTCCAGCAGCCGCAGTGAAGCCAGAGAGGTGGTAGAGAGGCCTTAATCAGAAAATAAGGCATTTGAGCATACAAATTGTAATTAATGTGTTGGATTCTGACCTCCAACACCGCCGCTCTGGCGATATAGGAGGGTAAACATGTGTTGTTTATGAGGAAAATGTTGAACATTACCTCAAAAGTTGCAATGAAGATTATTTCACTAAAAAGAAGATGTGTTGCCTTACTGAGAAATACTTTTGAGAACTGTTTTTTCCTTAATGACACTAGATAGTTGGTTTCCATTACTGCAGTATAGTAGGATTAAATCTTAATGTCAAGTGCAGAAAAATTAACAGCCTTGAGACAGCGAGTACTAGGTCACACTGTGTTTCCCAAGGCAAAGGATAAAGAATAAGCATGTGAGAAAGCAAACGTAGAACACCTTGTTTTTACCCACTTAGTACACAAAAATAATACCAGAAATATATGCAGATTTGCTTTACGTAACAGAATATTTAACATTAAGCCTAAGGTGTGCCACCTCTGTCTAAATTTCAAATAATAAATTTTATGTAATATCGGATACCATTTTATAAAATGGTCTAATTTTTGTACTATTACATTAAACAAAAACTGGAATCAACAACTTTATATAACTACGTAATATGTCATTTTAGCGTTCATTAAACTACAATGATGCCAAAATGAGATATCCAATACAGTTATCCATCAGTGTAGTCAAAGTGTCCATGGACTGGGTTTTATTAATTGGAATATACTATTCTCTTAAATAGGAAAGGTTTAGAAATTGTCTTTTTTTTTCCTCCTTTTGTACAAAGGAAGATACAAAGGGGGAAAAACTAATGAAGGAAACTAATGGCAAGTTGTCTCCAAAATATCACAGGTTGGAACACAAAGCATTTTAAAAATAAAGCACAAATATACCTATACCATTTTACGGGAAAAAACTAAAACCAAAAAAAAACCACCCACATCTCAGCATAAATTTATCTATCCAATCCATTTTTAACTTAGAACCATCTACCATTGTAGAAATTAAGCCAGACACTGAACTATGCAAAACTTTTCAAGTTACTTACTTCCCTAAGGAAGTACTACTTTAATTCATATCCTTCACAATCTAGCTCTTCATCGGTGTGCTACTTTTAAAACTCACCTCATAGGAAAGTACACTAGCCTTTCTAGATTCATCTTAAATATCAGAGAAAGAAAAACAAGTTAGAAGTGTACTCTTGCTACGTTTCTAAACTCAATCATAGCTTTACTCTCCTATAAGAGATTATATTGGAGCATAGAAGAAGCTGTAAGTACCCTTTGTAACATATGGGAATAGATGGAGGGAAGGAAGAGAAGTCATGAAACAATAGAACTTCTTCCTCATTTCTCTAATGAGCAACTCTCCAGTTAGCTTTTCTCTAGTAAACTCATTTATCTAATACGCATTTCACCTTCCACCTGCATAGCTCTGTTTAGGCTTTTTTACTTTCTTTTCAATAATTCACATTTGGTAAGCAGACCACAATTATGAAAGATTATAAAAGGGAAAAAAAGCCATCTTTCTTTCAGCAATGCTACTGAGATTTACTTATGTAGACTAATCTAGTACCACATTTATAGAATGCCTCCTCTTTGTTGTTCTGTTTCCTAAAAAAAAGCCTCAATATTATTTTTAATATCTTTCTACATTATATCAATGGGATTTTATTGAAAATAGGAAAGGAAAATCCAGAAGCACAAATATACATTAAAGATCATTTACATTTTTAGTACTTATTGTTTTTACCTTCAACTTTACTTCCTCCATTTTTTTTTTTTTCCTTTTTTAATTTCTAAATGCAAGTTTCAAAATAGGAACTTGTGCTTTTTTTTATATATATATAAAAGTATCTTAATAATGTAATTAAGATCTTAATATTGATCCCAGGCATGTGAGCATGTACAGAACTTCCACTCAGGTAAATCACATCTGTGCTAACATAGTAAAATATTTACATACAATAAACGGCTATTCACATCCTGGAGATCAGAAAAAAAAGTCTCTCTAGAAAGCAGGTGTCTCTAACTGGCAAGCTGTAGTGTAGTTGCCGTAAATCCCTCCTCATTTATAAATAAAATATCTTTGCCTTAAAACTTACCCTGATAAAAAATTCTTTCCCCCTAACATACATCTCTGTCTCTACTTCTGGGAAAGATGTCCAAGATGGAGGTAGTGTTGCTGACATCTGATCTCTCTTCAGACTCTTACAACTTCAGATTACTCCTCTGTTACCATTACTTCCAGAGGTAAAACACCAGGAAGGATGCTAAGTCATTTTAAGTTTAGTCAAAAATACTACTTGAGCTTATTAACATTAACTTGAACTGCCTTTTTAATTTCTGGGCCTTAAAAGTGATGTTGCTAGCAGTCTTTTGCAGGTTTTTGTTTGTTTGTTTTTGTCAAGTGATGGTGAAAGAACAACAAGCAATACTTGGAAAATGCCAAATTATAAATAGCACTGCTGAAAGCATACCAGATGCTGTTGTGCCTGTGACAGAGGCAAATATGTCATACAACTGTTTCAGATAGACACAAACAATTGTTTTACTTCAATAACCGTTCAGAGAATTCAGAATAATCAGAACTTCTATGAAAAATTATACTTAACGTTATTCAAAAGTAGTTATACTACCCTACCATATCTCTAAGAATCAATCTGAAGGCTTACTAGTTGAAATTAAGTTTTAAGTAAGGGTGGGGTGGGACAGACAGACGGACGAAGAAGTTGAAAAAGTAACCCTATGAGAATTTAACTTTCCACATTAAGTTCCACTTGTTTATTATATCTCAGTATAGGAGATTCCCTCCTTTTTACTCCCACACAGTATGTTTGGTAAATAGGGTCAAGTCTACACATGGGAATTTCTCTGCAGATAAATTCTCACTGCTACTATCACCAGTTCAGCTGGATTCTCAGGTGCCAAAAGCTGCTAACATCATTCTGAACATCACATGCTTTAAGTTTGCTTTAATCAAGCCCACTTTACTTGATAGTGACTTTTGAAGTACTTAGACAAGTTTCTTCTATATTACTTATATAAATTGAACTGAAACAATATAAGCAGAAATAAGGATTTTTTCCAAGACGTCCTTAGGACATGAGATCTGTTCCTTTACGTCTCCATTATTTCCAATTACTAAAATGGAGAGAACGTAGTAGACAGAAGAGTAAAGGTTTGTAGGATTTGGCTGCAAGCAATTTCTCTTTTTAATATTCTGTTGCAGTTCGTTATATTCTTTAAAAACAGTCTCACCTCATCTGAAGAATCCCCTTGTCCTGATGTTGCTGTAGCACCTGCTAAACCTTTTGAAATAAGAAAATTTAGAAATTCCTTTCGTAAGTCTTATACTGAAAGAAGAATATTTTATGATATTTAATTAACCAGTATGAAATGAAAAAACATTAACTTTCTAAAAAGATACACAGCACTGGACTGAGAAACTGGGGTCAGATTTCCAAGGAATACTCAGAATACAAAATCTGGGTGGGATTTGCAAATACGTTCAATTGCAAAACTTCAATGTACTGAGTTAGAGACATGTTCTTTTAGAAATTGCAAAAAAAAAAAAAAACCTCCAACTGCCTTCACTGATCAAAAAATTCCACAGCACTTTTGTAGGAACAGGTCATTTAACTTAGTTGCAATGACAAAATTCCACTACGAGCAATTTCATCTTGCCTACTCAAATTCCACTAATTCTACAATAGGAAAATGATGCTTGGTATTTCAGCAGCAAGAAGTGAACATGTTTAATTTTGTTGACAGAATTGAGTCGTGTAATTTGGCGGTGCACTAAATAACAGGTAATTCTACACGTTTCATTAAGATTTGCCTTTAAAACAAGGTAAAGTATACATATATTTTGAATATATATTTTTGAATATATAACAATAATCAAGTCTTATCTTAAATACGTTTTTACACAGACCTTGAACAGCTAACGTGCTAGTACCAGCTCCTTGTTCCTGCATGCCACATGTAAGTTTATCCTCAGGAAATGCCAGTCCGGAGCCTTTCAAAGCAATGAGGTACTTTTCATGACTTTTCTTTGCACATGCATTCTCTCCAACACCTTGAATACATATGTAAAACAGCGTTACAGTACAACAGCTACCTGGTTCATATATATTATACTCTATACAAGCAATCTAAAAATGGTCCATGTTTTAATAAGCTGTACAATTTTGAGAAGTAGAAACTAAGAAGTTTTTCAACTAATAAAACAAAATCCAAGAGACCAAAGACATTCTGTTTTTCACCTTCCAATTTGGTGTTTCCTTCCAAACAATGTACTTAACTTCCATTTTAACAGCATTGCCACCATTAACACCACAGGAGAAACAAAAAAACAAACAAAAACCCCAAACAAGATTTTTTTTGGGGGGGGAGGAAGGACCTAAGATTTCCAGAGGACTGGAACTGTAATGATAATACTCCATATATACATTCTGATAGTTGGAACTTTGAAAGAAAAGTTCAAGTTTTGGCAGCTTCAATTAACAAAAATTATTCCAAAAGATATTACCACTTGAACAGTCTGATGAAGGCAAGTCATATTGTATGCTTTGGATATAAAATTTACATAAAGAAATGAATCGAAGAAAAAATGTACTATAAGGAAAAGATAAAAACCTGATAGTTTGCTCCTCTAAAGTTTAAGGAAAATAAATCATGAAAGATGCCAGCATCCTTTCAGATATACACCTTTCACGCTCAAAGCTAGAAGTGCAGGTTCTGCTTTACTATCTTCTTCTTTGCTTTCCCTATCTAGACACATATTGTCTATCCCAAAGGTCCAAATAATAAAGCCTTACTTCCTATTCCACATCTCTCTCTCAGGAATTCCATCACATGTAGGAGAAGAGACGTCATTAAATTTTTCCCATTCAAATACCATCAGACAGGAGCAAAAAAGAGGAAAGAGGCACGATAAAGACAACTGCCCCTGCAGCAGCATTTCTCCTTTCAAAGATTTGAAGATTGCTTGTACAGTCAGCTGCTGCCAAGCTACAATAATTACTATTTGTTCCATACCTATGCAAAGGACTCAAAAATGATACCTCCTAATTACAAGAAAACAAGACAGAGTTAATTTATGCTATTTGGGGTGGGGCAAAAGGGAGAGCGTTAAGACTGACTACCCAGCGTTTTTAGATTCACTGTCACTTAGAACAGGATAGAACAAATAATTGCTTGTACAGAATTGACTATTTTTAAGAAAAAGAAAGCTTTTCACAGAAGTGCAGTACATATGATGGCCTTCTGCCATTCAAGTCTCCTCCAGTAACCTCTGTGAGAACAGATCCCAAAATATATTACACATGTTCCACTTCCACTAGACACAATGCATCTTATTTGGCAGCAGTAAGCTACCATGTTCACTTCACTTTACAGTGAGTGGATTTATTGCAAAAACTCATTTGAAACGATGCCTCTTTATGCTGTTATCTGGGACACAGAAGATAAGAGATCTACTGCTATATAGGTCTTAATAAGAAATGCTTCCAGTTGTTCCCGAAGCCCACCCCCCTTCTATCACCAACAAAATATATCCCTAAAAACATGCAATTTTCAGGGGTTTGAGAAACTAGATAAAAACATGCATCTCTGAAGTGATAAAACTTAAACCCTTAAAGTCTTCATAATTTAGAAATTTATTTACTAGAAATAACACAAACATACCGGAGCTAAGATCTTTGTAGAACTGTTGGCTAGTCAAAACCTGTGTAAGAACTGATCGCATCGCTCCTCCCATTTTGGTCAAGTCTTCTAGAAAGGAAACATGAGGCTCCAAAACCTGGAGGATTTTATGAAGGTCTTTCTCTGATGGTAGATCAAGAGCTGAAAGCCACATAACAAGAACTTTTGGTATAAACATAATGTAAACTAGCCAAGACCTACACAAGGCAGAACAGCTATGACTAACACAAAAGGAATTAGCTTATATTTATAATGCTCTAAAATTCACATGTGTAATCTTGACTTCATTTTCTGGAAGAGCTCAACACAATGCTGTGTAACCCTTAAGACATAATTAAAAAGCTCTTCATCAGAGAAGAAAATAAAATAGTCTCACCAGGCAGCAACATGGTTAGGAAAAGATGCACACAATTCAGTGATATAAACTACAGATAGCATGCACGTATTTGTGTATTGTGTCTCATATGTCAAAGGAAGAGATAGCAGCATAGTAAGATATGCTAGAGACATGCAAATTTAAAACATACCAGGCTCATTATATCCCTCTCGTAAGTGCTGAATAAGGCTAAAGATGAACTGTGGAAGAACCAATTCTGACATCATCAACAAGTCTTTTGGGACACATGGAACATTTGAATTTGACTTAATCCGGTGTCTTTTACAAAACCTACAACAAATGAGAAAAATGTTAGCCGAGCACAGTTCAGCAGAATTACCATACATCAAGAAAGCCACTACATTTTCCATTTTTCAGAGCATATACTTTTACATTAAAGATGCTGTAGAAATGGTATTCTGAAATTCCAAGCACAATGTTCAAATCCACCTTGTTTCCAAATACAAAGAATTATAAAGTTGTCAAATTTATTTCCCTTCCCAAAGTTAACATACCTAGTTTTATCTCACACATTAGAGACATCTTCATTTAACAATTAGAAGAACAAGGATTTTCTTCATCTAGACATACCTCCCAATTTCTAGGCTATCTGACCGAAAATATTTATCTAAAACAGTTTCTCTTCTTTATCTGAAACAGTCAAACACTGGCCTGATTCTTCAGGACATCAGTCAGAGGATGACTTTTTAATGTCTTTTGACATAAATAAAAACTTCTGAAAGCATTGGAATTCACAGGATTAGTATTTACTTCAAATGTATACCAACTGAGATTTACTTATCAAAGTATGATAGAAACACCCTACAAGAACTACACTAATTGCTTCATTTAAAAATAAAAGAAAACATTTCTTCTCTGAAGAATTCCTGTTTGGTGGTAGTTGAGGCTTGGCTACTACACAGCAACATGAGGTTGAGCCAAGTCCCATTAGAGCAGACAGAATGATTTCCCACTGACTTAACATAAGCCTGACTCAAGAGCCACTGAATACTTCTCTACTCCCAATCTATTTTTAGAAAGGGCATTTACCAACACCAAAGACTTATTTACCTATGTCAAAGAAGCAGCTAAGAAGGAATAAAGACGTCTAAACACACATAGTTTAAGAGTACATTTTACTGAAAAGATTCACTAGACTTTACTAGTAATTTTTCAACAGGAAGATTAAGAGATTGATTCAGTATCAGTGAGATACAGCTTTGTGTGAATATGAAAATTATTTTCTAAGTTTATTCATGCTTTCACTATATGCTATAAGTTCACTATGCTATAAGTTCCCTAAGAAGCCTGGTATTCTCTAGAGAGCGCTTTTTCTTGAGGACCATCCAAGTACCACCCTCAAGACAGGAAAGAAATAAAAGAACAACAAAAAAACTTAGGATAAAAAAAAGATACAAGAGCCCAGTGATGAAGACAGCATCTTCTTCTCTCTGTTTTTACTGAAGTGTGGCTAGCATCTTCACAAGACTTAACACTAACAGCTTCTCCTGTGCTCTTACCCATTACAGATAACACTTTTTATTACAAAAAGGTAAACAAATATAGTAGTAGCCAGATCGGCTGTTTGTATATACAGCCTACCCATTCCTGGGGAAAAAACTCCTGGGGAGAAAGAGCTCAGTGACAGCTAACAACTTCTGAGTTAACGTACAAAAGGAAGGCTTTCAGTTTTGTCATTCACAAAAGTGAATGGCATTCACAAAGTCATTCACTTTTGCTTCTGTCACCCACATTTGACTCATCCACATACAGAAATCTGAACTGCCATAAGTCACAAGCCTCACATTATCTGAGCCGCAATATAGTAGAGTCTTAACGGCATTTGGTTTCCTTTTCACCACTACCCTTGTAAGAACGGATCAAAAGTAATAACAATACAGGCTTAAAGACACACAAGGAAAGAATTACTGTGAAGAAATCTGACTGGATCCATGTCTACAATATTTGCTTATGAGACTGTTTTATCCTGAACTCTCAAAAACCAACCCAGCCAACCAGCCACACACGGAACACAACAATCCTGCCACTGGATGGTACTTCTGCAACCCTGAAATAGTGGTCCTCTATTCCACTCCAAACTCCACTGCCTTTACAGGGTGCTGTACCGTTCTTCTACTAATATTGACCAAAATACCAGACAAGGGCTTCCAAGTTCCTCAGAGTTTAAAAACAACTGTTTTAACTAAAGAAGAGACAGAACCTCAAGCTGTGATGAGGAGGAAACAAATTGAAGCTTTTAATACAGAAAGGAAGAGACACCTACGACAAACTTCACCAAAGGATTACACAGTCAGTCACTGGACAGACAGCAGATAGTGCTATTTCTTAATCAGTTCCTTGTACTTCTAAAAGAGCTTCCTTACCATGGCATCTGAGAAATAATTGTTCATCTACAAAAATGTATGCTTCTGCAGCACTTTGAAACAATCAAAATAGGGACAACAATGAACATTTTCCTAATCTTTCCTGATGACATTAAGCTCTGGAACTCCATGACTTGGAGCAGGAAGAAGTAGGTTGTCTCCAACAGGTGGTTATGAAAGGTGGATATAAGCTAGATATTAATTAATTTTTACAAAGAATGTCCAAAATTAAAATAACTACAGAGAGGAAGACTGACTAGACGGCTGACAGGCCACCTTAATCTAAGTTTTGTTACATGCTTTCAGTGTTGCAGGAAGGCTTTTTCCTACAAGCCTGTAGTTTGTTTAATCTTTATGATTTCATACTTCTTGTGCTGCACATTTTTCCTTGTAAATATTTTTATTACACTACAATGAGCTTTAAGAATACAAGTGTCTCAGTGAGAGTACCAATCTATTAGCTGGAGATATTCAAGACCTATCTCAGCGAAGAGCTAACATCAAAGTACTAAAATACAAGTCTACAGGCGGACAATATCATCTTTTTTTTTCCCTTTATTCTTTTCTCTAACTCAAAAATACACTGAGTCATTTTGTTTCCTATGCATTTTCCTTCTCTTGAAATTTTTTTTCCAACAAAAGCCATGGCTAACTTCAGTAAAAGGAGAGAATAACACAGTAACTTGCAATTAAATAGAATTCGAAGTTTAACAAGCGATCTTGTCCACACGACCCCAAATATAATTCTTGAAGTTCCTTATGCTGCATTGATATCTTATTTGTACAGCGTGGAAGAACACTTAACATTTAGTTAATAGTAAAAAACACCATGCATTTTTAATATAAGCAACATATTGACTTTTGAGCAACCTTCACTTTAGACTTTCCAGGTTCATTTCATTCTCTCGTTCTGTTTCTGCCTTTAATAGTTCTACTGTGAATTTCTGAAATGTATTTTAGAGGTGGCTTCAGGTAAAATAACCCCTTTCCTTTAGGTTGCAGTTCCACAAATGCTTAAGTTGAACTAGGTCAGTCCTGCCACAGTTCTGCCTTTTGCCCTCTTACTTCTTCCAGCACTGCCACTCAATCAATTCTGCCTTAGGCAAGCTCAGGAAGCTAAGCTAGCAGAAAGTTACTTAGTCTTCAAAATATATATATATACACACGCACACGTGCGTGCACACACATCTAGAGTGGCATTTCACTGGGCCAGCTTAAATCCACTAACACAGACCTGCCTCCTTGGCAATTTCATTGTGACTTTCAGTGCAAAGTCATCATCATCCCTTCCCCTGCTCACCTGAAGGGGAGCAAAACACACAGAAAAAAAAACCGACAATGCGAGAGAACCAGCTCAAATTTGAATGTGTATAATGTCTTGCAACCAGCAGATCAGGTAGATACGCGGCTCGTTGTGAAGCCAACTCCTCCACTTCAAAGAAGGGTTTTTAAACTTCCCCAGTTATTAGAGCAGCTGATGAGTGCCTTCAGAACCAGCCAGACCACACCTTCACAGCTTTTGAACATTTGCACAGCCCTCCTTATACTACATCCCACAGCATCTCAAGTTTCAGTTGCATTCCAGAAACTTGACATAAGTTCATGCATATACAGAGGGACTATTTTTACCCTCACTTTTCTCTCACTCTTTTGTTCCCTGCCTCCCCATGTTTAAAAGTCATTTGTTTTAAATTGAATCATAAGGCTGTCCATGTTCGCACAAGTCTTATAATACTGTAACACAATAAGTACCTGACTCCAACAGAAACTTCCAGGGATTCTTGTCTGGGTAGCAATTACTCCTCTAAACAACAGGACCCAAATAAAAACTACTGGAACTTAACTCCTAAGCAACTCAATTCCTAAGCAACAGAAGCAAACCTGTACCTGATTCTTCAATTCAGCAACAATAAACCATATTTAAACTGAGTTTTTATTTAGGACATTATTCACATTTGAATTTCATGCCATATATTGCAGTGACTCAATGTCGAGTAATGTTTCAAAGTTTTCAAACAAAATAAACAGATTTTGTAAGTGAGAACCCAAACACTTCAAAAAGAATAAGCATTTTGTCCCAACAGTTAAACTAACAAGCAAATGCTATGCTTACATACACTACACTTACGTTTCTACAAAAAAGAGAAAAAAAAAGCAAGATGGAAAATATTTAACGCGTGCTACAATTGTCTCTCAGTTCTTATGAACTGATTTTTCATTCTTCACATACTAGTAAAGAGTGTTTATATTTTTCTTCTTCTTTTGCTATTCACATACTACAGCAAATTTTAATTCAGAGCAAAATATAACTTTTGTAAACAGGATTAGAAATCTGTCTTGATGAAAAAGGACTTTGATCTATTGTAGCCTCGCTTTATGTAAATCCACTTTTCCATGACAATTTACATGAAGTTAACTGTAGAAAGGCAGAGAAATAAACTATTCTACTTGTTAATTTAGGTTTTTGGGTTGGTGGTATTTTTTTTTTTTTTTTATTCCTCCACCTAGTAATTCAATTTCAATAGTTAAATTCGTTCTTTTCACCTGCAAAATAAGGTGAGAGATGAATCGATGTGCCACTGACTTCAAAGCCTGAGAAGTGACAACTCACCTGCTGCTGCTTGGAAAGAAAGCCGCAACCAACAGAAGAGTTCAGAAACAAAACCGAGCGTTTGCTTTCTGCTACAAGGGATGCACCAACAAGAAGCAAACCCTAGCAGGAAGATGTCAGTGTAACCCTCCTAACCAGGAAAGCTCCAAAGTACAGACACTGCTATCAGTAGGGGAGGCCTGTGAAACGTGGAAGAGAAAAAACCCATAAACACCTTTAAAGTGCATCCTTCCAGGCTGTAAGCCTTCACAACAAGATGTTCAGCCACACTAGCAGGCTAGAAACCATAGATCAAATAGTTGGAAGATATTCTGATCCTTGCAGAATAGGAGGAAGAGAGGCAGTGAGTCACCAGCAGCGCCCTTAGAGCTCGGTGCTCTGCTGAGCTCCCTTCAGCGCAGCAAGCTCCCCAGTTAAGACAAACAGCAGACAAAGAGGCTCTGCAGAAGAGCATGTCTATTATCCCCTCTTAGTTCTCAGATGTAAACATCTCATGTAGTAGATCGAACTATGCTGAGTTTCATTAACAGACAAGTACCCACTGTCAAACAGTACATTTGGCTATTTTTATCACAAGACCCTAGAAATAGTATAAATGAGAAGGAATGAATTTTTGTTAAATCCACTGTTGAAAGTCGTTAAATTTGAACATTTTGATAGAAAGGCAAGCAATTCAAAACAGCAACCATCTTCTGCTGCAAAAATATTGCCTTTCTAAAAAGGGCAGATGCTCTGGGATATAATTACAGCATTGAGACTGCATCTAAGTACAGATTACATTTACCTTGCTTGATTGAAAAGCCTTAATTTACACTATTTTAAATATACTTATACAATAACAGACATAGCTAGCTAACCTACAAACCTAATACCCCTTTGAAAAAGCTACAGCAAAGAGGATATCACAGGGATCACAAAGTGTGGCCCTTGCATGTAGAAAGTGTCAGTTGCTCTGTTAATGGCAATACTAAAATCATTAGTGTGATCTTAATTCAGCCATTTACATGTATGAATATGATCTCTAACCACAATTTTCAGCAGGAAAAACAGCTTTTTTCAGTTGAGAAAAGATACAGTACTACTTAAATGAGCAGTTAATTTAGTATTTTGTTGTACTGAAGAAGGCCGTGAATAGAACACTCTTCAAACTCAACTCTGAAAAGCAAACTTCATGAACATCAAAAAAACATGAGGAAATTGTGTTCCAAAGTCTTTCACAAGGTGGAGTCTAAAGGTATTACCTCTATTTTTTCCATATACAGACCTAAAAATAGACAAAGATACAAGGCATATTCTAATTCTGGATTCTAATTTTTTCTGATTATTCAGAGTTCTTAGCCTCGCATAGCATTCACAAAGCAGAATTCCCAGCTGACTTCAAAAGTAGGTCTGAGACACAAGAACATGAGCAAATGCAATATATGGTCCTGAGCTCTCATCAGATGCATCTCTTGTTGACCTCACTCTTCCCAAACTGTTAGCTCCCATACAGTCTCCCCACCAAGCTGCTTTCAGAGTACCATCAATTATCTACCTTAAAGCACAAGGAAACACATGTTCTATTTAAAGAACAAAAAGCAAAGTTTCCAAAAATAGAGTCAACAAAATATTTTTCTGACTAAGGAAGCAACTAAATTTTCCCAAGAAAATTTAAGCAGGTCAAACATCCGGCATGTAATACTTCGGCCTGAATGCTCAGTCTCACAAAGGTCTATGTGACTGCATAGTGCCACATGTAAAAACAATCTTCATTTCCTCAGGATCTGAGTAAGATGCAGGATTTTAATAAACGCTGTCAACTTCAACGAAGATACTGCTTCGGTCAGGCCCCCAACAAAATGCGTATATATGTAATTTGCAGTTTTCTTGGACAGGTAATGCCCATGTGTTTCATACCAAAGCCATTATTGCTGCAGGCAGTGTGCAGAAAGCTGAGACATGGATCCTGATGAAGGCAACAGTTAATTATGCAGCCCTTGTTGGTGTAAAATTCAAATGGCTCTGGTGCTCAAACATAAAGAACATTCACCATTATTGTCAAAGCTAACTGCCAGAACCCTCCATTAAGGAGGGCACCTATAAGACTCTTATTTAGATCACGTTCAGTTGTCCAATCCCATTGAAGACTTCTTTTTTTAAATATAAAATTCCTGATATTCTTCAAGTTATAAGGAAGAGTGCCCTAAGATCTGAAAGAATCTATATTAATTGTCATTAAGAAAACTTAAGAGACAAAAGTGCCTTGGGAACGTGCTCCCCAAACGTACACCCAAAATCACACTTACTCTGCTGCCAACAGATCTCCTGACAGCTCCTTGTAGATCAGACAAATAATGCTCCACCCTAAAGTAGCAAACTTAGAATCCTGGAGAGCTGATAGGCTCACAAAAGGGATAAAAGGAGCTTTAGAAGTTGGCAGGATCAAAGCAAAGGAACTGGAAGTCAACAATGGTTAGCCCAAATCTAAACAAGACTGTCTACACAGACTTCCAAAACACCAGTTCTTCTTAAATTGAATACATAAAGGTATATTTCAAAGCAATAGACAAGTCACACAATAAATAAATCAAATTTCAGACAAGGTATGGTATATAACAGTAATACCAATCTTTAGAGTACTGTTCTGTTCCTCGAACCACACTGGTCTTAACAGCAAAAAATTTAGGGGTAGAACTATCATGTATTCTTCAAGTTTGTTCAAGAAGTAACACAGCAAGAATTGTGGCTTTTAAGTGTTTAAATTACATATATTGATACATTTGAGTCCCAAAGGTGACAGTCACTTCAGGCCCTTACTGACTCCTCTAAAACAACTGTGTTTTCCTGAGGCATGTATAAACTACGTGGCGTCTAGTCAGGCCACGGCTCTAAAAGTAATAACCCAAAATTATCACTTGGCTGTCAACCATTTGGAAAACATTGCAGTAACTAATTTAGAGGCAGATGTAGTCCTCATTAGAGACATTCTTAAGAGAAATCAAGACAGGCAAGTTTGTGAGTCGGCTTTGTCATTATGGACCTAATCACCAGCAATCTGAAATCTCCTTCTTTCCAAGGATAAGACCTCACTTGAAACTCTGCAAAAGTTACTGAATATTACTGGGGAATCCTAAACAAAAGCACAGAAACTATATGGAGTTGGGAGCTATCCTACAGAATGCCACACATACCAGCCCAACAATCTTAAACGTGAGGACCTTTTCAGGTAGTTTCACAATGCTCGAGTCTAAATTCCTTGACAGCGTGTAGGGCTTCATTCTGCTTTTGAAGCATCTGTTTCAGCAGCTTCTTGAAAAAGAGTCTGAAGGAGCACTTCTTCCCTCCCGGAGGCTGCACTACCAACCGAGCCCGAGGGCTGGGAGAACTGGAGCCTCCTGGCCCGCAGCGAAAGAGCACGACTGGCAGAGCCGCCCCGGGAGGGCCAGCCTTGGAGCAGCAACGCCTCAGGTATGCTCTACACGTGATTCACTGTTGCAAGACAGTCGATAAAGTAACCACATGATCTACTTAATGCCAGCAACACAGCCATTACCTCTGCTTCCCAGAACCATGCCTGAAACAGATCTGCCTTTCCTGATACTAAGGGGATCACAGCTGCTACAACCTGAGATGATGAGACCTCGCCTCCTGAACAGGAACAGAAAACATCCCAAGGTGACTACTGTTACAGGTTTCTCAACAGCAAGCTTGTTTTTTATTGTCAGTCTGTTACAGTTTTTTCACAGGTGTAGAATAGAAGAAAGGTCTTTTACTTAGCAAAAGAAAGTAAAAGAGATAGCAAACATTCTTCTGTAGCTCCCAAATAGGGCAGAAAGGCCATTTCTATTGAAATGAGGTCCTGTAAGTAAGTGCCTCTGAAGGTGGGTAAAATAAGGAACTATGTCAAAAAGGGAAGGAAGAATATGGGGACAAAGTAGCAAAGGTCATCAATACTAGGTATTTACTGTCCAAAATTTAACTATCTATAAAATAATACTTCCTGGATGCAAACATTTTAATACACTGAAAAAAACAGAGCCAGTTCTAACTAAACCAAACCAGGAGAAAATTAGCAGGCCAGAAGCTATGAACATACTCCTCACGCTCATGAGAAGCGAAAGGAGGCAAAGAGATTTCTCCAGCCTTTTTGTATACGACCATGGCAGACCCAACAGAAACATCAGCCATTGAGACAGAAGTAATTTTAAAAAGAAAGACATCCAAACTAGCGTGCAGATCAGGTGGGATCTCCACAAAACCTAAATGGCAAAATAAGTAAGGATCGTCAGAGATGGGGCCGAAGAAAGCTTAGAGCTGGGTACCTGAAGCTGCTGTTGAATGCACGGCATATAAACATCAACCTTTATCAGTCACCTTGTTTACAACTAGAATATTTTTGACTTCATGCATGACTACTAATAAAGAAATGGCTTGCTTTTACAAGTAGAAATTGATAATTTCTAAGACCCTTTTCTATAAGTCATAAGAGAAGGCAATGCTCCATGTCAATAGAGCCACCGGTTGCCATAACTACCATCAAATACACAGCAAACATCAATGCAAAAGCCTGTTTAATGAAATTCTTAACCTGGCTTTTTGCCTCTCAGGATATGCAACTCTTGATGGAGATACTATTCTCTTTGTACTGTAATGCAGCACTATAACATCTGCTTCCCACATGATTAATTTAACAAATAAGCCAACACAGCGAGGCATACTCAGAAACAGGACACGAGGGAATGAAATAGCCAAAGCGTAGAGGCTCCCTAGTATATCAAGTTATTGCCTACAGACTGAAAGGGAACAGAACAAGAGCGCAAGAAAGCAAGGCAGTACTCATCAATAACAGACCACTGACCAGTTATACCCTTATTATAACCACATGGCATATTGCTTTCTTCAAGCTTGTTTCATAAATTATGAAGTTTCATTACTACACAAGACCATCTACCAACCAAAAAATATTCCAGTATGAACTTGCCTGGTTCTACTGCATGTTGTTTCCTAATGGACGAGCTCACCTGCTGAACTATGAGCACGTCTACCATCAATGCTTTTGAACTGAAGATTTTTCCTTCAAAACATTATTAACCATTTCTGATGGAGATGCAAAATTTCATTTACCTATGGCTAGACACCATATGGGAGAGGACTACAAGCTATTTTCACCTCCTGATGTATCACTGAATTTCAAACTCTAGAAACGCAGTCACAGCTAGAGCTTTTAATACTCAGACAAGTAGCTACACGCTTAAAATGTACAGATTTAGATATTTTCTAAAGTCTAAATTGCATTCTAGTAGACCAGAACAACTGCACTTAAGCGTCAAAACCACTGAAACTTGCATGGGAATCACAAGGTTTGAGAGCGTGACTATCTGATTTTTCTAAAACAATTACACAAGGTGCCTAAAAACAAATCAGCATGCAGCTATTACCATTACATAATGAAGCCAGGATATAGTATACTGGATACAAAAAAAGTTTAATACTCAGTGATCTCTAAAAAGTAAACTGCAGTTTTGATTAGTAACAGAAGATTAATGCACATATCCTCATATTCCAGACCAAGCCACCTCTAGGTTTACATTAGCCACCCTAAAGAAAATGAAAAGATGTTCCAGATGGTGAGCTGGAGAGATTTCCTTTACACTAGATGAGCAGCTAAGACTTCATTAAAAGTATTTTTCAAGATGCATCAAATGAAAAAACACTAACCATGCAGACCAGACAACAAGAACCAAGAGAAACAAACTATTGTTACTAAAATATTCATTTACAGTATCCACACAAAGTTTTATCTACCATCTGCCTGCTCAGATAGAGTTTGTAAGTAGGTTCCACATTTGATTCCCTTGCTATTAATAGAAGCCTAGGCTGGGGTGGGCAAGGTTACATCAGGCTAGACACACTCCTATTTCCTGAATCTACAATGAAGGCCTCCCAAGGAGCATGTAAAGCAGTACCTTCGCGTTTGTGTAACTGATTTGTATACACAAAGTAAAATCAATTTATCTAAACGTACTGTATTGAAGCAATTCAAGTCAACAGGCAAAACTGTGTCTGTAAGTATGTGAGCCCAAGTGTTTGCACTTGTTAATGTTTTTACATTGGTTTAAATTTAACTTACTTCATCTTACATGGCAAACAATGTTTCTTCTTCATTTAATTGCATCAGCTTAAATCAGTTCTTTAGATAAGCAGGTACAACCTTATGTTGAGAGCAGGCTTCCCATGTATTGTCATGTAGTGTCCTCCTGCACAACCAGGACTGGAAATTTTACTCAACTCAAGACTGACACTATGAAATTCTTTATCTGGAATAATTAAATCTACTGACAGGACCTAGCTCATACCAAGGACAACTTACTCTTGAATTCTACTGTTAAAAGTAGTAACTAGAGTAAATCTAACAGAGAAGTGAGGGAGAGTATTCTTACTCCCTCAGGGTTTGCACCTGTTTACATTGCAAATTTAACATTAAATTTCTACTTCTTTATTAAACCAGCTTTATTTGAGAACAAAATTGTTTAAAATGGCAAAAGAGGCAGAAGCAATAAACTCTGGGATGAGAGCAGTATTAGAATTCATTTTAATATTTACTTGAAGTAGTTCAATTTGTCCACACTCTGTTAAAATCCTACCACTAAGAGGAGCCCTAAAACTATCCCACACTGAGCACTGGAAAAAGAGACATTAATTTTTTTTCTTACTTCTCAAGATCAAAAGGAACTGGTAATTCAGCGATACTGAGGAAATCAGGAACACCAGAAGTTGAACAAGAACAGATAAAGAAGAAATTACTTCAGGAGCAGATGCTTAAAGTCAGTCAAGACCAAGGAAAAGAAAAGGAGAAAAAACACTCTCTCCAATGGGAGGGAGTCTACAAGTGGAAGTGATTCCATCAAAAAGGAAGAATGAAGAAATGATGAAGGCAGATAGTAACATGAACAAGAGGGGGACAAAAAAAAATCATGACAAGAAGCAAACAATGAAGTCACTTCAAAGCAGGAGAATTGCAAATCCAGACACAAAGACTGAGAGTCAGGAAGACAACATTTAAATGGCAACAGAAAAAAGCAGAATTAGTGAAATACCTAAGTAGAAATGCAAAGGAAAGAAGGAATTTTAAGACACGTAATGAAGCAGACTAATAGAGTGGAAGTGGTAAAAATATGAAGAACCAAGACAAGGTTTAGTATTTCTACACCTTCCTAGCATTTTCTGCTATCTGCCACAACTACAGATTTACTGGGAAAAGATAAGATGGCTCTTCCAAGAGCATACCATCTTACCATGGCTAAAACAATCAAGACAGACTATTCCAGAAACCTGCCCAGAAGAGAAGCCCCACTCAAGTACTCCAAACTGTCTTCTGGTGAAGCCCTTTGCTCTCTGGTGAACAAACAGGAGTGCAATGAACTCAGCTGAAGATACCCAGTTGGGAAATGTCAAGTGTACTGGCTAGGTATCACCTCTACCCAACAGGTTGGCTGATCTGTCCCTTTGCCATCGAGCACAATGGGAACAAAGACAGGTCTAACGAGGTACCAAAGCCATCGCTGCCTTGCAGCCAGGCGCTCACGCCTTGCCTACAACAGGTCTCAGAGCACGACGGACGGCTGACTTCCCTGAAGCCCTGCCTGACCATACCCACCCAAGAGCTGCCAAGCTCCTTGATTTCAACCTGCGAACAACAAACAGAAGGCAAGGCGAGCAGCAGACTGGGCACACGCACAAAAATGGCTCCCTTTAGCCCGACCCGCTCCCTTCAGCGCGTTTGCCCGGCTGAAGCGCTGGGCTCTGTGACCACAGCCCCGGGCCGGGCGCTGACAGGCCCCTCGCCTCACCGACCCCCGGGTCCCCAGGCCCGTGCACGGCTTAGGGCGGGGACTATGGCGAGGCTCGGTGCAGGGGGGGCCTTCGCCGAGGCCGGGGCGGAGGCAGGTGCCGCCCCCGCCGGCAGGTGCCCGCCCGCCCGCCCGCCGAGGCCGCCCCGCTCACCCGGCCTCCCGCATGACGTTGCTGTCGCCGCAGTCGCAGGCGCCCCCCGCCTGGCTCCGGAACATGTTGTAGTCGTGCCCGGCGTGCTCGCCCTGGTGGAAGCACTCCGCGCACAGGCTCATGCAGGGCGAGATGCCGCACGTCCGGCAGCGGTAGGCCACGAAGTTGGCCGTCCACACCAGGCCGCACAGCGTGGCCGGGTCGTAGGCCCGCACGGCTTGCACGAAGCTGTCCCACGGCTCCCCGCCCGACAGCAGGCAGCGGC